>NC_051441.1:14725835-14739961 GCF_001649575.2 Kryptolebias marmoratus | reverse complement strand
ACGTAGATCGACCGGTAAATCGAGAGCTTCGCTTTTTGGCTCCTACATACCTTCTCCTGCTTATTCTATGGTGTAAAACCTAATATTTGTACTGAAGAAATAAAATGACAAATTCATTAGGAGTTTCAGAAACTGAAACCTGTAGTACACAGAAACAGGAAGTAACCAAAGTGCATGAGGTAAACCCTAACATGATTAATAACTGACAGGAAACTGTAAACAGTATTTAAAAAACAAAAAAGTTTGGGTATTTTGATAAGTCATTAATGTGAATGTTTCTGCCACCTAGTGGCATGTCAAGGGTGTTTTAGCATTTTTGTTAGAATGTGTGGATGGAGAATAAAAGTATAAACAGATTAACAAAATTCATTTAAAGCAATATCTGGAGTAGTGCATACGAGGCCTCAGACAGGAATACAAAACATGAGCACACACAAAAAAGATAAACCTAAAACAGAAGACAGAATCCATTATGACAAGAATGGTGTTTAAAATTTAAAAACACTGCAGAGAAACTTTCTGCAACCAGCGATTTAGACAGAATATTTTTTTCTCTTTTTTTCCTCTTGCAAGGATTATCAGACTGTATAGAAGTCCCTTTCTTTTTTCTCAACAAACAAGGTCAACCAGGAACTAGGTGAATTTTCAATCATTTTACATACATTTTGTATTGTTTTAAAAAACATTTTGGTTGTCAGTCATTTTACTTTTGTCTTTGTTTTCTGTTTGGTGAAGTCAATGCCGCATTTGGTTAGGTGTATCCATTTGAATCAAGGTTGAAAAAAATATAGCTTCCCGAAACTATTTTATAACTTGGTGTCACAAAATATTAGCTGTCATTACAGCAACATTATGATGTTTTAAACTATTTGATAATGCATACGGGTGCTGTACTGTATGTTTTACTTTTGCAATGTACAATTTCATCCATTTTTTAGATGTTATTCTGCTTAGCCATCAACCTTTTGGAAAGTTATTTAAAACATTCATTTACTGAAAACCTTAGAAAAGTATTCACATAAACGCTCACAAAAAGGAAAAAAAAGACCTTTTGCTTAAACTGGTTAGACTTAAAGGTGACACACCCAATAAGGAAAAAAATATATCATTAGTATTTATTGCTTCTTATTTTAAACAAGCAACAGTTATCCATAATGAAATTTACAGTAAAGTTAGGTCTTGTCTGCAAGACAGCCACAGTGACTGTATTAAAGTTTTTTTCAGTGCCAGCATTCCACTATACATGGCAGCAATACATTTTTTCCCACTTCCACAATCTGACTTTATGAATCGTTCTATGTTTATGTATGAGAAGGGGTTATGTCTTGTTTTATCCATTGGCTGTATGCCCATCTCTCTCTCTGCAGTTGAGTACAGCGAATAGTGCAGTATGAAAATGAAATCATGTATGGTGGCCATTGACAGTTCAGCTTATTCTGCATAATGGCCTAGATATACTTTACTATGAGTAATTTCAGCAGAGACGAGGAGCCTGGCAGGAAACTCAATAAGCACCAAGTCTACAGTGTAGTGAAAGGTCGTCCACTGTGGAAATAGAAATTAATGAAACCACTCACACAGAAAATTTAAAGATTCAGTCAATGCTGATAAATGAAATTGTAGAGAAGAGGTCGGCTACGGCTTTTAAAATGTAAGATTTTGTCAAAGGCTTTCAACATTAGCAGCTGTATTACTCTTGGCATGTTATTAACTCACACCTTACCTCTGTCTTTTAGCTAAATCTCTGTGTACACCTCTGCTGTTTTTCTTCTATCTTGTTCTTAAAACCAGCCATTGGTCCACTGAGTCAAATGTAAATTACTCCAAAATGTATGCATGACTATAGATGTTTTTTTGTGCAGTGTCATCACAGAGGTGCATAGACAACTAGGGGGCAGAAAATAGTGCTCAACCTCAGTTTGCTTGGCAGGGACAAGCTCCTAAGCAAAGATGACAAGGCTATTAGCTGCACCAACCGCCAAAAAGATGGATGGAAATTGTTCAATATTCAGTGGGGAGCACAGCCCTTTTGCCAAAAAACATGAGAAGATTGTAGATACAGGGTAGAAAAACAAGCTGACTGGGGACCCACAAGTCTAAAAAAATAGCTAAAATTAATGCAGCACCTAATTCATGTTTTAAAATGCAAAACTCTGATTCTATGTCATAATATTTTATATTTTTTACATTAAACTACATGACCTTCAAGAACACATTTTCATGTACCTAAAGATTTGTTTGCATGCAGATGCTTCTCTTCTATAAACACTTAACTTCTCATGTATGTTTTGAAACAGTAACATTCATTTTTTATTTTTTTGCTGACATTACTGTTGTGTATTGTGTTGCATCCACACTATCAGACAATTTATCAGTTTTAATATATTTTTTAATATTTTTGGTGCAGTTTGTGCAATGTATGTTGTTGTTCAACTCAAAATCCAAATCCATGAATATTCCATCCATCACCACTCTTTAGCAGGGCTGTCACCAAGAGCCGGGGACCTTTTTGGCCTATCTGCCCAGACTTATGCATATTCTGTCTGCTAGTGAGCCCATGGATTTTATTAAAACTCTCAGTAAAGTAATCATATATAAAAAGTAATCATATATCTCTACAACTGATTAACCTTTGGAGTCACCTAACTCAAGATGGCCACCACAGCTAATCGACATTTACAAACTCAAAAAAGGCTATAACTAAGCCAATTTTGACCGATATTGAACTCCAAATTGGTGTGATAGTAGCTGAGAATCACCCCCAACTCACAGTCTGAGTGCTACTAGACTGTGCAAGATCTTTTTTAAAACTTTGGTATTTATAGTGGTGAGAAATATACATTCCTTCAAGGAATTCTAGTTTCAAGTTATTAATATTCTCATGCATAACAACCTTGTTTTGGTTCATGATTGCCCTCTCATTTAGAAATGTTCTTGATAACAAAATCATTGATTGCTAAGATCATAAAAACAAGATAACTACATGTCCTGTGTATCTTGGCATTCTTTAAATTACTGGGTAAAGAGCAGTTAATTTGAGGAGTGGATAATATATATTTTTATTCATGTTTTGAATATAAATAAAGGAGCACTAGCGCCTAACTTTGGCAATCAAAAGAAAAAAGAAGATAAAAAGGCAGCCTATTGGTCAGTCTGTCTTGTCTTGTTCCACGGTGTTCACTTCGGTCTCTCTCAAACGTCACTGTGATTAATAGACACCTTAAGTTTGCAGTGGGGTCCAAAAGCTGTGATTAAAGGAGATTGCACCTGTCACATTTAGAGACATGTGTACAACCTAACTAAGCAGACAGAGGTGACCTGAGCATGCGGCTGTCTATATCTCATTTCAGATAAAGACACAAGCAGTAGGTCGTCAATCAACCATTGACAGCAGCCACTCCACGGGGTCAGATATAGATTTTACAGCAGGTCTTAAAGATTTGCAGCTCCTTGGACAGAGTGTAGCATTCAATGCATCACTTTGGAAGCCGTATGTGTTTCTATCTACCTATCAGGAGATATGGAACAAACTGTGTGGCTGCACACACAAAAACCCCTATCAAGTAAATTTCAATGAACTAGTGTGAATAAACCAGGCTGCTTAGTGTCATCAGAAAACAGCACTACGACTACTACTACTACTACTACTACTACTACTACTTTATTTATAAAGCACTTTTAAAACAACAAAAGCTGAAGCAAAGTGCTGCACAGAAAAAAAATCTAAATCAAGGATATTATTACAAACAGAAACCAATAGTTGTAGTTAAAAGATTTAACTCACTTTCAGGGATTTATCTCATTTTGAGTAAGTACATGGGTGATATGATACGTATTTACCTACACTGCCGACAATTCAATTCATTAAAGATGCATGAGATACTTTAATTATGATACATTGTGATTTAATATGAGTTTAATTCAGCACGATGAGATTCAATGTGATATAATACAGCAAAGCAAAAGATATAATTCTATGTAAAATATTAAGACTAAGCTTTTACTACCTAATTAAAAAAATGGACACTCAGAGCTTGTTGTAAAATTACACACAGTTTCATAAAACCTTACTCACAGTTAAGAAACATTTCACAAAAATTAAGCTTAGTGCAACATTAATAAACCTGCCAGCAGTAGATATGTGTAACACTCTTTCAGTAACACAGCAGTGAGCATGAAACATTTTGTCTACATTGTAAATATTCAAATATAATTTTTTTTTCTCTTCCTGGAATATTTATTAATCCACATGATCGGAGTGAAGCACTGTATCAGTGTTTGTTGCTGTTTGGACCAGCACTGCTGCAGTTCTGTTCTTTAACAGTAGGTGTTGCTAATGAGAAAAAATACAGCTGCAAAGTAGGAGTAGCACAGACAAAAAAGAGAATTGTCCACTAAAAGAAGTGTCTAATGGGGAATAGATTCTTCACACACAAACAGAACTACAGTTTTTCATCTTTTCTGTTAATTTTTTTTTCTAAGTGGATGCCTATTGAAACAAACCTGCCTGAAGTTGTTTCAACTAATCATAGATCATAGATCAGCTAATCAAACTAAATAGAGTTTACAGAGTTTATTGGGAAAGGCATAATACATCAAAGTATATAGGTGTAATCCCAAAACTGCATTTGACACATGGCTGCTCTACCAATCCAATTATATTATGCATGGGTACATCCGTGAATTGTAACAAATCTGTTCATTTTCACAACCCCAATGGTTGTCAGGGATGTGTTCTTTAGAGGAGTAAATGGCTGATTATTCATTATTTATTGTGAAATTAGCCTTTTTTCTACATCGCAGCAGAAGCTCAGATTGAATTTTGTTATGGACAATAACTTCAGTCAAAACAAATTATATTTAGATGTGAATTATCTTCATGTTTCATCTTCAGCTTTTTAAGATTTTGAATTCCTAATTGTTGAAAAAAGGTTTTTTTTAATGACTAAGGTCATACTAATTCAAACAGCTAGGGAAAAAGCTCAGATCTCAGAAAGTTAAAGAAAAAAAAGAACCTAAAATGAAAAGATGATTTCCCACATGAAAGGACAAGAAACGGCACCAAGAGGTAATTTCTTGTAATTAAATCTTTTGAAATATCTTTACCATTTTGTCCACACCCAAAAAATAATCTTGAAAAGTTGCCTCTCTTTTTAGAATAAGTTCAGCAAGAGATTATCCTTTTGTGCCATCAGTCACTTCTCAAGGATTTAATAAATGATTGATGATTTGCCTATCAATATTTATTGATCATCAAGAGTATGCACTGAGGCTCCCATACCATGCTAAATGTTTAATCCCCCAATCAAAAACTGTTCAGCAAAGTCTGAGTCTTCCTTTGTTAGAAAAAAGTGCCCCATTATCTGCAGCTGCAGCATGCAAACCTTCTCTGATAGCCTCACAAACAAAACATCTTCTGCAGTTTTTAAGACCCCGAAGTTATTGTATAACAAGCTTTTTCTATTGTTTAACTGTTACTTTGCTTTTGGCTTATGAACCAATTTTTGGTTACAGTCAAATTATTGTTTTGGTAAATACTGTATATACAAAACTACATCAGGAATGAACACTGACCAAATGCTGGTTGTCTGAGTTACAGCTCAGATGTGCTTCATGATGTACACCAGTGGTCTTAATTGTTTTCCAGGCAAGGATCTAAATGAGTAATTTCACCTGGTGCTCTGGGAGCCAGGCCATGAAAACATCTTGCAAATGAGAAGAATTAGGAGGGAAAGCTTGTGCTTAAGGGAAGTGTGGGTTAGATTACAAATCTATACACCTTCTTATTTGACTGTTTATCAACCAGATAGGGAAATAAAGCCCAAATACTTTGAAAAAGACCCAGTAGTCTATATATTTGTATTGCACTCACCTAAATAACAGCTAACTAAAGGACTGTAATGGGGCTCTCATATTTTCAAAGCTTCAGAAACATCATGCACACCTGTGTTTTCTGTGTTTAACCCAGATTTACTCACTCAAAGATGATAAAATAAAGTACCCCACAAAGTGCTTTTAAGGTGATTCATTATCACCGGCCTAGCATGCAGAATATTGCACATCATGGTTAATCCAGTCTCTTTGGTGGCCAGACTCTGCGGACAGATACTGAGCACAAACATGAGCAGCCAGAGCACATCTCGCCACCTTCAGATGCATTTTGGATTGAATTTGCATTCGCCCTTGAGGCTGCCTCCACACCCTGTTAATATTCTCCTCGCCATTAACAGCGTTTATTGTGTGCACAACAAGCTCCCTCTTCGCAGGTCCCTCTCTTCGGCCCACCATTTCCCTCCTCCTCGCTTAAATGGTAATAACTACTTTCTGCATGGAAAAGCGCTTTTGTTCCCCACCCTCCGGAGGGAAATCAGCTGTGTGTCTGTTTGTCTTCTGTGTGTTTTATCACCTTCTTACATGTAATACATCTGAACACTTTTTATTCCCATCGCTAATTACTTGTTTTCGCCTCTGTGGTGGTCATGGTGGCGAAAGCCGGACCCCTTATTAGCTCAAGCAGCGCCAGCCACTTAAACCTTGGGGTGACATCAACTCCCACACGTTGCCCATCAGAGTTTAAAGTGTCAGAAAATGCAGACAGTAAGCCAGACAGAGACAAAGAAAGCTATAACGGGGGCAGTGTGGGGGAGGTAGTCATAACTGACCGATCCCTGCTTCCCTGAGCGTTCATTGAAGTTGATTTGTCCTTTTGCACCTTCAGCTTTCTCTTCAGTCCCAAACAAACAAGCCAGCACTTTGAGACGCTAAAAGGAGGGCAAAGATTTACCCCCCACCCACACACATACACAAACTCTCGCAGTTTCAGTCTCCTGCACCTTTCTTCCTTCATAAGTTTAACTTCTGGGAACAAATATAAGACTTCAGCCAAGCTGTAGTTTAAAGAAAAAAAATGCACGACTTTAAAATACTCTTATTTGCCTAAATAAGGTGCAAAGAGGTTGAAACTGTCAGAGGAGGGACAGCATATGTTTTATTTATTTTCCAGATGCTCAAAAGTCAAAGTTAACTTTGTTAAGCTGCCTTCAACTGAGAAACAATGCCTGTTTACTTCCACTGTATAGCTTTAAAAAAGAACAATACAGTTCATTGCATGAAAAAAAAGTGTAGATTTTTTTAACAAGAAACAGGTCCTTCATTACTGAGGTCTTGTTACTTTATTAGTGTTTCATTCTTGAACAATATCTTTTTTTTCTGCTTGTGGTAAGGAAGTTCTCTTCTAAAAATTCAAGTATGTTACTAACGTGACTGGAGTATAATATTTCAACTTTTTATTATTTCTATGTAATTTCGTGAGTCAGCTGTAAGTTTTCAGACAGACCACAAAAACAGGTGACTATATTCAACCGTCAATCATTTTCTTTACCCACTTGTTCCTCTTCAGGGTCATTTAATGATGGTGTCTATCTCCAGGGATCATTAGGCAAAAGGCAGGGTACACCCTGACCAGCTCGGCAGGCCAGCACAAGGCAATGTACAGATTAACAAGACAGACAGCTATTTACACACACAAACTGGAGACAATTTGAAGTATCGGAGTAAATAGCAAAAAAACCCATCCGTGCACAAGGAGAACAGGCTAACTCCACGCAAAAAAGCCATATCTGGAAGTCGTATCTGCAACCTTCTTGCTGCAAGACTGCAGTGCTAACCCCTTGCTCTACTGTGCACCCCCGTATATCAGGGCATTCTTTATACCCTGCAATTCCAACAGCAAGGAATCATATTTTTACATTTGGACAGTAGATCAGTGTCACATTTGTCCAGTTTCTGCCTTCTTTGGACATTTTCACTGTTCAATGGTGCACTAAGTAGCAGAGTTTCCACACCATTTCAATCGGTGTATCAGCTGGTGCATGTGACGAATGTCCCGCTAGATTCAGTTGCGAGAACAGCGTTTGCCCTACTCCACCACTATTGCTCTGGCAGGTGGCCCCTGATTTAAGGTGACACCTCATCCCACCGGCAAACTCCTTCCCTACATTAAAGAGATAAACTCTTCCCTCGTCATCACTTCCCCATGGTTGCTCTCTGCAGTCCATTTAATCGCCATGGAAACGCAGTTTGTGTGACATAAAAACGAGTCATAACATTCAAGGTCTAAACATTAGTTCAGCCTAAATTTTTATTTTTAAACCGTGAGGTGTCCCACAGTTTAAGAATCACCACTTGATACTTACTTGGAAACCTAACTGCCTTGCTCAGTCACCATTTATTTAAATATACATATATAAATATATACAGTGCATATAATAAACTTTTTCCTTTTTTAGTCTGAGATGCATACTGGCACCATCAATCAACAGACAAAAGCCTCAGATATAAGTTTTAGTGCAGTTCAATAGAAAAAGAGTAAAAAGCTCTCTTTAGGGTTGGGGGGGGTTGCCTTAAGCGAAGTAGTTTAAGAATCTGGGAGTCTCGTTCAAATGTGATTGCAGGATGGACCAGGAGTTGGATCAACAAATTGGGGCTTTGTCTGCAGTAATGAGGGTATTGCTCCTATCTGTCATGGTGCAGAAGGAGCAGAATTGTAAGTCAAAGCTCTTGATTTACTGGTCTGTCTAAGTTACAACCCTCACCTACGGTCGTAAAGAATGAATGATGACTGAAAACATGAGCTCCTCATCCTTAGTGATCCAGGGGGAGTTCAGAATAGAGCCAGTGCTGCCCTGCATTGAAAGGAGTCAACTGAGATGGTTCCGGCGTGTGATTAGGATGCCTCCTGGGTACCATCCTCTTGAGGTTTTCTAGGCACATCACACTGGAAGGAGACCCTATCAAGCCCAGAACTTGCTGGAGGTATGTGTCTTCTCTGGCCTGGAGACACCATGGGATCTCCTCGGAAGAGCTGGAAAGTGGGATGTCTTGGTTTCCTGTTGCCTCTACGGCCCAAGCACAGATAAGTGGTGAAACATGGATGGAAACATGTAGTGATACACAATATTTTGGAATCCTTTTGTATCTGTATGCTTGCCTAAACCTAGCCAACTAGTTTTAGGGTTTGAGCCTAGCAATGTGCTCCAATTTGACTTCAAACTTAGGTCTCACATTTCTTTCAGTCATTCTGACTCAAGGCCACCATATGAGGACCTTGTTTATTGTTTATAACCAACTCGAATGATGTTTTCAGTCAAAGCACCATTGCTTAAGGATAATTTGTGTCTGTATCCCAGAAACACTGGGGGCTTTACCAGAATGGTTTTAAACCTGGGAAGAGGAAAAGGTGCATACCTCATAAATATTTTTTTATCAGGTATTTCAAGGAGGAGTGGCAGAACAAGTAATTGTTCATCAATTTATTCCGAATGGCCACAATGTTGTCTGTACAAATGAATAAAAACACTGATTAACAGTTTTAACTTTTGCCATTTGAATCTCCTCCGCCTCCAAATTTGCCTACTTGTCGCTCCCTATTTGTCTCAGTCTCTGTCTCCCTTGTCTCTTTCTCTCAGCCTCACAGTGTGACACCCCGGATGGGTTGAGACAGGCAAACGAGTGATGAGATGAAAGTCAGATGTGATGAAAGCTGATGGAGCCAACAGCAAACTCATTTACAGACCGTCCCCTGTTCTCTTGGGAAGGCCACTTTTTAATCAGCTGTGCCTGGCATGTTTGAAAATTTGACTTGAAAATTAAAAGTACGAGACTTTTAATGCTAGAAGAGCAATGTCATGCTTAATCAAAATACTTACATTCATAAACACAGAAGGGATATTTTTATAGGTGCCAAGGTTGTGTTTAATATTTTACGCTTTTGCTTTAAAATTGCAAGGTTGCCAACTTTAATTAATCCAATGATGAAAAACATAGAAAATGTGAATTTTATCGATTTCCACCAGCAAAATATTATATTTGAACAAATCATCACCTTCTGTCTGAGAAGTCTGACTGATCAATCTGACAAGGCAGGGTTAGTTTGACATGCTATTACTGATAACTCAAAACTGTCAAAACTGCATTCCATTTATTAATTTTTTTTGCGGAAAAGAAATCCAATTTTATATATATATATATATATAGTTCTTTAGTTGAGGAGCTGCAAAATCTTAAATCTGATAATATGAAACAAATGCACTTTTCAAAACCACTTTGTGTCTCTTTCCCATCACCACTAGCTGTCATTTCAAATGTGTTTCCTAAAAATGATTCTAAAACCCAAGTCATGTGGTATTAGATATTCAAAAGTATTTACAGATGCAGTAATTTTAAAGCAAATAAAACGTCTAGTTTGGCAGGGTTTACCTGTGTAGCGTTACTAATACCTCTTAACACTGGATGGTTTTTGCAGGGTCTTGGTGAGGTTTTCAACCATGTATTAGTCAACCTTTTGTAGTGAGGTTGCAGTGGTTTAATACCATGGCGGTAATATATTCGGATTTTGGGTGGAACCGGGTGGCAGTATATTCAAGGCGAAAACAATTTTAAAAAGTTAACAATTTTTCTTGACCTATAGCTAGTTCAGTCCTCAATGCTTTTCATAAATGTACCATTTTTATCATCATCATTTAGTGACAGTCTTAATTAAAAGGTTACAGCTGACTTTACACATAATAACACTTTATGGTGTATGCTAAAAACTGGCAAATGTATCCATGCTGAAAATCTGCTCCACACTGACCTCAGATCTCTAAATGGCAGTGAAAATTCAACAGTGGATTAATACTTGATTAGTAATTAGGACTTTAAGCAACACATTGAGTGAATGGCGAGAAAAATCAATTAAAGAAATAAATAGAAACGGCCTAGCTGTTTTCGCCGTGATGTTGAAGTGTTTTACATCACTGTCCTCGAGGCCATTATGGTTTATTTTCCTTGTGCTTCCTCAGCCTTTTTTTTAAGTGTGTCTGGAGTTTTTCTCCATCGAGGAGAAAAAAGTGTCTTGTCTCATTTAGCCTGATGGAAAGAAAGACGCACACACACACACTAGAATATGCATTTCTGCTCCAGTGAATAGTTTCAGCGTGCAGAGAGACATGATGTGTGTGTAACATGTTTGTTCTTTAAAGCAGAAGTGAATCTGGGAAAAGTGCAAGAACGTGTGTTGTGTGTGTGTGTTGTTCTCCCAAAAAGGATAAAAGGAAGGAGCCAGAGATTGACATAAAAAGCAAGCATGAGTTATTCCCACATCATGCTGAAATATTAACACCTGTTCCATTCACTGTTCTCGGCTGTCCACAGCTTCATTTAGTGTCGCCGCTCCCTGTTTGGCCACTTTATTGGGTTCTTTGGCTGTATGTCGCATCACAACTCAGGCAGATCAGGAGGCAGGTCTCGTCTTCTCATCCTCACTCATCCTGCCCAGCCACACCAAGATCCAGCAATCTGTTCTTGATTATTCCTTTAAAGGTGAATCGGAGTGGCTTTAAGGGCACTTGACTGCTTTATATATATATATATATATATATATATAAAGCCCTTACATGGGATGTACCACCGACAAATAACTGAAGTGGCTGATATCGGGAAATCCTACCAATGGCTGGAAAAAGCTGGACTCAAGGACAGCACAGAGGCACTCATCCTGGCCGCCCAGGAACAGGCCCTAAACACCAGAGCAATAGAGGCTCAGNCAGAGTAGAGCCGCTGCTCCTCCACGTCGAGAGGAGCCAGTTGAGGTGACTCGGGCATCTGGTGAGGATGCCTCCTGGACGCCTCCCTGGTGAGGTGTTCCGGGCACGTCCCACCAGGAGGAGGCCCAGGGGAAGACCCAGGACACGCTGGAGGGATTATGTTTCTCAGCTGGCCTGGGAACGCCTTGGGATTCACCCGGAGGAGCTGGCCCAAGTGGCTGGAGAGAGGGAAGTCTGGGTCTCCCTGCTTAGGCTGCTACCCCCACGACCCAACCTCGGATAAACGGAAGAGGATGGAATGGAATGGAATTATGACTCTATTTCAATATAGTGTGCTGATAAGTCATAATTTGAGATAGCATCTCTTAATTAAATCTTATAAAATCTTTTTCTATTTCAGAGTGCTGGAAACGAGCGTCCATACAGATGTGACCCAATTTGGTCAATTTTAGGACACTGCCTGTTTCCAGAAAGCACTGGAGAATCTGTCCCATATTTATTAAGGAGTTAAAGTTTAGCAGTTTTCCAGGAAAAGGACAGCGTTTTTCCCCTCCTCATGAATGGGAACATGTTGGACGCTGAAGATGAAAGTAGATTCTGCAGCAGGTGTCTGTTTTATTTTTATCCCCCGCCACCAAAGCACAAGGCGGACGATCATGTTTTTATTACTTTTGTCAGTGAGTGAGTGTGTTTGTCTGCCATGTTAGAAAAAAATCTCTTTTTAATATCATTCTCAAAGGTTTACATTTGAGATTCAGCTACAACTGATTCACTTTTGGATTCAACCCAATTCAAGATGGCTGCCACAGCTAATCAACAGAAACAGCTGTTGGTTTTACAGATATTCTGCTTGTTCTTAATGAAACAAACTCCAAATAGCTGAGCGAAAGCAGATGTCGGATGTGATTTATAGTCATTTACCTTTTCTTGTCTGATTTGAAGAAATAATTCCACAAATATCAGGATTACAGAATATCAGGTTAAAGTCGTTAAATGGGTTGAACAAATATTTAAAAAATTTCTACAAATCTAAAATATGTTTAGTACATATGTATTCAGCCACCATCAGTTCCAGCACCAGGCCTTTTCAGGTCCGTCTCTGTGGTCTTTGTCCTTCTAACCTGGACCTTCAGGACCAACCTGCTGCAGCTCCTTCATGGATGGTGTCTGCGTGTGTCCACCAGTATTTAAATCAGTTGGACTGAGGTCTGGGCTTTGATTGGACCAGTCCAGAACCTTTTAACTGGTTCCAGTGGAGTGTTTAGTCTCATTGTCCTGCTGGAAGGTGGACCTCTGTCCCAGTCTCAGTTCATCTCAGTATTCTTTCCTTTAACTTTGATCAGTTTCCCTGTCTTTTCTGATGAAAAACATGCCCACAGTGTGATGCTGCCACCACCATGCTTCACTGTAGGGATGGTGTTCTCATCATTTATGTCAGACATGGTGTCCTTGATGTCTGGTCTCATCTGACCACAGCACCTTCTTCCATTCGTTTGAGGAAGAAACTCTCATCCATGAAAGTCAGCTCTGTGCAGCTGCTAGTGTTCTCTGTGGACAGATCCTCTCATCTCTATCTCATCTAACTCTATCAGGGTTATCTTTGGCCTCCTGGATGTTTCTCTTCTCCACCCTGTAAGATTTGGTGAACAACCCTTTCTTGGCAGATTTGCTGTGGTGTCATCTTGTTTTTATATCCCAATAATGGATTTTATGGAGCTCCAATGGATGTTCAGGGTTCTGGGATATTGTTTATAACCTAACCCTGATCTGTACCTCTCCACAACTTTTTCTCTGACCTGTGTGGAGAGTTCCTTGGTCTTCATGATGTCTCTTACTTGGTGGCAGAATTTACTTCTTAAAGTAGTGGAACTGCTGTTGATTCTATCAGAGCAGGTGGTTAAACAATGAGGTCATGTGACACAGTCTGCCCTCAGGTGGGTCTTATTTAACACATCATTATGTGACTTCTGAAGGTAACTGGGGGTGAAAACATATCAGATAGCTGTATGTTTTGAATTCTATCACAGGTTTTTCCCATTTAACTTCAGTAATCTGAAGCATTTTGATATAAAATTACTGCTTGGAATCAAATTAAAAATCCGACCATGTGAGGCAACAAAATGAGAAGATCACCAAGAGGGTGAATACTTTAACAACATCCGTGACCGAGCAGTCGATCAATAATCGATTATCTGTCGGCCATGTTTCCTCCTCATGTCCTCATGTCACATTCAGACCTGTGGCTTTTTGCAAATGTCCTCCCCCTCATCCCCCCTCCTCCCCTCACATTAATGAAGCTGCCCTCCACAAACAGATCACCAACTGCAACCCTCCCTCCTCCTCCCTCCTCACTCCTCCTCTTCCTCCTCCCTCTCCTCCTTCCTCCTCCTCCTCCCTCCTCCTCCTCCCTCTCCTCCTCCTCCCCCTCTCCAGGGCATCAGCAGTCTGTTCAGCTCTCTGAAGGTGGTCCGTCTGCTCCGTTTGGGTCGGGTTGCCAGGAAACTGGACCACTACCTGGAGTACGGCGCTGCGGTTCTGGTC
>NC_051441.1:14573163-14725248 GCF_001649575.2 Kryptolebias marmoratus | reverse complement strand
TCCTCCTCCTCCTCCTCCTCCTCCCCCCCCCCAGCAGCAGCAGTAACAACACTTTAAACCCTGATGTATTTCTTTGTTTGTGCGCGTGCCCGTGTCACGCAGCTGAGAACATTCCCGCCGCTACAACAAAACAAAAGGAAAGAAGAGAAGAAAAGCAGCTGGAAACAAGCTCCTGGGTGTCAGTAATGGGGATTTGTTCGCTGTCCGCGGACCGTGGGGCCCTGCGTGCCCAGCCTCCGAACCCTCGGAACAAAATGAGAGCATCGTTTACCCGAACATCCCGCCGAGGAACGAGCCGGACGCCTTGACCTTCTTGTCGGCCTCGGCCATCAGCTGCATGGCCTCCTTCTCTTTGCCGGTGTTGTCCATGACGATGTTCCGCAGTGAGCAGAGAATAACACGGAGGAAGAGGAGGAGGGGAGGGAGGAAGGAGACTGCTGGTGCTGGTGCTGATGCTGAAGAGGACGAAGCTCTTCTTCGACGGAGTTCAGGACTCAGCGGCTCCGCCTGCTGGATGGAGCAGGGAACTGCAGCAGGCTGGCACCAGGGCCGGGTCACAGCGTCTGTTTGGGGTCCTACAACATTATTCACATTAATGCAAACATCCAGACTCATTATGTGCAGATTAATTCAAGGGTTCTAGCCATACAGAGCAAAGCTGCTCTGGTTTTAATGTAAGCTCACATTTTAGTGGAGTCCTGAACCAATAACCACGTGAATGCTTCCATCTGCATTACATTTCCTGAGGAAAACAAGATGTTGCTTAATATTTATTTTATTCTGTTTTTGTGCACAAAGTTGTCACCTTTGTTCCTCCCAAGGTTGTGTCTGATAATTAAATCAGAGACGAACGCCTCTGCCTGAAACAGGACTTTTAATGTGAACTGGATCAAATGAAGCAGACAGACAGGTACACGGCTTTCTGGATTGGATTTCTCATTTTATCCATCACTCAACTGATAAATCAGATCCACCTGTGGCTGATCTGTCACAGACACAGAACATGTCTTGTTGTTTATCTCCTCTGTCTTTAACTTTCTGTGTTCGGTACATGTCCGCTCTGTCTGCTCCCAGCTGCTTGTCTTCTAGTTTTAGTCTCAGAAATGGGGTTTTAAACAGAAAATCTCCACTGCTGGACACAGCAGGGTTTGCTGCATTAGGTGTAAAGTTTGTAGCAGAATGTGGCCACAGCAGGGTGGGAGACTCTGTTGGAGCTTCCTGCAGGTGATCACTGCTGACAGGCGACGTGTTAAATCTGTAAAACTGATGTTTCCTGCAAGCTTCTGCTTCTCTTTCTCTCCCTGTGATAAATAAATATAAAAAATAAACTCATTCTAAATTAATTTTTTTCCTGCTCTCTCTACACCAAACTAAGTGTTCAACATGAGACTCATCATTATCATCCTCACATCATTTAAACTATTCTTTCTTTCTTTCTTTTATCATTCTGAGCTTTTGTGTCATTCCTAACTAGCAGTGCAATGTTTCATTAGTTTGATCCTTTTTGGTTTGCCATACAACATGGTTTTCTTCATTTGCCAACAAGAAACATGAACCTGCAGCATCTGCTGTTGGACACCAGAGGGCAGCAGAACCAGCTGACATTTTGGGATGGATCCACGCCCTCAATCTGAAACACCACAATTCATGTGAAGTCAAAGGCTGATACATGAAATTACAAAATTATACATTTTAGTGTCAAACACAAAGTTTACATATAGTCTGCTGGAGAAAAACTGAAATTATAAAATTTAAAAAACAGAAAACCCTTTCTGAATGTATAAATCACTGCAGGTTTATAATTAGGAACATCACCTGTTACATCAAGTTACCTGGTTAATATTTCCTCCAAAGGTGTGTGTGTGTGTGTGTGTGTGTGTGTGTGTGTGTGTGTGTGTCTGCACTGTCAGCAGGAGACACACACACACAGAATATCATGGCGACTACCACACCAACCTTTACTCAATATCTGTAAAATGGGCTGAGCTAGAGGGCTAATGTTGCTTAGTAGTGGCAGCCATCTTGAAATGGGCTGACCCCATATGTTAATGGTTGTGGATGTACAGGCAACGATAACTTTCTGAGAGTTTCTTAAAAATCTATCCAGTGGTTCATAAGACATTTTGCTAACAGACAGTGTTGATTTGAAGAGTTACTGCCAAAGTTTTGAGCAAAGATGTTGCTCAGTCTGCAGGGCTTGGAGGACGTGTTGAGAATGACCTTCAGACACTAAAACAGTATCAATAAAACTAACTGAGCTCTGAATATTGTTGTGTTTCCTAAGATCAGCTGGTCGTGGCGGCCATCTTGAATTCAGTTGACTCCAACACTTATTCAGTTGTAGACCTACACCTAATAATTGTCGTCTGAAATTTTCATTAAAAGTCATCTTGTGGTTGATGAAATATTTTGCTAACAGACAGTTGACTCCAGCGTTTGAAAAGCAGCTCTTGTTCGATCAGTTAGTGCTCAGACTGTGTTGTGGCTGACTCTCAGCCACTACCACCTCAACTTTTACTTTAATAGTTGTAAAACATTTCTGTGTTTCCTAAGGTCAGTTAGCTGTGTCGGCCATCTTGAGTGGGCTTGACTCCAAAAGTCAATCAGTTGTAGACGTTACGTCCTGAGAGTTTCTTTAAAATCCACCCAGTGGTTCAGGGGATATTTTGTGGTCCAGACAAACAAACAAACACACACACGTGCAGAAAACATTCACAATGAGTTTTGTTGGTCCTAATCGACCTGCCGTCTCTCAGAGCTGATCATCAAATCACTCCCCCTTTAGATCAAATACTTTAATCATTTAAAATAGCATTCAATAAAAAGAAGAAAGAAGTTCATGACAGGAAAGCATGCTCAGTATCTCAGCTGAAGCAGGGAGTTCTCCTCAGAGCAACTCCTCAGCTCAGCTTTAGACTTTTAAATCCAAGACACACACACACACACACACCATGGGAAATGTTGCAGCAGATATTGTTCTGGAGAATCACATTACAAAAGACTAACAAAAAATGAACAAGCACCATTCATTTAACTTTTTTTTACAACAAAAAGAAACTCTTAAACTGTTTAAAAAGTTTGTTAAATATCACAAACAGCACAGAATAAATAAATAGATCATCATTATGTGTGAGCGTCACATTGAACTAGGTCATGCAGTGGCAGCAAACTTTGAGGCTCCTTCCATTGAACAAACAGATGTCTGAGAGGAAAATACAGAAACAAAGTGCAGCTCCGTGTTAGTCCTCTTTGATACCTCAGAAGTCCATCAATGGCTTAATTAACAGTCACTTCCTGGAAATCTCCAAACATCCCATGAACACAGAAGAAAACTGAACAGTACTGAGGAGAAAAGTGACCAGAAAAGGTTCAATGAAACACAAAGTGCAGGCAGAGGCTAACTTCCTGCAGACTTTCTGATTCNGGAGCAGTGGCTACAACAGATCCCAGGAACAACATCAGACATCTCAGTCCAGAAATGTGCAGTTCTAGGCACAGCCAAGATACTGCGCAGAACCCTCAAGCTCCCAGGCCTCTGGTAGAGGACCCGAGCTCAGAGGATGAAACAAAGACCACCCGCGGAGGGTGAGAAGGGAATTTTTTATATATATATATATATATATATATGAATCTTTTCCCAGTCAATTCAGGCCATCCATTTGTTCATCATACATGAATTCTTTTCTTCCTACCTCTTATAAAACCTTTCACATCCAGACAGTGATATGCACAAATCAATTTATTACAAGGGTTAAGAATCTGTTGCAGTTCAACCAAACACCCAGCCACTATTTAGCGCATCAAATCTGTCTGGCAGGCAGAGCTATATTTATCTCTATACCTAATCATGATGTTACATGGGTGAATTTCTGTGTACTGTTGTATGACACAGGGATTACCCTTCTATCACAGATGCTTTCTTTAATTAAACAACTTGAGAGAGCTCAGATGTAATTTCTTCTACGAGACACTGGGCCCTGACCAAACTCTCACCCCACTCTAAACGACAATAAAAAAATCTTCAACTTTTTTACACATAGTGCATCTGTAGCCATTCAATACTATTCAGTTTATAGTAACTAAATATGACACTGTTTAAATATGTGCTATATGAATATATTTGCTGTGTGTCTAAAACTCAGTAACATTTGTAGTTAACCCAATTCAAGATGTCCACCATAGTAGCTAAAGGAGAAAAAGATAACAACATAAAGGAGAGCTGAGCCTATGCTGATAATTTTCTGATTTCTTATAATGATCAAAGATGTTCACACCACTGTGTCTTCAGACTCAAGTGGACACAGAATTGAGGCAAATAGACTATTTAAATTAGGTGAATAATCCAAGTTTCAAGCCTATTCGATACAAAGGTAGAGCTCGCCATTGGTGTCACCCAACAATACCATTGAGCATGGAAAAGAAAAAAAATAGTTCTCAAAATTTTAAAGATAAAAAATAGGTCAAAACGGGCAAACATTTTAACAATGTAATGTTATCTAAAGAAAAGGCAAAGGTGTGCCACATATACTGTCAAAAAGTCAACAATATCACCGAAAAAATGAGGTTCAGTTCACACAAAGTTTGAACAAAAGAAACTTTTGAGTTGAATTAATCCTGGATGAATTAGGAGAAAAAAAAAAAAGATGATCATGTCTGATGGAGAACTAAATTCAGCTGCTCCACTGAACCTCTGAAGCAAAATAAATTCAAAACTGAACAGCTGTATCTTTCCTCTTTTGCTCGGGGCAGAAATCCATTCCTCTTCATCAAGCAGTGGGGAGGAATGTTTTCACCCAATGGGTTTTTGGTTCAAGTCACTCCCACGAGAACCAACATCTGCTCTATTTAAGTGTCCTTGAGCAAGACGCCGCAACCCTCGCAGCTTTTCCGATGGATGTTCTTTTGCGTCTGTGGCACCAACATGTGGAAACAAATCAATATTCATTACTTTTTGATATGCTTCATTAAGGTTCTTATCCCTGCTGAGGCCTCTGTCACCAGAGGTCATTCAGCTTCTGGCTGCTGTGAAATGCAGCTGTTGTCGGCACTTTGTTCCCCCGCATGCGTGACCCTGCATTATCTTAAACAATTTGATCCGCAGTTTTGGAGTTTCAACAAACTTCCTAATTCGCTTATCTAACCGATTTATTACAGTGCGTTCAAACCATCTGAAAACGTTTCATGGTTAAATATGAAAACATGGAGTGCAAAATTGCTTGTGGTAATGAGGTTTGGTTGGTTAGTTTGAAAATCGATTCTTTAACAAAAGAAATCTCACAGAGGCGTAAACTTATTAGGGGCGCACATACATATTGTTCACCAACATACGATCGCCTAAAGCAACAATAAGTGTTCAAAATACTCTAAGTATTTTATTTAGTTGATTTTTTTTTTTACTTTGAAAAAGGACAAACTTACAGTAGTAACAAAAGAAGAAAAAAAAAAAAACTACGCCAGTAAAAACTACTGATTACTAAAACCTTTTCTCAAAGAAACAGCAGAATGATAATAGAGGATATGTCTAGCATTGAGACCAGAAATATATTGCCAACAGAAATGACACACAAAAAGATACCGGCTGTAATATTGCACATGCTTGTTGATTTAATGCGGTCAGTTGGAGATGTGGTGGTTATACAGTCTGACAGCTGCTGGGAGAAAGTCATGACAGCATAGCCATTGTACAGAAACCCAGAAAACGGAGGTGAAACTTTCCACTCCAAAACATGTATGCATTGTTACCAAAAACAAAAAAGGAATTAGAGAAATAATGCACATAAAAAACAGCAATGGTTCACTTAAAAAAAAAAAGATGCCATAAGTTACAATCAGCCAAGAAGTACCCAGTGGACTAAAAAGTGGAACAAGGGTAGAAATGTGTTGCATTTGACTGGAAAACTCTTTCTCTAAAACAAGCCAAATTTCAAAAACTAAACAGTAACCCGCTTTGCAATTTAAAAAAGACCGTATAGAGCCTTTCTAGCCAACCAGGCAACTCAAAACGCTTCACAAAACAATCTGCCCTCATTTACCCATCCACACACATTCATACAGCACTCTACTACAGCTCTACAAAACTAACCTGAATAAATCATTCTATAGAGACTAATCAGTGCTTTAAACTCCATTCATACACCGACGGGGCACACATCAGAGGCAACGAGGAGTTCGGTGTCTTGCCCAGGGACACTTTGACATGGAACTGCTGCAAACCTCCAACTCTCTCATTGGAGGATGACCGCTCTAACCACTGAGCCACAGCCATCCCCCAAATTTCAAACTAGCTTATTCCAGTGATGATAAAATGTCTCCTAAACTCTGTGAGAGAGTTGAAAATCCAAAAGGCAGGCAGGTAAGCTGAACTGAAGGTACTGCAAAAGCAGGAAGGAGGTAAAATGGCACAGCATGGCCTATACAAACTAAAACTTACACGGACAAAACAAATATATCGGCCTAACATGCCTTGAAGGAATACGTATGCCATCGTCTGCGCACATTTGTTAATAAGGTAAATATTTTGTTCTTTGAACCTAATTCAGGATGGCCCACAACAGCTAATCAATGAATGCTATATTTATTTCCCATCTTCCCTTTTTTATGATTTGTCATATGATGGCAACACCATCTGTATTGCAAAAGTGCTCACACATACTGAGTCAGAAAACCTAGATGAGCTTATTAAGTTGATAACCTGCTTTGTAATATTACTGAAACACAATCTCCATTGTTAGGATTAGTTAGGACAGACTACGTAAAATTCCCAGGGTGTGTGGAATAAACCCTGTAATACAAGCCTCTGGTGAAGCTCACAAAATATAAAAGATGACATTCAAAACACCACGGTAACACTAAAACAAGATTTGGATCACAACAAAAAAGTCAAAATCATGACATACATTTCAGATAAAATAATCTCTCCTTGCAGCTGAAGAACACAATGACACCCCTCTCTTTCTCTTTCTCTCTCTCTCTCTGCAAACTGGATTTCTAAGATTAGACTTGTCAACAAGTCTTATTTTTGGTCACTTTTGAGTTTTATGGATTGTTATTTCACAAATAGGTTCCAACAAAAGTTAGATTTTTGGGCATTTGTAACATGTCAGTGAGTGCATATGCAGCGTGACCCCCCCCCCCCAAAAAAAAACAAACAAACAAACAAACAAACAAACAAACAAACAAAAAAAACTCTATCAAAATGTACTTTTAGCTTTAGTGAATGATTAAAGAGACAAGGAATGCAGTACTTGTTGTTGAGCAGTAGATGGCGGTTAGTACCACTGTTTATGTAATAAGTATGGGAGGCACTGCAGTAAAAGAGTGAGTGTGACCACTGGGCACAAAGGAAAAAAAAAAGCTTTTAAAATCCAAGTCCCTGTGGAGGACATGTACTGGTGTGTGGTCAAAATCAAAAGGCATCTTCAAGGTTGGCTGTCCAACCAGACTTGAGTAGGACTAAATAGAAAAAAACAACAACAAAAAAAAACATTGTGTAACAGTTGGGGCTGGTGAGCTTATCTGGAAGTATGAACCTGTGAGTGAAAGACAAAGATAGCGATCTGGACAGACAAACCGGCAGGGCGAAAGGCAAACGATCACCGGCCACAAGCGCAGCTACAGACTGACGAATCAACAGCAGGTCATCTTGTGGGACAGGAGTCTGACAGCCAGGTAAACAGAGACAAGGGACAGAGACAGACAAAGACGGCAGCACAGAGGGAAGCATGAATCTGAATCTCAATGGTTGCTGAAACAGAAATATGAAGCAGAAAAGGCAAAAAACTCTGAAGGCTGTAGTTCCTGACATTCAGATGGAATGTTTTTTTTATACCTCCTGAAACATGTATTCTTCACCCAAATTCAACAAAATAGTTTTTTTTAGGACAGTTGTCATCTATTTAAACCTGAAAGAGAGAATAAAAAAATACAAATAAACTCGACATTTAATGCAAACTTGAAGTTTTTCCATTGAGATCAGTTCACATGATCTTCATGTGGTGCTTAACAAATACTGCCTATGTCAGGTCTTGAGCAAGTTAGTATGTGTGTGTTCTCTTTTCTTTGTTACACCCTACTTTCCACCAACTAGGTCACCTCATGTACAGTATTTCACCTATAACCCCAGTCTGCTGTGGGATATATGCATAAGAATAGTCTAGTCAGGTGTGTGTGTGTGTGTGTGTGTGTGTGTGTGTGTGTGTGTGTGTATATGTGTGTGTGCCACAAACTGCAGTCAAAGTGACCAGCTATTTATACTTCCCGTCCTGGTCCTTCTTTTCCCACTTCCCCTCCTTCCCATCTGCCCCGAGTTCTCTATTTTCTATGTTCTTCACTTTTCCCACCCTTTATTCATTCTCTCTTCTTGTTTAGCTCAAATGGAGAGTTAGGCCCTATCTGTACTACTCCAGGTGCCTATTTAAATAAAAATTTCTTTCTCAGTTTGTTAAAACAAGCCTCCATCCACACTTTCTAACAAAAACACTGAAATACTCATGCAGTGCCACTAGGTGGAAAAAAACATCCATGTTGAGGGCAATTAAAAATAGAAAGAAAGATCATTTTTAGGCCCTGGCTTTACCACTTCATTTTCTTTTTGAAAATAATAATAGATTTATATATACATATATATATTTCCTTTCGTTTATATGGGTCTAACAAAAACGCCTGCACCACCAAGTAATGAGAACGTACACATTCGCAACATATCCAAACACGGAAAGAACATTCTGAGCAAAAGCTAAAGATTTTCCCATAATATTTGTAGCTTCTTGGATATTTGTTAGAATTTCCTCTCGGTTATTTACCATTTCAGAGAATGATTGCAATTTAACGGTGATAGGATCAAGCAAGACAAACAGAAAAAAAGTAAAAATGTCCTAATTATTGTTTTTATGATTATTAGGACACAAAGTCATAGCTGGCAGGTGCAAAATAGGCTGCTGTTTAAAATTTCTGAAAATTTCCATATCTTCTATCTATATGAGCCCCCATAAACAAATTGTTTTTAAGAATCTCCACTTTAGAAAGTGTTTTCAAAAAAAATTGTTTTCTCACTAAAACTCAGTTTGTGTGTGAACAGGAGGTGTAAACACAGCAGAAAAGATATATTTAAAAAAATTCCAAGAGTAAGGTGGACAGAGCCCTATCATGGCTTAAAATTCTCCCAAAACTTTTTTTTTTGAAAGAATACATTTTACAGTTCATTTCAAGTTAATAACCTTTTCAGAACACAATCAAAATTTATTGCCACCAGGATCCGAATAAAGCTACACGCTCCTAGAAAAGAGAGATTCAAATAAAAATATCCGGAGTAGTTTAAACGAGGTTTTAAAAATTACAATAAATTAATTCATCCGTTTTCTATAGTTGCGAGATTCTACACAGGGAGCTGGTGTGTGTCTCCAGTGGTCACTGGACAAGAGGAAGGGTTACAGAAGAAATGGAGACATAAAATAAAAAATGATAAAGTTTGTACGACAAGTTTAGTTTCCCATAGAGCACAATTTCACTCTTTAAAAATGTTTTTTTTTTCCTGCTGGGATCAATTTTGTCTATTGTCTGCATCAATATCCATTAATCTCCTAATTCTTCTCTCTTTATCTCCTATTATTGTACCAACCTTCCTTTGGCCTCTTTTTTTCCCTTTACCTGTGACAAGTACCCTTTTTAAGTTTTGTCAGTCCACCTCTTTATCTTTTCACACAGTCTCGGTATCAGAATCTTCTTAACTCTTTATAATACGTCTCTAAAGACGTGATGAAGCGAGCCGAAGCCTGATATTTCATGCACCCAATGCACCACTAGTACTGCTGCAGGGCTAGGGGATAATCTGCTACTGGGTCATGAGGAATGTAATGTTTAAACATTAGCTAGTGACTGTCATATCATGGAAAGTACCAAGCCAAATTGCTTGTGCCGTACAAAGTGAGCATATGTATGGGAGAATGGGTTTACTCGGCAACTAAACAAGATAAGTGTGGTCCTGTGTTCAGTCTTTCGAATTTCTTCTGCCTGACGGCAGTAACTGGCACAATAACGTTTTATTTAAGGACATGAACTCATACAAAATAGTGTTTAATAGGACAAAATGCAATTTGGACAAATAGGAGGTAATCTAGAACAGCAATACCCAGGTGGCCACTTCGCAGCAGAGAGCAGCATGAAACGTATCGCCTGGGACAAACAAAGAAAAGTCACTTTTTAAGCACAAAATTAAAACACTATAACTATCTCTTCAATTATTCAGTTCAAAAATGAATGTCAAGTTGGTCCGCATTTTAGAGAATGTGCTGTATTCATTTCCTGGCAGAAGCACACGAAAGAATTGTTAGAAAGCATGGTCAAAATCTTTAGAACGTAACAAAAGAGGAAGAGGAAACAGCTTGGTTAGTGTGAATGGTAATGGTTATGGTCAGTGCAGCTGGTAAGCTTCGATTTATATAAAAATTGGAATTAGAGAAAAAAGCTAGACTTGCATAAGTGTATCAACATTTACCATGCTTTCCCCAAAAGCTCACTAATTACCCTAATTATCATACTTTTTTTTTTTTATCGTGCATAAAGCCTAGCATGAAATTAAAGTCTCCATTTTATGGACAAAATGTGCTGGACTACTTCACAGCAAAAACCCACTTGCCTGGAAACAAGCAGTCTCTGGTAAATTAGTGCTTCTGACAATGCTCCCATTGGTACAAATTAAACAAATGAGACACATTATGTAAAGTGGCACGCTTTATCAAGATACAGCTATTAAATACCGAAGCCCTTGCTGGTCTGACTTTAAATTACAGTTGTCCTCTCTATTTTAAAGCCACACCTGAAAAGTGGCAGTGAGATGTGGACAGACTGCTGTCCTGTTTCAGGCTCTGCTGATCGTCTGCCACCGGTCGAGGTCTCGGCCCTGTGATGGACTTGCACCTTGTCCAGGGTGTCCTCTGCTTCTCTCACAGTGATGGCTGGAGATAGGCACCAGCTCCCCGTGACCTGGAAGGGAGAAGCAGGTAAAGAAAATGGACGGATGGATGGTCAAGGTCTCTAATTAAAGACAAATGCTAAAAGTGGTAACAACTTAATTGTCATCCAGAAAAATACTGTCAGTGCATTTCCCAAAACGTTGGAATTTTATTAGGCAGGTAAAATTGTATGAAGGTTCTAAATTATGAGGTGAAATAAATCTTCACTTAAATTTAATTGAAAAAGTAGAAAAGAAAAAAAAAAGTGATGTTAATTTATATACAGATGCACCGAGAAGGGCACACTTTAATACAAAATGAGCTTGATTCTAATTTAAAATTCATTTGTTTGAAAAATGACTTTGACAGAGGTTTTATCATAACCGCTTTCCAGGGAGAGACAGCGCTTTTTACCTTCAAACTCACCATCAGTGCTCTTAGTGAGAATATTTCCCAGCTTGCAGTTGATATAATCTACCGCACGGCAGAATAACTCTGAAAAAGGCTGACCTGGTACAGAGATCTACAGTTTTAATGAATACAAAAATGAGAACCTAATGTTCCTAACTTTTACATCATCTATTGAATAATATTTCTTTGGCTGTTTCTTTATTTGAGCCACAATGGACTCTTTATGTGTGTGTGTGAGTGTGTGTGTGTGTGTTTTGCATTCCAAGGTGAAATGAGTTGATGTATGTTGGCAAGCACAGTGCTGACCAGACAAACGTTTCACCTTTCGCTTTTTACTTTACCCACTTCTGTTGCACCACTCCCTTTTTTTTACTTCATTCTAAATGTGTTTTAAACACTATTCTAAGATATAATAATATTAATATCTAAATAGCATTAAAGAAGAAGCTGGTAGAAGTTATATTTCGCTGAAGATCTGATCTGGTTAATGATAAGCTGGCTGATAGGTAGGTTGGGAAATGAGAAGTGGGCTAATCACGGCTCTAAAACCCTCTGCATCAGCTACTAATTCTGCTAGATGCTTGTTGTTCTGCACCCTAAGCTCATCTAAAGACTTACTGGATGGCTGATAAAACTTATCATCTCAGTTAGATTACATTTCCTGTATCACTTTGCCAATATCAATAGCTAATTTTTGTTTTTTGAAGTTCATAGGAAAAAGTAAACAGGGTAAGGATTTTAAAGAAGGCTCAGGTGATAGTATGTCCAAATGGAATATGCTTCATTTTAAAAGTCTTCAAACAAAAGACTTTAAAACATCACAGTTGTCCTCATTGTGGACATGCAAATACTAGAGTTCACAATGTGTCACTCTTTTTTGTTCACTTTACACGTTTCTTTGTGAGACATTCAGTTTTGATCTATCTGCTTCTGCAACATATGCCCGCTCATTTTTTTTTAACGCCCCTCTCCCTCAGCCTCTTGTTTCCTCGGCCACTCCATTAACCAGAGGGTCACTTTTCCAGCTGGTTAGCCCAGGCCAGATTTCCATCAGGTTACTGACGTATGGGACTCTCCCTTCATCTGAGAGGGGGTGGGGGTGGGGAAACAGGACAGGTTCATTTGTCAGTTTTACTCCGGTCTTTGCCTATAGTGAGAGGTTGTAATGACCCGAGGTGGCTCAGGCAGACTGACAGTTCAACAATTCCTTCTTATTACATGCACACACCCAGACACATGCACACGGTTCAGCACCAACAATAGATATGCACACATAAATGTTACCTTTTTAGAAAAATGGAAACAATTCTGCTTGCCCACTCTGAGCTGCAGGATCCACACCTAAAATCTCCTCTGCATGTTGGAAAACTTAGACTCAAACTACACTACTCCAGATAATTTATAAATGGATGTTCTCGTCACCTAATGGTGGGGTATTTCAGTGTTTTTGCTAGATTGTGTGGACAGAGGAAAAAAAACATATCTGGAGTAGTTAAGGTACAGCATGAAACTATCCACTTTCGAAAGCATTTGTGAAATTCTCTTTTTCCACCAACAAGAACAAAGTATGTGGATGAGTGGTGCAAACAGAGCAGGAAAGTTTGAACAACAAAATACTTGTGTTAGTGTGGACAGGCACTCACTAAGCCCGTAATTCAGACCAAAAGTGGCATGCACCAGGCTTGCTGCTGAACCCAGCAGTGAGCTCTGTGTTTTACAGCAAATTGCAAAACAGTTCAGCATTAAAATAGGCTTTTAAAATTATAAATGAACAATATTTTTAGATCATTCTTGTCCAGCCATTGTTAAAGTTGCACCATCGTTTCTGTTTTAAAAGCACAAGTGTCTACTTTCATTTGTCATTGTGGAAAAGATTAAATTTTCACAACTGTTACCACTGCATCTATTTTCTCAATAGTTATTTTGTGACTCCGCAAGGTTTTGATAAAAAAAAACCTGCTGAAATGTTCTAAGGAGAAAACTGACTTGTGTTGTTTTGCAGCCGCTGGAGATAGGAGACTGTGGGTGTTGAATGTGAATGTTTGCGAAAAGGGGAATAGACATAAACTCGAATGTAAATGTGTGTTTCTGTGAAGAAGTCTGCCGCAGTCAAAAAGCGCGAGTGCCTATTTTAAGTAAGCGTCGATTGCACTCATTTTTCATTAAACGAGAGGTTAAATGACAGAATTTTTCATCCTTGCAATTTACAAGAAAGAGAGAGAAATGAACTGGGCTCAATAAATATTGTTTCAAGAGTGAAGTCATCTGACATTTAAGAATCAGCCAGTTGTGGCTAGCCGGAACAGTGTTAGTGTGTGTGCGGGTTTGTTCGTATTGGTGGGCAGACAAGAGAGCCCAGAGGGGACGCAGCTCAGACAGAGTCATTATTTAGTGACACACAGACGATGGCCTGGCCTAACAAACACACACGCTCACACACACAACTCTATACGAATATTGCATCTATAAGGCCTGAGGTGTCAGGGCTTTAACAAGAAACACCAGTTCCATTACCTGTTGCTGCTCGCACTTATTCCTGCTGTCTGCTTACAAAAGAGCAGAGGCTATCATCAAAGCAAGTCGATTTCTCTAATTCCGTACAAAGGCGTAATGTATGAAGGCATAAAGACGGATGTTTTTACTGTCTCCTTTGCCTCTTTGCACATTTAATATGCACCAAAAAATACCAGTGATTTACATAAATATGCTTACACGTATCAAAACATGACATTTGTCATTTTAATGTGAACCAGACAAAAATAAATAAAATGTAGCTGTAAATAAAATAAATAATACTGTTAAATTACATTATAATATTCTGTAATCAAACAATACTAGATGCATACTGGGGGTTTTTTTAAAGGTAAAACTGCTAACAGGTTCAAACACTTGTTTTTTGTCTGAGTTCAGGGAAAGTTGACAAACTGAGGGATTGTCAACATGCAATCTCTTATCTTTTTATTAGTGTTTGTGTATCAAAATTCAATTATGTATAAATTTATTAAATTTAATACTATTTGCATAAAAATAAAAGCTAAATAAGTTGTGTGGTGCATTTTTAAATCTTTGTTTCAATGCTGTGACACTATGGTGATTTGTGGCGCTGTGGTAGCTTGGTGGTCAGTGCCACTGTCACGTAATCCTGAGGCTGCATGTTTGAGCCTAGCTTGTGTCAGAAAGGGCATCTGGCATAAAACAATTGCTAAATCTTTTGTGCGAGTTCGCTCGCTGTGGCAACCCCTGCAGAAGGGAGCAGCCGAAAGAACAACAACAACATTATGGTGTTTTTTGTTCAAGGTTACCATGCCATCCAAATCTCCTACTGACCCGTGCCTAATTCAGAGTCATGTGATTGCTGCTGGTTTGATAACTGACCAGTAACAATTGTGCATAAATATCATGTTTGTGTGTTCTGATTACTTTATGTTAGTGTTTTTAGGCACAGCAAAACACAACACTTTCTGTCTGACTTGCATACAAGTGTGTTTACACACACGGTCATCAGCACTAATGTGATGTGACAGGACTGTAATTTTAACTGTGCTGACTTTCTGGGCTTTTCTTTGTCCCATTCTTTTGCGCTCCTACCCTTTTGGCTTATGATTACAGAATCTTGTACATCAGCCACTGTCTCTAGCACTCCCTATCTGATTGTGTGTGTTTTTTGCCATTTCTTCATGCAGTTTTCTCTCAAGGTAAGGTCATGGAGTCATACTAAAAAAGAGACACCATCACTAATACATTCCTAAATCTCTCACAACACAAACAAATCCAAATCCTGCACAAGTGTCCTGATCAAAACACAGCTAATCCTTTTTTTCTTTGTCCACTGATTAACATTAACAGAAGAAATTGATCTTTTAATTCACTCAATTTTTATTGTCCAGCCAAAATCCACAAGAGGCTAGTGTGATTTACTTAATACTAAAATTTTATTATTGATTTTAATAAAGAATGTACTCAAGAAAATACTTTATGTCACTTATAATAGTGCAAAGAAAAAATTTTGCATTTTAGCATTAGCATTTTTAATAAATTCCTCCAAACTAACATTTTTTTTACTAGCAGCTTTGGTGCCCATGAATAGCTAATTCTAGAGCATCATTACAAAATTCCCACTCTGCCCACTATTACTTTATGACGGAGAAACCAAAACATCAGTGGGGTCATTTTTATTGTTTTTTCTACGTATCTCACTGTATTCTGATCCTGTCACCATTAAACTATGTTCAAATCTGCATTTTTTTTTACCAATACGTTTTAGTTTCAGTTAGTTATTTGAGGCTTAAAAAAGTGTCCCGTTACACTGTGACTGACAAAATGACAGCCCATTATAGCGAGTTGAGAGTGTGTGTAGGCAGCGCTTTCATATCAGTGGTACAGCTCCAACCAGGCTGTCTCTGCGCAGACTCTGTCTCCAAAAATACAATATATCATCACCAAAGAAAAAAAAACAAACATTAAAAAATACCCTGACATTTTGGCTTCACTTAACAATAGAAGTTGACAGAGATGCTGTGTTCATCCTTATTATTGATGACTTAATCTTTGTGATTTTACCCACTGACCATTGTTTTGAAGCCTGAAGTTTGGCATGTGGTTTCCAACCTTGTGTGCAGATTTCCTAACAGAAAGTGACCAATTTGTTATCAGCTCACTTAGTCTTGGTTTGGTTGCAGTGGTATATATTACTCATGTTAATCCATGACTGGAATGTTTATTGTCTCCTTTTTGTTATTAAACCTCTAAGGTTAATATGCTCTAACCTTCAGGGTGTCTGTTCTACTTAATGCTAAAGTTGGAGCATTTACCCAGTACCTCCTGAACTTCTGACCTGACGGAGTAAGGCAAACAAAAACATACTTCAATTCCAGAAAAAAAAAAATCTCTATATGCTCCATCAAACATTACTGAAGGCTGACTTCTGGCTGACAATCCTACAGAGAGGTTTTTGGCTATATGGTAGAATGAGTTTTCCTGTGCCCCCATTTTAACTTAGTGAATAACCTAGAATACAAAACAAAGAATGCACTTCTGAAGTGCCTGTGAGCAAGATTAAAAAATATATCTTAAAGGAGTGCCAACTTTCGTCTAGAACAGAAGCATAAAGACAGATAATTGCCATATAAATGTAACAATGCGACTCTGCATGAGTCTTTGAGAGAGGATGTGCTCGGTTTGTGTGTGCGTCCACTCTGCATGTAAGAGTGTGTGTGTTGACAGTGATGAATGAGCTTTACATCAGTGCAATCTGCTACCACAGCTCTATAAAACAACCACAAATCACCTCAGGAAACATGGTTTTGAAGAGGGCCTCCAACATCAGCTGTTGTCTTGTGTAAGTGCATCTGTCTGTAAATCAGTAAGGATGGGTTTGTTTTTTTGTGTGTGTGCGTGTTTGTGAGCATACAGAATGCCAAAAGTTTGAGTGCATAGATGCATCCCCTGGCAGATTTCCAATATTTCTAAATTGGATCCACTGAGTCTAGTGTTTGTGAAAGAAGAGAGAAATTTAGGGTCTCCTGACAAGGTTTATAACCAATTTTTATTTAGTTCCACTGAATATAACTCACTTATGTTAAGCTCTTGCAGAGTTATGTATTTAGATAATACTTTTGTTGAGTGTAAAAAAACAACAAACAGACAACTTTGTTATTTTTTATTAACAGTTTGTCACAATTTTGGCAATCAGTTTCAGCACTGCACATTCCTGATCTGTATGACATAGAATTTTGGGGAAAGTGATAAGTTTTATTTTCTGAACCTGTTATTAACCAGTACTGCATGTGCAAATAAACACTCAGAATTTGTAAACGCAATCAGAATGAGTCTGAATGTATTTCAGTGACTTACTAGCTTCAGAAAAACAAGATTTTTAGCTGATTTTATTGACCACCAGGATGTTTTACACTACCACAGGATGCCTGACAAATTAATGACCACTATTTTGAAATATGACATGTAATAAAATCCAGACTCTAAGTACTCTGCTGTGTACTTTAGTAGATTTACTGTCCAACCTTGCAAAAATGTCAATTACTTCATTTGCACTGTTGATCTTACCATCAAAAGTATGTCAGCATGACGACTTGAGAAATTATGTCAAAATGACCTTTATGTGAATGACTCATTTATGCCATTTTGAAGCTATAAATGTTATGGTAAAGTACTGTGGAAAACAGTTTAATACATGTTGGAAAAAATCTTGTAAAAATCCTCTCATAAACAGTCATATTTAGTGTGACCACCCTTTGCCTTCATAACAGCAGATTTTGGTAGATTTGAACAGATTCAGGGATTTTGTAAGATTATGGTCAAGTTAATGATTAACCAAATAACCCAAACATGTGCTAATGACCATTGGTTTTATATGTAGATGGAAAGTGTCACTGACTGAAACAGAAACGGTTGTAAGAGGCTTAAAACTGCGTGATCAATAGGCAAATTCTGCTACCAAGGTGGGGTAGATTAAGTTTCAGGATGTGCTGTATAAACTCTTGAAAAGACTTGGAGAAACAGGCAACAGTGAAGACTGTAGACAAAGTGGCTGGAAAACATACTTTAAATCAGAAGATGTCCAGAAGTACAATCAGCTTAGAATTAACAGAAACCTCTGGGTCCCATATAGCCATACTGCCCAGAGGAGTCTGGCCAGAAAGGGTCCTTATGGAAGAATTGCACCCACAAGCTAAACCTCCAATATGGAAACAAGGCCAATTGTCTTGTCTATGCACAGAACAAGAACTCGTGAGCTAAAAAAATGTCAGCAGGTGCTCTGGCATGATGAGCCAGAATTTGAAATGTTGGACTGTAGCAGAAGGCTGTTCACCAAAGGTGTGGAGAATGTTACAATAACGAATGTCTGCAGGCAACAGTGAAGCATGGTGGCAGTTCAGCAAGTATGGGGCTTAATTTCTGCAAATGGTGTTGGGGGATTTGGTGAGGATTCATGTTGCTGAGAAATACGTGCAGATACTTATCCATCATGTAATACCATCAGGGAGGTGTGTGATTATCCCAGATTTTGTTTTACGTCGGGACAGCAACCCCAAACATACAGGCAACTAAAGCTACTGACTTACTTCTGGCAAAGCATTATCTGAGGATCTGACTTAAGGAACAATGGATGAAAATGAACAATGGAAACCAAGCGGTATATCTGTTAAGAGGTGTTATTGCATTAGTGGACATAAGGAAGCGATGAGTAGCTGGTGGTAAAAAAAAAAGGTTATCTGGAAGCAAGACAAAACAGGTGTCATACAGGTGTAATGACAGGTAAAACAAAAACAAACCCTGAAATGGAATATGAAGTACAAGTAAACCAAAGGCCTGTATTAAAACACTGGTTCAGCATATCAAGGCTTTTGTTCATAAGAGTTACTAAAATATCTTGTTTTTTCTTTCCATGTTGTGACTAATTTCCACGCCTTCAGTTGGCCAATAGAACTTTATGCTGCCATGTCAATGTTTAAAGTGCAATTTGATTTGTGATACATTTCCATTAATTATGAATGAAATTTAATTGACTGAAATATTTCTTTGCCCTTGACATAATGTGAGTGAATGTGTGTATGGGAGGTAGCCAGGGTTGCAGGAAGTGGGTGGGGAGCAGGGGGTAAATAAGGCCCACTGACAGTTACCTTCCCTGTGCGCTGAAGGGCATAAGCCCAGCATTGCTCGGCTCCTTTGGGAATTTTTTTTTTTTTTTTTTGCTTTAAACCTGGAAACATAGCAGAGATTGTTCTTTTCATCTCTTGCTCTATTGCACCCCGTTTTTCCAAACTCTTTGTTTCATCTTTTTGCAATTTCTCTCCCCTCTGTAAGACTTAGCACCTGTAATGTTTTCTCCCCCAAATCAAATACTAGTTGGAAAAGACTTGCAGTTGGAACACTGTTCCTCTTTAGTTTCTCTTGTTTTCTAACACTCAGATTTATACTTTCTAGACCAGTGTAAGGAATGAGAAGGCCTACTGTTTTATGCACTCATATATTGTGCTCTTAGGGAGGAAAAAGTTATGAAATGACTTGCAAGCTCAAGGTCAGTAATTTCAACATTACTTTATGGTCAATACATTTGCATTTTGGAGTCAAGCTGCTTTGCTTTTGCAACAAACACATTAACCTTGTGTATTGGGGAGGGCAATTAAATTGGTTCAGCTAACTGTGCAAAAATGTTGAAAAAGTTATCATGGGACAAAACAGAAATGGCAGTAATTTACCTCACAGGCAAATGTGGCAGAAACAGGATGACAATCTGCCTACTGGGAAAACTGAAGTTACTATCTAATTGGTAATCGTAGTGTTTTGTATAGAAGTAAAGCTATTGCATTTGGTTTGGTTAACTTGGATTACTTCACCGCAACATTATAGATAAAACAACAGCAATGATATGTAACTTTATAACTCAGTTGTCTCCAATTCTGGTCCTTGTGGCACATTCTCCTGCATGTTTGAGATGTTTTCATGCTTCAACTCACCTGATTTAAATGGTTGAATTACCTCCTCAGCAGGTCATCAGGTTCTGCAGAAGCTTGTTAATGGCTCATTCAATTAATTCAGGTGTGTTAAATCAGGAAATCATCTAAAGTCCAGTACACACTGTCCAATTTCAAAAATTGCAAAGAGCTTGTACACAACATGCTGTGCAAGCTTGATATTTTAAAATATTTTAATCCATGTCACACTTTACAATGTCCAGTTTATTAGATGCTAAACTAAACATTTTCTTGCAGTAGCAGAATTGTGTCACAAAAATTGAACAAAAACCTACGTTACATAGTTTTCAAGAAAACTTTTGGCACTGCTTGATATTTGTTATAGGTGGTCATGACTGTTAAATTGGCTATCAATTCAAGCTCATGACCAAAGATTTTGTCTATGATACCTGGAAATCATATAGTGTGATCTTGGTTTACACCTTGCAGGACAGCAGGCAAGACAGGTCAACATTATTAATAATATTATTATTGGTTGAAATTCAATATTACTGATTCAGTTTGGGAAATGATGGTCATATTGTTGACCTTTTCTTAAAGTTGCATTTGACCTTTCTTTGAGTTTACAAATTTTGTGACAAATTTTGATCTTAAAAAAGTTTTTAAAATTACATAATAAAGTATAGTTTACCACAATCTTCTTTAATGACAAATAATTATTCAGTTTGATGACACTCAGTGGTCATTTGTCTGTTGTCCTGGTCATACTAATTAAAAAACAATGTAAATTTGTGACTGATAATATTTTGTCAAGGCCCCCTCCACACTGGATGACTACAACTAACTTCCTTGCTTGACTTTCTTCAATGTAAAGGCGATCAGAACACTGCTCTTAGTAATTGCCAAGTAGGGATTTCCTTGCTATTTTCTACCTTCTTAACTCTCCTGAAGTCTCTGTAACTGAAGAAAGGAAGAGAAGCCCTTATAACTTCAGGTCCATTTGACCTTAAGGCCCCAGGAGGGTTAAGATGCTCTGCTGTGCCTTCACCAGGCAGGACATTACCTAAACTACACTACCACAAACTCCCAAGGTCATCCAACACCCTGAATCCCAAGCTGGCAAAATTCTGTTGAACTGTGTCAGAATGGAGCTATGAGAAGATTATGCCATACTAGCACAATGCCAGACATGGACGTAATGATGTTTCCTAGGCTTAAACATTCCTACTTTTAATTCTCAATGTCAATTATACAGTTTTCCACCACACTCTACCCAGAACCCCATTACACAGACACACTCAAAATAAACCACCATGACCTTGATCCACAAGTTTTGTGCATGTTTAAAACAACCACAAGCCCATCACTAATATTGAGGAGCTCAATGTGTTCTCAACATGCACGTGAAGACCTCACCAAAACCCTGCAAAGACCATCCACTGTTTGACTAGAGATGAACAGGGATTTTCAAAAGCTCAAAGTCTCATTAAAATGAGCGAAAGAATGAATGCTACTGTCATGACCAGATTTTTTTCTTTTTTGTCTTTATGGCCCAACAACATTAAATATTTAAGGAAAATGTGAATAATTACAAACAAATCCAAAGAGTGTTTTTGCTTAAAACGTCTATACCTAGTTTTAGCTTCTTTAATGATGTCATCATTTAATGTGTTTAGGGCTTAAACTAATGAAAATGCTTCTAAAGCATCTTAAAAAAAATCAGGCCAAGTGTAATTTATTAAAGCACGAGTCATTTGTGACATTGTTTTTGAAAGCAGCCTCATTGCTTTCAAAGCAGGAAATCGATACCTTATTTTACACACAAGTGTGACGAAGCAACATATCGTGTACAGGATTTTACCAGCGTGTATTTTGTGTGTGTCACAGAGTGTTGTGCCATCCTTTTCACGCTGGCAGTTCAGCCACTAATAGCTCTTGCAGAAGAGGACCCATGAAGGTCTTCATGTAGAGTGGAGCGTGGAATTGACATTTCCTTCTTATTACTCCACAAATCACTAGCTTTTGTGTGTGTGTTGCGAAAAATTTTGGAGCTTATGATGTCTCATATATCACAGCCTATAGAGAATTACCTGCTATTCATCACCCTTGTAGCCTCTATGAGCCACTCACATGCAAACACATCTACCTGAGTTTTTCACATACACACTGCATGCACAAACCAGAGCCACCTTACTGGGAGATGTCCTCATTAGTGGAGTTCACAACCCACAAGTTGCTCACCTCTAAAGTCTGTCAGATGTAAACTTATCCTCTTTCTTAGTCTTTTTCTTCATCTTCCAAGTCAGTCAAAAATTAGAAAAATAATTTAAATAAATAGATAAGTTATAAAAACCTTGTGGAATTATATATTTTTATCGCCTGCCTTTCATGGCAGCGGGCAATTGTATCATTGCATGTTTGTGTGTTTGTTTGTCTGGTAGCAAAATATCTCATGAAGCACAAGACAAATTTTAATGAAATTCCCAGATGTACATCTACAACTGGTTTAACTTTTGTGTCAACCCGATTCAATATGAAAACCACAGCTAACTGATTTCTGTGAACACAAACATAGCTATAACTCAGTCAGTTTTAAAAATATTGAGCTAAAATTCAGTGCGGTATGAGCTGAGAATCACACCCAACACATACTTCGACTGGTTACGGATCACATAGGAACTTAGCATGCACGAAACTTTTCACGATAATGAAAGATGATGGGTAGGGATAATTTTGAGGTGCAACGTCACATCTTTGTCCTTATCCATTAAATGCACATTTTTATTCTTCTGTGTGTGTGTACGGCATTTGCAATGTGTGCCCATGTCAGTTTGTGTTTTTCTGTGAAACCAGGCAAAACTGTTTCTAAGTTTAAGTGACAACTGCACCTAGAATGTCAAGTAAACTGATGCAGGAACAAAACCTCGGGGTCACTCAGCCATCTGCTGTTTCTCCTCATGTATATGTATAGAAGGAAGTGTTTGTCTGTGTGGTGTATGTGATGCAGTGTCATTCTAGCAGGCTGGGAGCACAAATAGGCACATAGGTTTAAACCAACAGTTTTCTATATATGTGGGTGTGAAATTCCAAAATCACTGACACTGTTTGTGCAGCCCAGTTGTATGAGAATTACAGTATGTAGCCAAGAAAAATGCTACTGACAGGATTTAAAGAGTGATATCCAGGAGAAGATGAATAAGATGTTGGACCAGGGTGAAGGGAGAATGTCTTAGAGCTTCCATTACCCTTATTTTCCCCTTAACATTTGTTTCTTGTGCCCATCAAAAGTAAAAGAAACTGAAACGATCATAGACATTGCAGATAATTATGATTTCCTGAACCCAAAACATGACATTTTTTCCTGGTGTCTAATTCAATGTATGTGTTATGTGTATACATATGCAGCATGTGAAATGTTTTGTTTCATTACCATTGCTGTGTAATCTCCTATTACACTAGGTTAGCATATTGAATAGGATTTTAAAATGTGTGTGTCTGTGAATATGTGTGTGTTTGATAAGGAACTAAGAGGAAATGAAGACACTAAATTGCTTTTGCAGCTTGATTTCAGCCATTTAAGCTGGTTATGATTATTATAGCTGTGGTAGTTCTCATAAAATGATCTCCAACGTGGCACAGTGAAGCTGCAGTCTCTGTGATGTGCTTGATAATGGGACAGCGTAATTGGTTGCTAATCTATAACATTAATATGTTGAATTGCCACTGTATGGGCGTGAGATCACAGCACTCTGAATCAGAATTTTATATGTGACAATTATTTTGATGCAAGGAACAGTTTCCTATTCAAAAAAGGGAGATTTAAACATACCCTGCTGCGATAGCTAAAATAAATTAATTAGGACCACTATTTGGCTCATTACCTTTGTGCCTTAATGTAAAAGATCAGATCTATTGAAGTGAGGTTTTGTGGAAAGTTTTATACAACTAATATCTTACCTGTTGTAGATAGCTCCTTTAATTACCTCAATTTGGAGAAATAGAGTTTAATTCTGACTGGACTGACGAGCTAACAGCTAAGACCAAAGTGAACTGAATGAAGTTCAACATCCAGCCCTCCTGTGATTGTTTTGCTGTAGTCTTTGTGAAACTAAAGAAGCTGTAATCTTTATCAGAGCTCCTCTTGCAGTCCTCTGATGTGTAGACTCTTCAATGCCTTGATCCTCCCACAACAGAAAAAAACACCTCTATCCTCCTATCTACAAAGAAAACAGAACTTGGCTCATCTGTACTCATTAGGATAAATCACCTACCTGCCTGCTGCTCTCCGCCTCCTCCTCTTCCACCTTGGAACCTGCCACCTCCCAAAAACTGCAAAAATCTAAAAAATAATAATAATAATAAAAATAATAGAAAATCTGTAAGAACTTGTATTTCTGGACAGTCAAAACCAAAGACATCATTAATCCCAAAGAAGAGTGTGAACGTGTGGCCTTTAAAATAAAACTTTACTTACCTTCTATTGTGTCCTGTCCCTGTTGCTTGGATCCTGAAAAAAAACAACTAAACCTCTATTTAGCATGATAAATGCATTACAAGCCATTTTCATGAATTCTTCTGTATTAATAGCAGCAGTTAGCTGTAGCACTTCTGGTGAAGCCTGAGGCAGGAATATTTTCACGTTTTTGCCAGAATGACCATGTAATGTCTTAGACTATCTGTTAATGTGTCAGTGTGTGAGCTCATCAGTCTGGTCAGAATTAAGCTCAATGATCCTTCAAACTGAGGTTCTCTAAAGATCTATCTGCAACAGGTAAGATATTTGCTCATAACCTTTTTTTCAGAACCCCACTTCAAAAGATCTGGCATATCCCTTTATCCCTTTAACAGATCTATCAGCAAATATTTAAATTAAAAAAAGTTAAAAAATCAACAAAAATGAAAGTCTGTCAAACTGCTGTTTAGGTTTTCTGGTTTGGTTTTTATTGCTGGGCTGACCGAGAAGAAGAAAAAGCTCAGCTTGTGGAAAACACCTGTGTCCCTCATTATCCTGATTTAAAACTTCACAGAGAATTTGAGGTGTCAAGTGTGTGGCTACATGTGAGGAAAGTAGAAGCTGAAATGCACTGTAAGTACATTTGACACATGCCATACTTAATTACAGACATAATTGGTGTTTTCACTTCTGTTTTATTATACGCTGGCAGCTTTTCAGACGCCTCAAATCACCTGTTTAAAGAAATGTTTAGATTCTTTCATGGCAGCCAGTGGCAAACAGATGGGAGCAGCTTTAATCTAAATGTAGACAAGAAAAAAAACGACAGACAGATACGTTTCTATTGATTTTATGGAAATCAAAACAAGGTAGTGATTAGTGGGTCATATCTTGAGAAAATAAATGTGCACAATCCCATGTGATACCATGCTCCGAGTATGTGATATGAATGACTCTCAGCTACTACCACATCAAAGGTTAGCTCAATATTTGTAACATTGACTGAGTTTTAGCCATTTTTGAGTTGCCTAATGTTAAATTGCTGCGGTGGCCATATTGAATCAGTTGTTGATGTGTATCCAGTAATTTTTTTTGTAGTTTTTTTTTTTATTTGTCCAGCAGTTTATATTTTGCTAATAGACACTTGAACACACACACACACACATACACACCAATACATAGGTAAACCCCCTATTGTTCATCTTCACCTTCTAGCAGTAGGCGGCAATTCTGCAAAAATAAAAAAAAGAAAAGAAAAAAAGAAAAAGACTCTGCTTATATGAATAATTTTACTTAAGTATACAGATAAAACAGCACTGCACAAACACACAAAAAACAAAACAAAACAAAGCAAAACCTTTGATTACAAAAAATGGTTCAAAAATCAACAGAAAAACATATACTGGATTTGGAAAAGTATGAAATTTTATAAATGGAAAATGTGTAGGAACCCAGGATCACAGATGATAAAAGAAATCAGGGAAACCACATTTTGCTAATCAGTAGGACTCAATATTCCAACCATATCAAACATTTTTACCATCCATCTATTTTTTTTTTAATCAAAATGCTCAATCCATTTTCAGGTCATGGTAGTAGCTCTGGGAATGAAGTTGTTCAAGGCTTCCTGCCTCCAGCAATTTCTTGCAGCTCATCTTGAGGGACTGTGGGCAGCAATAATCCCACCAGTGAGTTCTGGGTTTAGGTCAGCTTCTTCTTTGTCACTAAGGTAGCATACAAGAGCTGTGTCTCCGAAAAAGCCAGAAATAACTTCACGCTCCGTTTTCCCATTACTCTTGAACAAGGTCCCAGCACACTTTATCTCCTTCAGGTGGTGTGGTGATTAAATAATAGGAGGATAACATCCTTTTCTGGTATGAGCTTTGGAGTCTCTGGTTCTGCCCACATCAAAATTGACACCGGTACACTCAAGGGAGCACTGGAGAACCTTCTGTACTCGTGCTAATTTTTTCTTCAGAAAGAGCACATCATCTGCTGATTTCCATGCCAGATGTTTACCTTATATTTTTGAAAGAAAAAAAAAAAAGTCCATTTTGAGAGTCAACATAGTGTTACATTTTTAAGACCAGGAACATATGTTGCCTTTTTTTTTAAATCATGAATGGCTGAAAAGCCATTACAAATTTTAATCATGATTAATCACATAACTTTGTACAGTTAATATTGTTTCAATTTGATTTTATTTACTTCCATCAACTGCTAATTTTTCTAAATGAAAGAATTTTAATTGCAAATATGTTCCATGCGAATGCAGCCAAGGCAAGCAGCTGTTTTGGGAAGTGAGATGCAGTGGAATGTGTTCAGAGGTGATTACTGTATTCATTATCAGCCATTCAAAGCCCAAATAAGCCTGGGTTTTAGAACAAAAGCTCCTCGTGTTCAGTGTCTCAGAAGTGAAAATAAAAAATTTGATTGATCAAAAGGTGTTCTTCTTTTTGCATCTGCACTGGGTTGACCATAATCTTGGTCATAGCCTAAGACCAGTGCTGCTTCAAATCCTCCATGACCAAGCCACACCAGCCTCAGATCATATATACGCTGCCATTACATTCCACCCAGGACCAAAATGATAATAAACCACCATGATCTTGCTTCTGGAGTTTTGTGCATCGAGGTACTACCACATATAACACCAGGGTTGGCTTCACTTCATCGGCTTCCTGTCTGTTACAGGATTGATTTTAAGATTTCATTGTTAGTTTTTAGGGCTCTTATTAGTGTGGTTCTATCTTATCTCCAGGATCTTTTACAACACCATTATTCATCTAGAACACCGAGGTCAGACTACCAGATGCTTTTAGAATGTTCCAAGATCAGATGATAGTGGTTTTGGACTTTGGTGCAGTTTTGTTGTTTGTAAAGTGCAATATAAATAAATTGACTGTTTAATTATTGATTGGTATGCACATGTAGACCTTGACTCTGCAAAGACCACTCAAGTTCTGGTAGACTTTTTTACACTGTAGTGGGGTAGTCATCCAGTGTGAAGGAGGCCCAAGCTAAGACACGATACAATTAGGATGTGTGTTTTCTGGAAGCATTACTGTTGATATAGTAAAGGTTGATGCATATTTTTAATCATGCACCGATGATTGTATTTATTGGCATAACTCAGTCCAGTTCAAACACAGATAACAGCAGCCAAGCAAGGAGAGTTGTGTTCACAGCATTGGTATGGTAAGACAGCCATTGACTGTGCATGTAATTGGACACACTTTTAAAGGTTTTTATGTGAGTTTTTGTTGCTTTTTGTGTGTTCCGTTCATTGACAAAGACACTTTGATTCAAAGAATAAAGAGTCATTTTTATCTGCAGCTGGTGGAAAAACTGCACATCTTATACTATCACCTGGAACAGACTGTGGATCAGGAATCACATTCCAATGCAACACTAGTAACATTTTTTCAATCCTCACTAAAGAAAAATTGTTTCTTTGGAACCACAAATACATAAACACAACTTGCTTTACAGGTCTAGTTTCCCTTTCCTTTTGTTTGTTGTTGGTTTTTTTTGGATTTTTTTTTTGCTGGGTTGTGTAGTGCAGCTAGAGGGTAAATGTTTGGATAAAAGAGCTTGTAATTTATTATAAGTTATTTATTTATAAGTACTTTATTAATCTAAAATTAACTTCAAAAAAATAGCTACTGTGATTAAAGATCGTTGTGGAAAAAAATCAATTTCCAGGCACTGTTAGATGAAAACACTCAAACAGGTTTATTTATGTATGGTGCACAACATAAAGAGAGCCTTAAAGACAATTAAGAATTAACATAACAACCTCACGATAGCTAGAATTTTATTCTTCTTGGAAATATTTTTATTTCTAGAAATATAGTGAGAAGCCACTCAGACTCACAGCTTTACTGTGTACCTTCTCAAACCAGAAACAGCTGGTGAGTCATGTAATGGGAGGTCAGACATGATCAGAAAAAGTTGTTTCCAACCTTGCTACTGTACACTTTATTACATCTTCTTTGAGACAGAAATAGAACCTACTTCATCTTATCTTAAAAAGTAAAGTATTTGGCCTTTTCATTTCTACTGTTTCCTTTGATGTTTTCTGATATGCATCTTAGTCAAAATCATAAAAAACAATAGAAACTCAGTTCAGATATTTACAGCTCTTTTCTTTATGTATCATAAGACTTCTCATCCTGCTGTATGGTGGGATTTAGAAAGGCCCATCTCCATCCTATGACACAAATGAGCAAAGTTACGGAATTTCAGAGTTATTACTCCTCTCCGTCCGATCACCAGATCACCTGATTTTTTCGCCTGACTGTGACAGCTTAGATCACAGCTTGGGGTGTAGAGGTTACAAGAGGCAGCACCTCCAGCTCCAGAGTTCACACTTACAGACTCAAAAGCAAGCAATTTTTTGTGAATGCAGCAAACTGTTACAGGCAGGTGCCATTTGAGAGCTGAAGAGATTTAAACGGTGCTCAGCAGCACAACACAGAGACCTGGGGACAACTTTTTACAAAAGGTACTCTGACATGGTGCAAACCATGTGGGAGCTGTCAGCATTCTTTATGCTTATAGAAACAGACATGGAGAGACGTTCATGATTTAGGAGAGATGTTTAAAATGTAACTTTTTTCAGAAAGTTGAAATCCATTGTTGCCCTAAAACAGTGTCAACATTATCCTAGGACACAAACATATAGCAACAATATTCAATGCTCAGGAAACAAACGACAAAAAAATGAGAAATTACTGTGTCTGAATATTTTTCAGAGTGAGTAAAACTGGGGCTTTTATTTCCCTTTCTGCATAGGAAGTATCCCATCTCAGTGGAATATTGCATCTGTGTTTAAATGTCATCATAACAAAAACTGACTTCTCAAAAATAATGAAAGGCATTTGTTTTCTTTTAGATCTTTGTCCATAAAGTACTCACAATTATTTACCAAAAGAGAGGATAAAGGTTCATTCTGCAAAACAATTACATCGGAACATGGTAGACAAATAATTTAATACACATTGCAATATTTTTGTTCAAAGCTTTAGTTTCCTTATTGCAGATGAGCATGATAGCTCAGTGTAAAGGTTTGGTAAAATAGATAACAAAACTGCCAGCTATTTTAAATTCTAAACTTTTTTATTACTGCTTCATTAGGAAAAGGTATGAGTTTGTAGAACAAGACACTTATATTGCAATAACCTTCTCATCACACCTAAAATAGATGCATTCCTCAGAATCCATGTCACCCATTGTCTTTCATGCCAGAATTTTAAATTAAGATCATCTTTTGATGAGAAGAGGTGGCGTTTGAGAGCTGTTTGGTCAAACCTTAGGACAATATTATGCTTGCAGTTTTGCAAGATTTCTGTTTGCACTTAGAGTATGTGTTGGAGATGTCTCCCAGCTACAACAACATAAATATTTAGCTCAACATTTTCAAAACTGACTGAGTTATACTGAGTTAAACTGGGGTTACTCCAAAAGTTGATCAGTTGTTTATGTCCATCCCATAAATACTCTCTGAGTTTTATTAAAATGCAACCCATGGTTAATGACAATAGTTAATTGGCGTCAACTCAAACATTGTGTCGTTCTTGGAGTGTTTGTTGAGAATCACTCTTAGCTACTACTGTGCCAAATTTTAGCTTTATATCTATAGAATTGACTGAGTTATTGCCATTTTTGTATTTCCTCATGTTGATTAGCTGTGGCAGCCATCTTGAAATAGATTAGTGAGATTTAAATAGAAATAGATTAGAGATTAGTTAATCAGTTGTAGATGTACAACAAGTGATTATTTTCGAGAGTTTCATTGAAATGAATCCAGTGGTAAATGAGACGTTTTGCTAACAGACACATTTTTTTTTCCTTTATCTTGCTTTCACTTTAAAATTTTTAAATCGAGTGCTTTTTGTCCAGCTTTTGCCACTCTAGCTCTGAATACCGCATTTGTTCAGTTCTATAGTTTCTTTTAGATGAATTGTTGATAATTTCAGAAACGGTAAAACACATCTGATGAAAACCTTTATGCAAACAAGCTGGTCCATTTTGCTCTTTGAACAGTGTATCTACTTCAAGTAGTGCACGAGTTTAGTCAGCCAAAGGAAAAGGTCAGATTCTGATTGCAGCGTAGTTCTCTTTTTCCAACAACTGTTAAAGTTTCTTCTACAATCTTTAATCAACCTTGTCAAGAAGGTCAAGGAAAGGTGCTAAAGAAAACTATTCAGCTGTACTCGAACAGTTCAACACAGACAGTTTCATGTGTGAAAACAAAGTTAAATAAAAATGGAGGGAAACGTGAACAACTTTGACATTAACAGCATATGCAGTGTATTGGAGATTCTACTAAACCATCCTAGTGAAGGAAGCGAACTACAAAGTTTTTCAGTGCTAAAAAATATAATATCTGATCTGTATGATCACAATTTTAAAATAGTGATACACATTAAAGTGTTTCTGTGCATGTGTTCATTTTATATTACATAATCTCTATATCCTAGGGGTCCCCAGATGAAGTCATCTGGACGCAGATCATTTGGTAAATTTAAGCAGAAATAATATTTTTACTTGCGGATGATTTTGAGCATTTATGGTAGGAAATTTTAAGTGGTGCAGCTTCTCTAGCATTTACCGTAATGAGCTCCTTGCTCCTGGCTTTGTGACTCCAGAGACAAGCCTCCCGCCCGCAGATGTACAGGCTTGATAAAACACCAGAAAATCTCCATGGCTGTCAATGAAAGAGAAAAGTTGGGAGTAAAATTAGAGGAGTTTATTCAGACTGGATTGACGGTTGTGTGTTTATTCTTCCTGTGGAGCGTTCAAAACTCATCTGCCACGTTCAGAGACAGAGGCAAATATTAAAATCTGCAATGCATTACTCCTAAATTAAACACAAATTACTTCAGCAATAAATATTTCTAAAAGCTGACCTGAGGGCTCAGAAAATCAATGATTTGTATCATAAAATGATACTAGCTAATTTATAACAGGTGGACTGAGCAGAACATTTATGGATTTTAAATGCATTTTTTTCACTCCAGCTATAATGCATGGTGTGTACTTTTAAAATAATTTGATATAATCATAGCAGCTTAACAAATGCATTATTTTTACCACGTTATGTAGAAATTGTGATGTAAAACCTCATTACAACACAAGCAAATGCCTGTGGACAGCATTTGATATGACTGAGCGAATATTACTGTTACAGCCTACAGATCACCCATTGGTTATTGTACTAGCAACAGATAATGGACTTCTTCCCCTCTGTCTTCATTGCTTGATTTGCCTCTCCCAGTGTGTCTTTGTGTACGTGTCTGCCTGGCATTCCTTCTCTACGGTCACTAGCCAACAGCTTGTGCAACACACTTCAGTGAGCTTGCAAGACAGTCAATCTATATTTCAGAGCAGAAACATAACACAACAGTGAGGCGTGAGATGGGAACAGACAGGACACACTGAAGCAACGTGAAGTTTATGTTCTAATCTTATTTGTACAGAAAGTTTTTATGCTTCTGGAAGCAGTGGAGTGAGCATGAGTGCAGCTCAAGACATTTCAAGATACCATCTCGTGTGCCTTAAAATCAACTGAACTCTTGCCCGACTCTTTTTCAAACATCTCAATACTACCGTCTCTCTAAGTTGGGTAGGAATTGAAATACTTATGCAGCAAGTTAACACTAATCAGTTATGGCAGATATACATTTTTACTTCACAGACCCTGATTTACCAAAGGTTTGCAAGGTTTTTGAAGCTGCAAACACAAGATCCACCCACAGATTGTGGATGCACCCAAAACAATAGCCCTTGCAAAAGGAGATGTGAACCTAAAACTGTGCTGCCAACCAAACAATGCCTCTTTGCACTGGTACAGTTTGCCCACATTTGACTGAGATATTAATAATGTATTTAAAGGAAAAAAAAAACATTTATATAAATAACTGCCAAGGTTAAAAGCAACAATTAATAAAAACAGAGGAAACCGAGGAAGAGGAGCAGTGTGCTGCACCACTGCCTTCACAAAAAAAAGGTAGCCATGCCAAGAAAGGTATAATTTATTGTCTCTTCCATTTTGAGAGTCAGACTTTGCTGAATCTACAAATAAATTGTCAAGATGTGTAAAAATCTGTTGTTGCTGTTTTTCATTCAAAGTGTAAAATCATACAAATATAAAACAAATAGCTTCATATTCAGAGGTTAACTAACAAAACAGATGTCAAACAACAGTCTTGAGAAAAAACCTAACCAGGCATTCAGTCTGGATCTCGACTGTGCTGGCATTTGTATGTAAACTTTTCCTTTTGGCATTTTTCTCCTGATATTTTAATAAATTTATGAGTCACCTCAGTGCGTTCCATAAACGTGGGGATTTAATTCCCAAGTGCAGCTGTGGGTAGTTGGAGTGGCGAAAGTAGTTAATTGTTGTATTTTTCACAATTCACAGCTGTGAGTGCTTCACACAGCTGTTCAGTGGCAACCCTAAGCATCTGGAGGGGTTCAAGAGGTGATGTGGGGCTGTTTTCAGCAGCATGAGCAGAAATCACAGTTTGTGTGAACACAAAGAAAAGCAGGTGTGTTTGGTCCTGAAAAGGCCTAATCAAAAAAGGTCAATAAAGCCAAATGTTTCTAAATTTGGCAAAGTTTGAGCATTAAAAAAACTTGATGATCTTTACCAGCCGCCTTATACACACTTTAATGTAACTTGTATGTACAGCAAAGATCAGTACTCACACATACTCTACCAGAGAATAATAGGTTTCGCTGTTTTCTGGTTTATGACTGAGGTTATCCAATGTGCCTGATAACCAGCCAGTCTGCCATGTTTTTCACGTGTGATCTAAAGAAGGATTCTCCTCTAAAGCCATCACTTTCTGTGTGTGTGTTCATGTGTGAGAAAAGATGGTACAGAGGCAGAGACGAACTGGTGGTAATGTCAGCCATTTTATCACCTTTGTCATTCTGTCAGTGACAGTGAAAGTTAGCCGCTTAGCAAGTTTGCCTTTTGGGAGTTTGTGTGTGTTAAAGATTGAAAGTGTGTGCTTTCTCAAAAACAACAACAACAACAACAGAGAGAGGTGAATCCATGCTTGTGTTTTTGGCTGTTTACAAGACTTTCATCAGGTCTGATCATGGCTTTGTGTATTTTTCTTTTGCCAGAAGGATTCGCTCTCCCTCAGGGTATGAATTCAAAATGTGAATATTTAAAAAGTAGCCTATTTTGATGTCTTCACACACATACACACACACACACACACTAACACAAAGAACTTCAGAAAGTTCACAACATTGACAGCAAGACTGCCGAAAGAGTAAATTGAAATGACATAGTAAAAGACAATGAAAAAAATCAAAGAAAAACAGAACAAAGACATATTATCAGAATTTGTTGAACATCTTGTATATTTATCCTAAAAGTGAGCATTTGAAGTCTTCTATCTTTAAGGTGTAACAACTGTTATAATCCCATTTGGATGCAGACCTGACAGAAAAAAGCAATATGAAACTGAATAATGTTATAGATTACAAACATTGACACATATCACAGGTATAGATATATAGATATATATAAGTATGCCATTAGGTTAAGAATATCACTCTAGCCTAACTTTGCCCAAACGTTGAAGAGTGGCAGAATATCACTCATTGTAGGAGGAAGTTGCATCATGATGGTAATTAGTTGCCAGTATTAGGGCAACATTTTCAGCAACTCTAACATTTAATCTGAAAAAGAGGGCATAATAAATCTTTGTCCAGGCTCGGCTAATGTTTACCCAATTAAGGGCCTGTTTTGATGTTTTTTAATTATTATTTTTCATGCGTATAAAGCAAGTCTTTCTCCATCCACCACGTTTTGTCATTTTATCAAAAAAAGAGAGATGGAAGAGAGATGAGATTAGACATTGTCAAAAAAAAAAAAATGGATTTGATAAAAAAAAAAAAAAAAAGAAACGTAAAGGGAAATATACATTTCCCTTTTCTGTTGAGCTCCAGTAAAATTTGATCCAAAAATCCAGTAAGATCAAACAGAGACAAGGTTACAGAACCTAAATGGGGGACATATCCATTTTTCTACCTTAACCTCATTTTTTTGCTCACTCTTCGCTTCGCTCTTCTTTTACCTCCAAGCACTATTTTCCTGTTGGTCTCCTCTGCTTCTTCCCCACAGTTTTCTGTCTCATTCTTTTATCTCAGTTGTTCTTCCAACCTCTTCCTTCCTCCTTCCCTGTGGCCAGCAAAATGCTGCCTGAATAAAGTTTTGTTAAAAAGTGAAAAGGCGAGCTGATCGGTCAGACCATCATGACTCTGGATGTACACACAGACTATCCACACATTAAAAGCTCTGCCAAGTTCTGCTTCGGTTCCTTCGAAACAAAAATTGTAGCTAAGGGCAAGAAGATATAATCAGTTCAATGAAGAACAAATAAACTAACCTTTGCAGTTTTTAAATTATTATTATTTTCCTTTCCTTTAGTGAATCCAGAATATATATGGTGCACACAATCAAACAAACAACGGAAGAGGCATGTAAAAAGCAAAAAGCCAGGAAGTTCTGTATTCCAACCCACAACATTCAATCTTTCTCTACTTGTCTGCTTTTTGTTTCCCTTTTCTCCCACAGCAACCCTGATGAGATGCTTTCTGACACGACCACTGGCTTCCTGCTCCTCTGGCCATCTGCAACACATGCAAACACAAAAATCCTTAACAACCCAAACGAAACGCATCTTAGCACTCGCATCATGATAAAAAAAAAAACACAGCAGGATGGCTGTGGCATAAAAATTCCACTTTCTTTGTCGCTTTCAGGGACTTTTATTAGTTTGTTTTAAAACACAAGAATGAGCTTTTACAAAAATAAATAAATAAATAAAAAAAACACAATATCCTAGTCACAACCATATTTACATATAATACCATTTAGGCCCAATATGGAGCAACAACTTAATACATCCAAACAATTGGACTATCTATGACTTCTTTTGGGTTTCGGTGGGATCAACAGCATATGGATAGACTGGCTCATTGCTTTGTCATTACTAGGCATTATAACTACAAAATCTCATAAAAATGGGCATAAAAGCCTAAAAGAATAGAATAGCAAATACTAAATGAATATGTATAAAAATTCCTTTCAGTGAATTTGATTGACCAGCAAGCAATGTCTCCTTTAAACTCTCAAAATTAGTTTTTGAGAGGTAACAAAAGATTATTTGGGGTTTTGATGTTGTGATTTGGTTTTTTTCCTGTGTTTTGTTTTATTTCTGTTTTAGTTTATTGGTTTGTGTTTAGTTTCTGTTTTCTTGTTTTTCACTTTCTCATTCCTCCTCAGTCTATTTCTCTCTCTGCATTCCTGCCACGCCCACTTACACCTGTCAAAGCCTGCTAATCATGTCACCTGTCTCCACTTACCTGATTATCCTCAGCACTTTAAAACCCGGTCATTTCTGTCTATACTCCGCTGGTCCATTGTCATTGTTTGCCTGTTGTCTTGATGTCTGTTCCTGGTTTTGTTGCTCCATATCCATGTTCCGTTTGTCTTTTTGTTTTGCTGCCACGTCAGCTGTTTGTTTTCATTTTGTTTCTTTAGTTTAATAAATTAGTTTTTGTCCCTCTAATTATGAGTCTGCGTTCTGGGTTCGCCATCGTCTCCACCGTTCCTGACATTTAAAAGCTAACAGATGGCTGCCAATCCTAAGCCTGGTTCTTGTGGGGGTTTCTTCCTGTTAAAAGGGAGTTTTTCCTTTCCTCTGTCACCTACGACCTCTGTGCCTGGTTGATAGAATCTGCTGGTTTCCTTAAGCCAAAAACACTTATATAAATCATGTGAAATACTTTAAAATATTTGTTTAACATGCTTTCTTAACACCCACTGGATTTCCCACAGGAATAATCAATCTCCGGAGCAATGGGTCACAATGTTTTGCCATTGTTATTATAATGGAAAGATTTTAGCTCATACGTCTCCAGATATTTCTCAACCCTCAACAATTAATTTTTCCTTGTCAACCTTTGTACTTTTGTCATAAAATGGTGCTACACATAAACAAGAGAAGAAGAACTATCAAAAACAACAACAAAAGCATAGTAGTAGAGACATAAAAGTGAATGTTTGAGTCGAGAGTAATAAAGTATGCAAACAAACAAAACAAAAAAATAACAGAATGCAGGACAAAATGCATAGAAATAAATAACATTAATTACAACTCCCCTTCAGTTGAATACAATCCTATTACACAGTCATTTATGGATTACACATTTACATCTATCCTAATAATTTGAGTAATCCATGTTGATTTATAATCCAGAGTTTTGCTTTTAAAAAGGACAAATGAAGAAAGATGTTCTTCTTGATGTCTGACACGCACATTCAGATACTTGTCATACCAGAGAAATCGTTTTTAGAGTCGTTCAATAGCATCACTTTCTGCCTTCATTTTGTTCAAATACATTTAGTTTTTATGACTCAATATCCCCTCTGAAATAAGTGTGTGTGTGTGTGTGTGTGTGTGCATGTTTGGTACTTAGCTGACTGACTCACACTTTTTGCGTGTCCAAAGAGGGATTCTGCTGACTTCAGATTTATGTCTTTAATCACAGTGTGTGTTTGTGTGTGTGTGTGTGTGTGTGTGTGTGTGTGTGTGTATGTACTGTAGGCTTGTGCTGCTTTGTGCAGTGTTCCCATTTTTGTATGTCTTTAGGTTAAGATCCAGAATGTGTGTGTGTTAGTATGACTGTGTTCATGTGTTGCCTAATGTGTTTTTGCCAGTATGACTGAAGTTAACAAGAAGTATGTCTGCTACATACTTCTACATACATACTGGAGGCAAAATAATCCAATGAACTGTTGCTGAAAGGCTCAAATAAATGGGGAGAGAGTTTCATAATTAGCATGGCATTTTGCAATTTAAGCACATAATTTACTTTTTCTCTTATATTGAAATTGAATCATGTTTGTTATTGTTAGTAGTTGATGGTTAAATGTATCTTTCCCCTGTTCTGTATTCTTCCAAATCCAATAATTGTTACATTTTGACTAAACATTTTGCTGGACAAACGTCTTACTTATGAAATGGGGGAATCCTCAGTGGAATTTAACCAGATAGTCAAAGGTGTGAAAGTGAGCAAAAGGTCAGGACAAATTAGTGTTGTGGGATAAAATTGGTTTTTTTTTTTCTCATATAGAATGATTTATTCCAGTTTTCTTTTTGTTTGTTTTGTTGTTTTTTTAATGGAGAAACATTATTTTCCAACTGCTATTCTGCAACATATATATTATATTATATATTATATTCTGTAGCCAGCAGTGAGGGTTGCATATCTGAAAACCTGAGCCAGTCATAAAAAGTATGCCATTGAAATTACAAAAGAACCATTTAGTTAGCATTGTAGCCAAAATAAAATTGCCCTATAGAGTACTTAATTCATATAAAAGCCATCAGATATTTTTTCTGATAAAGTAAGAACATTGTAATAAAACATAAGAACACCCATCAGTCTCCCGGTGCTTTGAGTGCTTCTCTCTTGTCTCATCTTCTTAGTCTCATCACTATAAGTAGAGTTGGCACCTGACTGCTCACAAAACACAACATACATTAGTCACTGAACCTTGTGTCTTTTACACACTCACACACACAGAACATGAAAGTCTGACTTTATGCCTTTGAGCACTTTTTGACATCTTAGTCATGCATCGTCTTTCCTGTTTAATGCCTATACAGTATTTTATCTGAACATGTTGTGCGTGTTTCTAATTTTAATGTCTGCATTGTTGTTGTTTTGAGACCATGTTATTGTTTTGCAGTGAGAACTGTTGGGATTTTTGGACTTTTGCACGAACATATTTAGTATGTTATAGTTTTTAGTGTTACAAAAAGATGAGTTTGACTTGTCAGCTTGTGAGTTCCTTGTGTGTATTGTAAAGTTCTCTACTAACTGTGGTATCCCAATTTTAATGACATTCTGAGAAAGGTGTGATTAACTAACCTTTATAAGATCAAGGACATTGTAATGTATATTTGACAGCTAAACTGCAGCCATCAAATAGTTTTAGGGTATTGCATATATCAGTCATCAGTTAGAGGAATAGTTCAGTAACTTAAAGTGCCATGATAAAAAATAGTAATGTAAAAATGAGTGTTTTAAAAGATGACGCAGAAGGATACTCAAAGCAGTCAGATGTTTTTTACGTAGGTTATTTGAGCCAAATTAAAGACAAAAACAGTAACCCACTGTAAAATTGTTCACAAGCCAGTTCAACATTAAAACAATTGACACACAAGTAACGCCTTTAACTGAATGCGGCTCAGCGAGGCTCTCAAACAATCGTAGTGTCTCATCTTTATACCCGAGTAAAATGCAGCAGAGCCTGGTCAGACCAGAGGTGCCCTGCCCCACGTCACCGCCTCCACATATGTCCCAGGATGCATACAGCATTGTGGGCGAGTGTAGAGATCACACAGCTCACAGAGCAGACATCAACACAGCTGCACAGTCAGCACGGGACATAGAGTCATCTGCCTGGGTTTAACCCTTCTCAGATTACTTTTTATGTAGGGGAATGAGCTTTAGGGGAATGAGCTTTTTTCCTTTCATTTAGGTCAGTAAATTATCATCATTACTTTACAATTTGGCAATAAGCATTCCTTCAAGAATAGCTACTTTTATTAACTTTTTCTTTTACCCCTTTTAAGCAAGAGGTATCAATTTACATTTAAAACAAAAGACCTCTTTAATTATCAAAACAGAGAAACTTATATTAAGCAACTCATTCAAGGAAGCTTATATAATAGTTTCTAGCACCCTCTTCCCACTGAATGATGACCACGCTATGATGTAAAAACCAGAACATGAACATGAATGGTCTATCAGGGTTTTGACAATTATTGACAATTATTAACGCTGTGGCCTTTCTGTTTTATGTGATACAGCATGATAGGTTGCTTTGAGCATGCACAAGACTGTTCTAGTGAAGTTGTGGTGGTTTATAATCACAATGGCAGCATATTGGGTTCCTAGGTGGCGTGTGGTGACAGTTATAGCATCATCTCCACAACTTGGGCCCATGGTGCTTTTCGTCACGTATCTGAATCAGGACTGGCCGCGCTGGCCTCGTGCCAAGACTACACCCTGTCAAGGTCATGAGAAAGTAACAGCATCGTATCTGCTTTCACATTGAAGGAGTTTTTCCATTTCTGTACTATCCAGTCACATTTTAATAGATGGTGTAGGTCATGGAGAGCGTAGCGATCTCATCCAACATAGTGAATGAGATAGCTGCCCAGTCATACTTACTCCTAGTACTCACATATATTGTGTATAGTCTATATCAATATTTTTTACACCCACCTGCCCACGCAAAAATCACTTTCACGTAATGAGCTCAGTTTTTGGCATAGGAGCAGTGGCATTGTTTTGTTAGTTTTCCTCATAATGTGTCATTTTCATTTGCTTTTAAATGATGACCAAATAAAAAAAAATCATGCACAATATCAAGTTAAGACACACATACACACACTTGCATTTGATTCAAGTGGTCATGTGCATAATAGAGGGCATAAATCAACATGATTTGTTAGAGGGGGATTGAATGCAGGAATCTTTTTTTTTTGTTTTAGTGCCAGAGCAAGTGGAGCACTTCTAATTGTGGTTTAAGTACTAACAGTGTTTGACAGTAGAAGCTATCCGAGGCTCTCTTTTTCTTTGCAAAAATAAGAAGACTATCTTTTTCGTAGTTTGTATTTTTTCACTGTTTATTTACAATCTATAACTTTATATGATGTAGAGTTTCTAGACTTGGTAGTTATTATTCCAGCCTTGGATTTGAGTTGTTGTCACAAGTGTGAAAAGGATTTGAATGGGAAATCATGCATACAATACATCATAATTGTCTCCATCTCTGTCCTTATTTATGACCTCACTGTTAGTGTACAATCTGAAATAGTTATTTATGGTTTGTTCTCAGGGTGTTTCCAGTGCTAAGCCGGCGCCAGTGGTTGCTTAGCACTGGTTTTATTTCTGCTGTTGCATTAACCTAAAGAGATATCTTAGATGCTATATTGATTCCAATTTGGACAGAGGATTCCACATTTATCACAACTTAAAAGAAAAGGTTCTTAAATGTATGATTCATGTTAGTGCAGTCATCGTTTGACATGGTGTAACTGTTGGCTCTGCTTAAACCCCATTATTACACTTATCAAACTAATAAATCTAAAAAAAAACGATATCTAAATTCAAATAAAGATTTAAAAAATACTGAAATTCATTTAGCTGTATGATACCTGGTGTTGGGCCTATTTTCAAATCTGCAAAACAAGACTTGTATGCAAAACTGCAGTATTACTAGCGACAGTGAATGAAACCATATAACAGACTTTAAAATAATTAATTTGAGCTGCTCCTATCTCTGTTGTTGTAGTGAGGAAATGTTGACTTGGCTGCTTTGCTTTGTAATCCATAATCATTTTTGTAAACACAGTTACCTATAACCGTCCAGTGCAACTATACTCTAAGTAATATTTGAAAGTTTTAAATAATTTTTCTGATTTTTTTTTTTCAACAGGTTTGCTGCATTGCTTTTATAATGCTACAAGGAACTTTTGTTTAATTTCTCCACTTCTGAAGAGTAAGCCTCCATATGGTGAATGCCCAGGCATTACTTCAGCCAGACTGGGTTGATATGACATAATGAGAAACACCTGATGCAAGTTAATATCAGGTGCACATAAATTAAGGGGCATATGCTCCTTTGCTCATACGTACTGTACACATCAGGCACACATGTACAAAGTCAGAACCGGATACAAACTCACACGGTAATTTACAGTAGAAAGTGTCTTTGATGTGAGGCTCTTTTAGCTATTTAGAGTGTCCCACTTTGGCAGCGAAGCAGCTAAAATCCATACATCATTCTCTGGTACTTAGAAATGTAAAAAAGGCCACTTTCCACCTCTATAAAACTCATCTAAAAATAATTATTTTTTTGCCTTAAGCTGTCTCTCCCACCTCATCACATAGTGACGCTTTTCAAGGAATGAACAGAATCTGAGTAATAGTTTTGGTGCCCAAACCTGCCCAAAAATTAAAAGAAAATCTAAATTTACCCAAGAATACAAGAGTCCATGGTGCATCAGATTGTTTACAGTTCACACTAAACAGCTCTTGCACACACATCTGCCCCTGATGCTACTGCCTATGACTGTCTGACTCTGCTTTGGGTTGTATCCACACAATGCATGTAACAGATGAATGTCACAACTAGTGTCACTCATTGTAGGGTGAACTGCTTTTCTGAAGGCAGAGAATTGCTAATAATATTATTTGACCTGAGGAAAAGAAATGACTTTAAAACCTCATATGTACTGAATTGTAAAACTATTTCACACCAGAAACACTGGTAAACTCCAGCAGCTGATGTGTTGGAAAATTCAGTGACATGTTTATCAGATGGCTGGATAGGGGCACAGTTGGTTATCAGTGTGACTCCGGGTTTGTAACTTGAGTTTGCATGTTTTCCTCATGCATCAGACTTTTTTCTTGTGTTGCTCCAGTTTTCGTCCACACTGTGAGCCCCAAAACATAAATCTTAGGTCAACTGGCATTTCTAAATTGCCCCTAGATGGAAATGTGTGTGGGTGTGTGAACGGTTGTTGGTTGTATACCCTGGTTCTTGCAGTCAGGTTGACTCCTGGTATAAAACACCAGCTACCCCTCGACCCTGAAGTAGGCATAAAAAAAAAGGTGGATAGATTTTTTTATGAGAAAAGCTGATGCTTTTTAGAGATTCAATTAGAGCCAGAGGTGTTCGGAGCTCTTCCAAGGAAAATAAATGATTCTTTTAGGCCTAGGTTGTATTATCATAACCCAGGGTGTCTAAAAATAGTATTGGTATCGATATGAGTATTGTCATTAAAACTCTGCTGCTAAAGGCATGCCGACCGTGTGCTGAGAAGTTGAAACTGTGAATACTGAGCATTGTATTATAAGGAAAGAAATCAGCTCATATTCACAAATATTGTGAGTGCTGAGAAGAATTTTCCTCCATATTATTGTACATCCAGTACACTGACTTCTGAAGCCATTACTGCTGTGTAACAGTATTATTTTCCCTATAGTGACATCTTCTGTTTAGGAGGGGGACTGCAGTGAGTACCGTGACCAAGCTACAAATTTATTACAGTCAAACTTCATGCTGAGTTATGATACCTGTAGGCAAATGAACTTAGGATGAATTTAAAATTAAAAAAAGGGAAGAGGCATGGGAGCAGATAGAGAAAATAAAGAGGAGAAAAAGAAGCAAGCAGAAGTTTCTTTTATACTTTGTTCTTCACAAAACAGCAACTGACTCGGATAATCACCACGCAGCAAGAGAAGAAGGAGGAGGAGAATGGGTGGGGGAGTGGTGGGGTTTGGAAAGGCGATGAGGAGAAATGGTTGATAGAAAAAGGGAGGGTGAAGCGGATGAATGTTGTTCCCAGATGAAAACAAAAGAACATTGATATACAAGGAGACAGCTTACACAGGTAAATGACAAGAAGGAAATGGAGCGGGCAAATCTATGAAGGAGAGGGAGGTTGAGGACATTAAAAGGAAGCACAAAAAAGGAGCAAACAAATGTTGGAGAAACAGAAAAACGTGACACAGAAGAAGAAACGGGCAACGTAGGCATGAAAAACACAACCAAAACAAAGAGTGCCTTTTCTGTATCTTTGTGTTTGTGATTGACAAAACACCTGCACACCCTTGTGTGCTTGGACGTCACTTTTGCGTCTCTTTGTCTGTGTCTCTCTCTGTTCATCTCTATGTGTGTGTTTCACTGTGAGTGTGTGATGGCCTAGAACAGTAATGTATGCCTTCTCCTCAGCTCGGTTGATCTCATTGTGTCAAACTCAGAGCTTTGACTAATCACTCTCCAATAAGAGGACTCAGCGAACACTTGCAAACACACTTTCGTGAACCCCCACACATATATCCACAAAATGACATGACCTATCTCTTTTTTTCTGCTGTCCACCCCCCCATCTCCAAAACTTTTGCTGTTGCTGTCATACTTTGAACACATCTATGTGCCACCACATTTGACAAGTGTCATTCAATCTCATTTTTATATCCTTTGTTGGTGATTCTAATATAACCTCTTTGAAATCTACTTTTAAAAAAACAAACAAAAAAAAAACAACTTAGAATTGATTTGATTATATTACACTGCAGGACTGTCAAACAGTTGCCTCTAAGACACTCCTGTGTTGCCTTTATTGTGTTCTTTGAGTCACTGTCATGTTGGAAGTTGAACCTTTGACCCAGTCTGTCTTGAGCACTATGCAACAAGTTTTTACTGAGTATATCTGCTCCTTTCAGCTTTCCCTAAACCCTGACCAACCTCCCAGTCTCTGTTGCTGAGAAATACCCCCACAGCATGATGCTACCACTACCACTCTTCACTGTTGGGATAATTTTGGTCATGTGGTGAGCAGTATCTGCTTTCCTCCTGATGTATTGTCTAGAATATAAGCCAAACAGTTCAATCTTGGTTTCATCAGACCCAAAAACCATGTTCCTCACCATCTGAGAGTTCTTCTAGTATTTTGCACAGAGGAGCAGCTTCCATTCCAAGGCCTGAAGTCTGCAGTTATGGCAGTCCTTCTGGAAGTTAGTCCCACCTCCACACAGAATCTCTGAAACTCAGAGTGATCATCAAGTTTTTGGTCATCTGACTCACTAAAATGCTTCTCCTTTGATTGTGGTCACAGTGAGCAATCAATCAGTGAGGCCAGGGAAACAGCTCTCGAAAGAGTTTTGGTTGTACCAAACTTCTTCCAGTTGGCTGTAGGAAAACTGTAGTGCTGCAGAAAATGTTTGTAGCTATCCCCTGCTCTGTGCCTTGCAACATTTCTGTCTTTGAACTCTCCAGGCAGTTCCTTTGACCTTATGGCTTGGCTTTTGCTCTGATTGTCAGCTAGAGGACTTATACAGAAAGTTTTGTGCCTTTGTTTATTATGTTCTGTTTATTTTACACAGGTAGACTTAAATCAATGAGAGATCTTATCAATGATGAAGACTATATGAGAGACACTTGAGTTAAATTTCAATCGTTGCAAAAGGTCTGAAAACTTAAGCAAATGTAATATTTCAGTGTTTTTCTTTTAAATAAATGTACAATATTGTATATAATTGTGTTTTCACTTTGTCACATAGGGTACTGTGTACAGATTAATAAGGGAAAGGAGACTGTAGCATTAGGCTGCAACATAAAATAGAAAAAATAAAATAAAAAAGAATAAGGTCTGAATACTTTCCAAAGCCACTGTAACCCCCAAACAGCTGAAAATATTAATAACATACAAATATGCCAGAAAGCAACATCCAAAATGTCAACTCTGATTGATTTAGTTGATTTGCAGTTTGAGCATCTTTAGAAAACCACTTTTCAGCTGCTGATACTGCGAATATAACATCAGTGTCATCAAAAAACATTAACGCTTTGTTCAGCTGAAAGTTGAAAAAGAAGGCAGCAGCCTAATGGTTTATATGAAGATATATTTACACATTCATATTTTAATGCCAGAATAAAACTAAAAGTTACTTTATTTGATGCGTCATTAAAATATTAGCCCTTCCAGGGTGCACGCTGGCAACAAAATGCCTCCACCACATTCTATAAGAACAAAATCCTTCAGTCTAAATTGCAAATTTACAACTTGAATGGCACCATATAAGATAGTAGCAGGTCTTTACACGTGTCTTTACACAGGTCTTTACAGGTCTTTACAAGGTAGTTACACTCTTGAGCGGCTGGTAAGTTCAGTCAGAAACAAAGACAGCTCTAGTTTGATCCCATAAATCAGCAGTGTTTCTAGCTCAATTTTAGCCTAGATGTTTTATGGATATTTTAAAGGTTGTTTAGATGTAATTCAAACTGCAAAATGGTCATTCAGTACTTTTTTGTTCTTGAGTAAGAAGTTAAAGATTTATTTCAAATTTACCTGTGTGTATACTTATAAATAGGAGCTAGTTAGTGCAACATTGATGGTGGAAACAAAGGGCAGAAGTTTTATTTAGAAGCCCGTAGTTTATTTTCCATCTTCATATATATACACACACACTCTGGTTCAAATGTATTAAGCCCTGCAACATTCACTGTTAACTTTCTAATCTATGCAGTGGAGCAGGTGCATGCCTGTATAACTGTGTGTGTGCATGTGTGTGTATGTGTGCCTTATGAATGATTGCATTTCAACCTTTCCTTCTGGCAACCTCTTCTGGATTGCACTCAGATCAAGATGGCAAGTAAATCCATGAGGGTGCATGTGTGCACGGGTGCACATGTTTGCGTGTCTCGGTGTGTGTGTGGCTTGATGGATGCCACAGATCATGGCTGTTGGATTGCATTGTGGTGAGCCAGCTTGGCCAAGTCATAACATTACCACACACACCCACACACGTATGCTCCTTTGTGAACGGATAAATGAGCAGATGAAGGTTAATATGACGTAAAATGATAATAGCAACATTACTGTTTCGTCTTTTTGTGTGTAAATGTCTGTTCGAATAGATGCCTGCCTTTATCAGGACGTTTTGATCTTCATTTGAAATTCTTTACCCTACTGCTGCTATATTAGCTGAGCTCAGATAAATGCATTGTTATTTATTATTTCTTATGCAAATCTTGATGAAATGATCATTTAGAGCACAGAAGTGAAATGTCAAAATATTTAGTTTTAGATTTTAGAGTAATTACCTCCACAATTAGCATATTCCTATCTTAATTAATATTTTTTGATTATGTCACTCATACCTGACTTGGAAGGAGTTGTTGTGTTTCATTATGCAAATCCATTGTCTAGCTCTCAGTTGCGTCATCCCTCAGCAGCAAAATCACGAGTTGCTGCTGCTGCTGCAGCTGGCCTTGTTAAGCTGTGATGCACTTCTCTCTGCAGTATGCTGGGGGCAGTGTGAACTATACATACTGTGCTGCTAACAAAGTAGAGCAGCAGAAACATCAGCGGAGTCCTGGACAGTTTACGAGACTCTGTGTGTGACTGTTTTTTTCCAAGTTCTGTCTTGTGTTATTGGAATGACACATAAGTAAATGTGAATAGAAAATGTTTTGACCTCTATTTTTTACAGAATCAAAAATCAAGTTTAACCTAACAGACTGGCTCTGCATAAAGGCAAGTAAAAAAAAAAACATTTTAGAGCAATTTAGGCTGAATTTATTGTTATAAATGTCATAATTTATTGACTGTACTGCCAGTGTAACATGTTTGCTGAACACAACTTACAGCACAGTGGCGACCTCTACATTATAAACACGGTAGTAATTTTAAAAAGAGACCTGATTTTTTGAAGAGGGGTTCTGAGGAAAGGTTGTGAACAATGACTATCTTACCTGTTGTAGCTCTTTGAACAATCTCAGTTTGGGAAAAATAGAGTTTACGCTAACCAGAATAATGAACTAATGGTTAGTTTGAGCAGAGCCATGACCAAAACGGACAGCTGTCTTAAAACAACTCCAATCTCAAAATTTTCATTGCAGTTTATGTGAATGGCATTTTATAAACCTTTACACTGCAGTCATATTACAGGTATTTACATCAAATTCTTTGATTATCGACAAGCACAAATAGTGGCAACAGCAGTCGTGACACTTCTTTTAAATTTTAAAATGGCAGCAATCCATTTTTGGTTGGCCTTGCTTGAATTAGTCATTAGCTGATCAGAATTAAACTTTATTTCTCCCAACAGAGATTGTCATAATAGCTATGTACAACTGACAGGATATTGGTTCATTACATTTCCACTGAACTCAACTTCAGAAACTCTGAAGTGTCCCTTTATTGTCAAATAAGCTATCATGTAACTCTGACTGATATTAACTGGTAGATAATAATGCTGTTTAAATTACGCTGTAAACATTTAATAAATCATTATTGTTCCGTTACAGAGCATCCGATTAAAAGGATAAGTCACTCATTTCTCGTCAAAGCGTGAACCAACATTTATCTGTACTCTGCAGTCTTGTTGTTTACTTGTATTCCTCAATATCTGTTGGCTCCGATACCAATAAGCTTTCTGAAATTAACATTTGTAGATAAAAAGTTTATTTTGTCATGCAAAATGATTTAGTTTTAAAAAGTAAGCTTTCTAGCAACTAGCAAAAGCTTACGCTTAGCTGAAAGAATAAAATTACAGCACTTGATCTTGCCAAATAATGAGACTGTTTTGGTATATGACCAGTGATTTTCAGTTGTTTCATAAATATTTTATAAAGTGTTTTTAAAACCTTGTGAATAACCTATTCATAAAGCATTACTAAATCATTCATAAGTGTTTACTCATTTTAAAGTGGTACCAAAGTATTCAACATAGTGTCTTTTATTGGCAAAAATAAGTGAACCTTTGTTTTCTTGCAGAAATAATTGAAAGTTTAGTTAACCGTGGATTAACTCCAAACATCAGCTTGGAGGAATTTTAGTGCTTGTTCATGTTTAGTAACAATGTAAACCTCCCTCCTGGGTGATTACAGCTGGGCTTCTTCATTTGATACAAACATGCATGTTTTAATGGCTGCCAACTTGTCATCAGATCTCAGTCTTCAGGCATGTATGTACCCAGTGACAAACAGGCAGCTATCAGATGAGCTACAATACTCATACTAAGTTCAGCAAAAACAAAACAAGTTTCTAACTAAAAAGGAACCCGCACAATTAGCTTTTCATCCTTCCCATCCTCTTTTCATTAACTCAGTTTATTTTTTTTTCACCTCACTTCCACCAGCATTTAATGAAGCTATCACTTCAGCTTTCTGCCTGAATGTAAATGTGTTCAGCGAAATGAGCTTGTAATAGCCCTTTTAAATTTTAAATCAAAGTGTGCTAATTTGTGTTAATGTTATTACTTGTCCTACCTTAGTTTCACACTTTTTTCTCTTGTTTTCTTCTTTGGTCGAAATGAAATAAAAGGGGTAACTACTCAACAGCACTTGTCATGTTTTAACCACGTTTTTCATACTTCAGATTTTGACTTTAGGATTAGTTGCAAGGCTTGCCTGTTGACTGTTCCCTTTATTGTGTGTTTTTGCAACAATGAAGCACCTACGTTATCTAAACTGCTTGCTTAAAGTGCTTTTTTATCTGTCTGTAACATAGTCAAATTAATTCTTGTCTCGCTTAACAGATTTTAGAGAATTAAGCCTGAATGTATTACAGAATGCTTGATTTAAAAAAAAACCTTTCAAAAAATACCCAAAATATTACTTGCGTTTGTGTCTGTATTTATTCCCAAGATTTCTATAGTTTGGTTAAAAGTTTGATTGGATATGTTTACTTGCCTGCTGAAAATTGTGCTAATTAGTTGGTCATTTAAGGGTCAGACTTAAGGCTCTGATCTACCAGGCCTTAAAGGAAGTTAGGATAAGGTGTTTGTTCTGGTCAGTGACAGCACCTGGTCTCTGTATAACCTCTGAATTACTACTGATGCAAATGTTTTCCAAAAGCAATGCAAAAAGAGGCAAATTGTTTCAGAATAAAAGCAGAAAATTTGAATTTGCATGCACAATTATTTAGCTAAAATTGTATTCTGAATTTTAATTTGACAAGGACTGAATGTGGCCCGAGGCCCATATCTGTTTGTTTTTTTTTACATTTCATCAAACATACAGTTTTTCCACTTGTCACAATTTAGAAGTTTTTGTTCCAAAAGCCGAGTCAGGAAGAAGTTATTTAACAGATGAGAGGTTAGGGAACTTGTTGATGGAGTATCCAGTTCAGGACTCCAAGCTTGAGAGAAGACTGATCCAGAACTTCTTGGTTTAGGTCAGCAACCAAAGAACGCCAAGTCCCTTCCAGGGATTTTTAGGACAGATGAAAACAGAATGTCAGAATTTGGCAGAAAGGGATTGAACACTTCCTTGGTAACTTTGCGAGCTAACTGTGTTGAGGTAATATCTCACAGGGCTCCAACTGTTGCAGAGTACTTAAACTTGACTCAATATTGAGGGAAAATATACAGCTATTTTTTGTTGCACTCTGACTGAATTTTGAGTATTTTGCTCAGCCAGTTTTTGAAAATCGCTGCTTTTTTTCTGAATGCAGCTGCCTCCCTCCCACCTCCTCTTTTGTTTCTTTTCTTTTCCTCAAGTCATCTAATTTTATATATTTTTTTAAATTAATTTTTCTGATCCGTTAGGGGGGGAAGAGAGGGAAAAGATGAGTAGGGGGAGTGAAGTATAAGAGAAGATTGGAGCATCTTGCCATCTGCATTTCTCTCCTGCAGGGCAAAACGATGAGTCTGTCTCTGCAAACTGCAGTGAAATTACTTGCTCCAATAAAACAATGAGAGGGGGGGACTATAACAAGACCAATCAAAAGAGGAAAATAACTAGAGTGAACTTTGCTCAAGGCGGCCTGACCCTCCCCGCTTCTTCTCCAAACCCCTGCTGTTTTTCTCCTACCTTCTTGCATTTTGTTTTTTTTCCACTTTTCCCTTTTTTCCCCCTTCCTTCCACAACATTTTGCATTTGTGTCATGCTTTATTTTGAGATTGGTTCTGACACCAATGGAAACACAAATGTTCAAAGGTTGAAATGGCAAAGGAAGTGCAGGGAGTGTGGTGGTGGTGGTGGTAGGATGGACAGAAACCGAGAGCAGACAGAGAGAAATATCTAAAGAAAAGAAAGGCATTAAATATTCAAACGGTGAGAAAAGGAGACAGATAAAACCTACAGTGACAGAAAAAGAGGAAAGAGAAGGCTCCTTGAAGTATTTTGGCTTTTTTATATTTAAGAAAAGAGACTCCTTGTGTAGCGGGGGTGGTGGATGTGTATGCAAACATCACATCCTCTTTAGGCTACATGTTAACATTTGTGCCAACACAGTATGAATGCTCTTTCACGATTTTAACATCTGAGGGAGTCACTTTATCCTGCTTTGTTTTTTTTTTCCATTTCTCTGAATGTGTGTCTTTGATTTCCCTGGCAACTACTTTATTTTAATATTTGGAAATCAAAAGAATAAAAGCACCATGATCTAGTACAAATCTAACATTGTTGCCTAATGGATCAGCAGATGTTACAATATTAAGTTGTTTATGAAAGCAATTTGTAAAAATAAATTCTTTGATGTGGGAATCATCATCATTATGAGCTTTCAAGTTTTTCTCATACAAGGTTGTAAAGATGTACAAAGTCATTTAAGATCCTGTTTTATGATGTAAATTTAAACTGAAGTGAGGGATTGTCTGCATTGTTTTGGAAATCCCAAATGATTTTGCTTTCCGAACTGACCAACTTTATTAAAAGCCAAATGTTCAGCGAACTGAAATTTCATGCTCGAATCATCAAATTATTGCTGTGTAAAATGAACCATGTCATTTGAACTAGGTATGTCTAACCATCTAATGCAAAAGTGAAGCGATCTAAAAAGTGTTTACTTGAGGCACTGTAAAACTTGTAAAATTAGAGTGCAAAACCTGTTAATCGGAGTGTATTAAATGACAAAAGACAGGATCCACACACCTGGTTCTGCTTCTGACTTCACTCTCTCAGTTTGTATAGATTTGATTTCCAGTTGCTGATTTTTAGAATCTCAGTTTTCCACCATTGTTGGTTCCCTCCTGTAGAGTTATGGCCTTGTTAAGCTTTGCTCCTGTTTTTATTTAGTTCTGGGTCATTTTTTTAAAATTTTATTTTGGTAAAATCTGGGCCTCTCAGTCCTCATTTGGGTCCTAAGCAGTAACTTCTGTTAATGCCAAACATTCCACTAAGGACCTTTGGAGCTCATTGAATTTGTCTGTGCATGTACAACGGTATATCCATCCATCCATCCATCTTCTGACTCTTGTCAAGGACAAGGTAAAAGAGACAACAGCCTGAACACAGAATCCCAAACATCCTTCTCTCCACCTCCTCCAGCTAATCTGGAGGGACTCCAAGACATTCCTAGTCCAAGCTGTGATATACAATCTGCCCTGAGGTTCAACAGAAAAAGTCTTGCTAAAATCCTTGAAATGGCATAGTTGTATGTCTGTTCCTAAGACTTCATTCACTTTGAGTACTTTACTGTCTAGTTCAGGTTTGTTTTGTTGCAAAGTAAGGGTCTGCTATATTTTTGTCTAAAACACAAATCAGTCATGAAAAAAAACATTAAATGTCAATTAACAAAATACTGGTAGTAAAATAAAGCAAAAGTATGCAATGCAGTTTACAAAGCAGCCAGAACATTTTGTCATCAAACGTTAATGACTTCCTGACAGCATTAGATTTTGAACGCTGAATGTAAACTTGGTCAAAGCATTTGCACATAAAATAGGGAAATTAACTGTAAAATGTTGGGAATTGTGGCACTGAAGGAGCCAGATGAGGCCGTGTGACCTCTGATTGACTTGTAGCGTGCTCAGTGTTTCCGAGCAGGCAGCTTTCATAAAAAATGATAATATAGGCATAAAAGGAAGATTGTGTTTTTTCATGTACAAGGATGTGAAATGTGAATGTGAAAACATAAAAACAAGAGGTTCATATAAGCACATTTTTTTATTTGTTACAGTATACACTGTATCCTCGACAAAAAATCTTCTTTTCCTCATTGCTACTTTGAATTCCAGTAGTTGCGCGTGTATATTTGTTGGTGTGATGAGCAGTGACAGGATTGCCAGTGAGGTCGAAGATAATAATGGCTTTCTGTATAAGCAGCAAGGGCACCATCTGCAAGCTCCAGTCTTTTCAGAACGCTCACTCTTTAAAATGCAGAAAGCCTTTGTCTTTAGGAAGGTCAATGCTCTCTACCTGTCTCTCCCTCTCCCCCTCTTCAGAAGAACAGCTAAAGTAACTTAAATGACAAATTGCTTTTGATGCCTGCTGATGTAAAAATTGGAGTATAGAGTGAGGAAAGGATGGGTCTAAATAGAAAGGAAGGGGGGGCATGGTGAAGGCACAGCAAAAAATATGCACACAAAATGACAGTTTAGAAGAAAGCAAATAAAAAAAATGTTAAACAGCAAAAAAAAAAAACCTAAATATTTTCTACATATCTACAGCTCAGTGCTTGTGCACATTATCAGATCCACGCATGACTATTTCATGTTATGCATGCAAATGCACATGCTCGCTGATGTTTTATCAGTGGCTGCTGGAGACACTGACCTGGAAAGATGATCTGAGCATGCACCAACTCCCAAGTGAGAACTCCAAATGATGCATCTTTGTGTCAACATTTTCTTTGTGTTATTTTCTCTAAAGCTAGACGAACTTGTGAACATTGAAGGATTTTTGGAGAATTGTGCTTGGACTTTCTCATTTGCCCCCACCTCTCAAAACTGTTTCATTTATTAACAAAGATTATTCATCTAAATTAAAATGTGTTCTTACAACAACGTGTGGTAATATGGGTAGAACGCATAACATGGTTTGAAAAATATGTAAAATTAGTTTTGTTTACAGCATGACAAAGAATAGATTTTCTACTTATCCATATTTTGCCTTTTTTTAATAGTATCCACTTTAAACATCAAGATTAAAACAATATATGTAGCTAGATGGAAAGCATCATGTAAAGATCGGTAAAGACAAAAGCAAGTAATCACTATCAGCACACTGGCAGTGGCCTCAGTAAGGTGAAGTCATCATGTACCCTTAGCAGAAAAACAACCCAAAGCATGATGTTTCCACCTGTGTACTTAACTGCTTGGATGGTGTATTTTGGGTTATATTTTTCCTCTTCTAAACGCAGCTGGCTGAGCTGTTGTTACAGACCTTGATTTTAAAGAGCCTTTTCTCTGACTCATTCAGACAATCATTGGCAAACGTTAGACAAACCTGTGCATGTGTCCTCTTGGGCAGAGGATACTGCAGGGTTTCAAATCATTGCGGTGTTGTGTACTACCAGTGGTTTTGTTGGTGGTTTTTAGATCATCAACAAGCTGATTCCTCACGCGGCAAAATCTTGCATGGAGGTCCCCACCAAGGGTGATCAATGGTTGTTTTATATTTCTTCTGTTTCTAAATATTTGTACCAATAGTTGGCACCTTTTCACCTAGCTTCTTGTAGCACATTCCTGCCTTGTGCAGATTTACCATCTTGTTCCTGACATCCTTAGACAGCTCTTTAGCTCTGTCCAAGGTGGTGGAGAAATAAACTGATTCTGTAAAATCAGGTGAACTTCATGCACATAACAATGAGAGTTTGAGGATGTCTGAAATTGATTGATAGTAATCTGTGTGCAATGACAATCATTTTTTAACTTCTCTGGAACTGTTTTTTGTCTGGATTTTTAGTTACTTTTATGATTGAATATTCTGTCTCTCTCAAATAAATAAAAACTTCAGATAAAAATGAGAAACTGTGATTTCTTTGTAATTAGGCAAACATTCAAAATCAGCAGGGGGTCAAATACTTATTTCCCCAACTGTATAATTGTGCTGTGTGATTGTTGATCTTCATTCTTCCAAAAAGTAGTAAACAATAGGGGACTACAATGTCTGTGTCACCTTTTTCTTTCCCCACAAAAACTCACCTGTTGTCCCAGCTGTTAAGGAATTTCTAAGCTGTTTCTCGCTGCGAGAACTGAAAAACTGCATTTGTCAAAGCCACTATGTGCCACTATTGTCATGAGTTAAAGATAAAGATTGTGCATTGTCCTTCAGCTTAACCTGTAAAAGACTCAGAAAAACAAACAACAAAATAAATCTTTGTATTTCAGCAGGAATCCATCTTCTGCTCTGACGTGAAAAAGGAAAAGAAAAGCCAAACTGTAAGAAGAACATTTGTAATTATTTTCTGTCTGTAAAGGTTGTGCTATGAGGAACTCAAAAAAATCAATTGCATGGCATCTTAATAGCAGGCTAAATGTTCTTTCAATTGATATAACCCTTGTCTGATCTTTATAACAACCATTGATGTTGGTACAGCTAGACCAATCAATATCACAAATGCAATGAAAATATTTGGCCCAATGACTACAGAAAATCAAAAGTAAATGCTCTGTGTCACCTGAAACTTAGGTTGGAAGATTTCACCAAAATGTTTACCAAGTCACGTTTCAAATATGTGAAAGAATTTTTCATTTTTCAAACATTTTCCAGCTACAGTATTCAATTAGAGGCCTAGCACTCCTAATAGAAACATGTTTCCTGCCGCCTTTTATGCCAAAGTTTAGTACTCAGATTATTTTATGACGAGAAGAGATGGGTCATAGCTGTTTTAGTCAAACCTTGTAAATGACATTATGTGCACATGTGACATTGCAGAATCTTCCAGTATATATTGGTGCTCTGCATATATGATGTTAATGACTCTCAGCTACTACCTCATCATACTTTATCTTAATATTTGTGTATTTGACCAAGTTCTAGCCATTTTGTGTTGGTTGGTTGTAGGTTGATGAGCTGCTGCGGCCATTTTAAATTAAGTTGAGTCCAATGGTTAATGAGTTTCATTAAAATAAGTCCAGTGGTTAATGAGGTATTTTGTAAACAAAAGTCCAGAGTTGATTCCAATAGTTAATGGCAAAGTTTTAAGCAAAAATGCCCCAGAATGTGTAGCACTTGGTGTATATGTTGGGAAAGACTCTAAGCTACTACCACATCTATTTTTAACTCAAATTCTGTAAAATTAAGCTATAGCCATTTTTGTGTTTGCTAAAATTGATTAACTGGGACATCCACCAACATGCTGGCATTTTAATTGGTCCAAAAAACTTGGGGTTTCTTGATAGTCAAATTTTGATATATTTATATATTATTCCATAATTTGATAAAAGGTTATTTCTGTCATCCTTTCTAATGAAACATTCAGTTGTGATGTATTCTCCATATAAATGAAACATCAGATTGATTACTATGCGTAAACACACTGTGGAGCTGAGAAGTGGATGCGTGTGGTCCTTCACAAATAAAAAATGTGGCAGAAGTGACTCATCATTCTTGAAAGTGTAGCGAGAGTGATGTTTGAACATGACTGCAGCACTATGTCAAAAACTGCTAGTGTGGAATATTGACCTTTAACATTTAAAGTTTCTTATTTGCTGTCTCTGAAAACCACCAAAAAACTGAGTCATCCAGTACTGACCTTTGTTTGTGTGTGCATATGTGTGTCTGTTAGTGGTAGGGGGGTGGAATCAGTGGTTTTTGATATCTATTTTATGAAGTTGTATGTTTGTTTATGTTTATGCAGCTTCCGTTGTATGAAATATTGCCAACTGTGTGTTTATGTGTGTGTGTGTGTGTATTAGTGTGTGTGAGATGTAATTGTCAATGACACATTAAGCTGTGGGGATTTGGCAGAGTCATGATGTGCAGCCTCATGTGGTACGGAGGTGATGTGACAGATCGCAGAGCATACACACTCCGCCGTTCACGACCACACACACACACGCAGTCGCCGTCCAGTGTGTCCGAAGACTGTCATAAATATCCTGTTTAGACGAATCTACTGCCACTGAAGGAAGCTCTATAATTAGATCCTGTTGATTGTGCTGCACAAACTCCATCCAGCTTACAATGGCAATATCACAGGTGAAGTCCATAAATAAATAACCAAAGTACACATTACTGAAGTTTAAGAGACATTAAATTTGTTCGTAGCTTTTCATAAAGCATTTTGTTCAGACTGTGACAGTACATTACGGTAGAGGCATGGCTTGCTAGATGGATAGGTAAAGAATTTCATTCCCAGGAGTCTGATTTTGGCATTTTAAAATGTGATTAAGATTATGGGACAGTTTGAGATTGTGTTTAAATCTGTTTATTTACAACTATGTGTATTTTTACCTTTCCTGTCTAAAAATAAATGAGCATTTTGTTTAACCTGTACATAAAAAGCTGAATAGACATTTTGGCAAAAAAAAAAAGAGAAGTGTTGCAGTTGAATAAATTAGGTTTAGCTCAAGGCTAATCCAGAATTCAGTAGAGGGATCAAATTTCCCAGGCAGCAGGACAGAGTTTGGGAACAGAGAGACCTGGGCAGCTCTGCTCGCTGTCTTTCTGGCACGACACTGAAAACATTTGAAACACAGATGGATGGATTATGTATATCAGCTAACACTGTCCCACTCATGCTCACTCGAGACAACACTGACTCTGAATTTCAAAAAGAAAAAAAGAAAAAAGCTAAGGGATTTCTTATACCCACTGGCTGCTGTATCAGATATTATTCATACTGAGGTAAATGGTCTATTTGTTGAGTGCTTAAATTGCTGACTAATGCACATTTGGCCCACTGGTGAGCATTTTCAGCAGCAAAACATTGTGTATGGGACTGACGCTAAATAACCAGAACTCGTGCTCTTGCAAATGTAGGAGCAATGCAACTCAACAGCTCTCTGAAGTGTGTTGTTCAGTTCTGGAAAACAACGAAAAGCTAACAAAACATGTCAGGAGGTCCTTGTTGGTTGCAGATGTTGACATTTTAGAAAGCTTTATTGAGAGTTAGAAATGGATAGAAAATTTTGCAACCAATATAAATCCAGTTATTTTGTGAAAAGAAATTAAGCTGTTCTCAGAGAGTCACACAGTTACCAAAAGGCAAGGTATTTAGCCTTTCTAATTAAGACAAATTCATCAAAGTTGTGACAAGAAATTGTATTTTGTGGCTTATATTTACAATGTACAAAATATAACAAAATCTTTGATATATGTATAGTATAATTCTTGCTTTCCCAATCTGACCAATTTGCACATAGTAGTTATGACAAGGAAGTGATTAATAAATATTCACCTCATAGGTTTCTAACATTTTTAGGTTACCTGACCATATTATGCATCTCTCTCAATGTCATTCTTAAACAAACATCTGGTTGTAAAACGCTTTACAGCATGTAACTGAAAATGAGATGATGACGAAGAGCAAATTAGATGGTATGATAAGAATCCAGATGCAGATTCAGTGTGATTGCGCAGCCAAGTCCCTTATGCACATGACTTTTACCAATAGGTGGATTCCATAGTTATAGTTGTGGATCTTTGGTTGAACTTTTAAGAGGGCGTTTGAAAGAACACTACAAATATTCAGAAGAAAGAGTTATATGAGCCAAGGCTAGAGACTTACTGTGTGCTGCACACATTCAAAGAGGCTTTCAAAGCAGACAACGTCAACAGTTAAGTAGATTCTACTTCAGCAATACAAATGCAGTTTTAATAGTGAGGGTGCTGGAAGACTGTTCAGTTTGCTTGGCTAATCAGCATATGCTTATTTATGACCCATCACATCCCCTCACGTCACACGAGAGTCCCTATTGAGCCAAGAAATCACCCACTTTGAAGTAGAAGCTAAAAAAGACTTGATAAATGTAGTTATAAGGATGACAAATGGCCGCAGTAGTGCCAGTACAAAAACAAAAGAAAGGCAAACAACCTGAAATGTTTATACAGACTCGGAAATAGTCCCCTGTGGTAAATACAAAAAAGGTTTAAAAACAAAAACAACTAGACTCGCTTCTCATTCGAGGAGCTTTACCAATTGATAGAGCTCCTTGAATAAGAAGCAAAACATAGAAGCCCAGTTGCTTTTGTTTTTTTTGTCCTGGATGACTGAGAATCTCCACCAATATGTCCCCTGTGGTCCAAAAGCACCTTATGGTACACACTGGTGACTGCATCTGCTTTAAATAGTCAAAAAACAGGGAGGAGAAGGAGGAAAATGTCTTTTGTTGCTGATTCTTTACATAAACATAGGTGTTGTATATTTCCTGAAGTTCCACCTTTCTGTCCAATTAAAACTAGCTTGCTACAAATGTAGGTATACAATATTATGCTTTATTTTCTGTTTGATAACAAAACTCTATCTTGATACCAAACATACTACATCAGAATAACATTAGACTCAATGCGTCAGTGGCTTTCATAGTAACAACATATTTTCAATGATGAAAATATTTAAATTTTTTGTTGTTTTTGTAACACTCCGCTTAAAGTGTGACCCTGAATAATCTCTATTTCCAGTGCCAAAATTTCTTTACCACTTTCCATTCCCCAACATCACAAAAAGAATTGGGACACCCTTAGCCCTTGGCATAAACATGCAAAAAATAAACGTAAGGCTGTGTGATAGGGGCAAGGGGTGAAATGGGATTCACTCTTTGAGTGAAATAACCAATCCCTCTAGAGCCTGCCACACAGGGAACCAATGAGGAGATGGAGCTGCAACACAGAAAGGTTTTAAGTTGAATTGCCTTGGAATATATATATATATTTGTTGTGCCTGTGGCTAAAGCGACGAACTGGTGTAAATGATGGTTTTCCTCTTGATCACCCTATGAACACAGCACAAGATGAGAATTGTGCCACCATTTCAATTTTCAGCTGTCTCCTTGCAAGACTGATTCTGTCTCTGAGGAACAGTGACAGCTCTTGTAGAGAGAAATTTTGTCTTTCTCTCTCTTGCAGATTGACAACATACATACTCATTCTTTTTTTTCGTTTCTTGGACTGCTAGAAACCATTAAACAACTGGAAATGGTTTGTATTTGTATGAATCTATATATTTTGCATAAAATGAACCCATGCAAAGTTATACATCCAAAGAAAATTTAGCAACAGAATGATTCCAATGCGTGATTACACCCTACTTACTTCTTCATCTGGGAGTGTTTACCCCATTTTATGTTCAAATTAAAAACTTTAGTGGTGAAAGAAACTTATTTACTGAATGTGGTATGAAATTCAACTACGCTAATCGATTTTTTGAATTAATATTTGTTTTCTGGTTTCATCTCCACTCAGGTGAGAAACAAAATTTTTAACAAAAACATCAGTTGTGGTGAGGTTTTGTAACAGAGGTTTAAAATCAAAAGAAAAAATACTTTAGATGGATCAACAGATAATGCTGCAGTGTTTATTGTCTGCTAATTTGATATATTTTGAATTTCAATAATATCACTTAGAAAAAATCAGTGTACCTTTGATATTGTTTTAATTAATTTATGTTTAATGCAAAAAAGTAAAACATTTTACTGAATAAGAATCATTTCTTCTAATTTTTTTGAAGTAACAATTTCCATAAATGCTTAGCACAGCCACTAGCTTAATGAGGTATTAGAAGGATCTATGAAGTACAGCATAGGAAAACTAGTGCAGATCTAAAAGCAATTTTTAAATCATAAAAGCAAGGTTGGTCTCATTGCAGTCGTTGAAATGCAATCAGTTAAAATCTTCAAAAAACACATAAATGCTAACATCATTTGAGTTTGGTTTTAGAAAACATGTGCTGTTAGTGATAAAAAATCACAATTACACAACGTTTAATGAAGGATCATGTTACTTTTCTTTGCTTCACACCACAGTTTTTTGGTTTAGGCAAAATTTCAAAAACAAGCCTCAAAACAGCCTCTTGTTAAAATGACACAAAGACGAAGGCACTGTAGAGCATGTGATTACATGGTGACCTAATCAATCTGTTTTTGTGCATCTCCACACATGTGCTTACAGTTCACACACTGTTTTTTTCATCTTTTATTCTCTAAAAGATCCCTTGCCTAATCTAAGCAGCCTTATTATGCCATCACTCCCTTTGATATGGAAAGCAGGTCACCACTACAAAAAGTCTTTCTTGTCAGATGAAACACAAAACACCATAACTGGTAAAAACAGAAGAGGAAGCCAAGTGAAAAAAAAAAAGTCGGAGTGGAAGATAAAAATGGACAGAAGCAGAGAAAATCAGGTTGAAAGGGGTAAGTGCAGGAGGCAGGAGGCTTCCAGGTGTGGATAAAAAGAGGGAGATGACAGAAAAAAAAGTTGAGAGGTTAAAAGACACAAAGCAAGAGAGAGGAAAAGGTGAAAGAAGAAATAAGTTTTGCTAATGCATAAAAGAAAAGACAAGGTTAGTTATCTCCAAAAACACATGGATGTCAGAGCAATGTGTGCTAAAAGAGAGACAGATCAGAAGATCTTTGAGGCTCCTAAAGAAGCTCCGTGGCTTTGAGCTTAAATAAGGCAGTGGAGGTTTTAAAAGAATAGAATTATTACAGTAATAAAAAATGATGATGAAGAAATTTATTAGTTTTCATTTTATTCTGGGCACATTTTATTTAAAAATATATGTATAAAGAAGGATGTCTTTACTTTTTTAAAAATTGGAATGAATAAATTTATTTGGGTGTCTGAAAAGACAAAAATGCATCATTAAAAATTTTTGAACTTTATGAACAGAACACTCATGTTCAGCAGTTGCAGGTAAATACATTTTCTGGGAGTCATTTTTCTGGTTCCTTTTTTTAAATGAATGTACAGCCTAATCAACAAGACCCATTAAGACACTTAAAAAAATGCTGAGATGAACTCAGATGGTGTGCTGATTTTACGAATGCTAATTTTGTGGTGTATTTTTCTGTGCATTTCTACACAAAAAGCTGTACAGGAGGTCAGTCAACCAGTCAGACCACTGGCAGCTCAACCCAAATATGGATACATCAATTATTACCTTGAAGGATCAGCAATGTTGCTTCCATGCATTCATTTTATAACTCTTATGCAGAGCGCTTTATTTTAACTCCTTCTTCCGGTATATCTTTGTTCTTTTTACTCCAACTGCTTGACAACACACCTCCAGAGGAGCAGGTGTTCCTCAAGTCTTTGAGACAATCCTGAAGATGGAGATGGACACCCCTATTGTGACAATATTTTGTGGTTTATTCCAGCATTGAGGAACCACAATCTAAAAAGAGGCTGATTTGGGTGCTGGCTGGGAAATACAAAATTATGTTCTCAAGGGAAGCACTGCGGTCAGGATAAATCACAACTATGAATGAGTTTAGATAGCTTAGTGCAGAATGCCAGAGACAAATTATATAAGTAAAAGTGCCTTTTAATACAATTTTCTCAATGGCAATACAAAGTAGAGTGTACAAAGTGGGATCAGTGTACAAGATATGGTATGCTTTGGGGATGTGACTTCACTACTACTTGACTGCTGTGAAATCAGCGCTGCACTGGCAAATAACTCCTGGACTAAAGTGAACATCACAAATTTATGCTGTTAAAACATTTACTAGGTTCTGGAGCAATTTTGTTTTACACTTCTATAATGTCAGAGCACTCAGCAAGAGAGAATTCAAACCCTCCTGAAGCCCTCAAAGGGGGAAAGATAGAGAGAGGTACCGAAGCCACTGTAACTTTCGGTCAATTTGACTCAAAGATCACGGGAGGGTTAAAAAAAGTGTATATTTGTGTCTGTCCTTGTACTATTACCATACTGTTCAGCTAAGTTTTTATGGCAAATGTGTCAAGGTTTCTGGTCCTTGTGGTAGCTTATGTTTTGTATTATTACTAATTTGGTAGTCTTTGTCTTCTCAGATGATTAGAGTAGTTTTGATTATTTGGATTCTTTCATTATCCCTGTTTTCAGCTCTGCACTACCACCTATCTCCCATTAGTAATCAGCACACTAGTTTCCATTTATTCATCCCCGTTTCCAGTATATATAATTATTGTTTTCCACAGTCCCTTTGTCAGATTTTCTGCTTATACTTTAGCTATCCTGACCTTTTTTTTCATTTTTTTGCAACTTTGTTCTGTTTTTTTGTTATTGATGTACCTGCCTTCAGCGTGTTCAAATTGTGAAAATAAGGTTTAGAGTGGTTAGGATATGTTTAAAGCAGCACAGTGATTAGCGCTGTCACCTCACAGTAAGACAGTCACAGGTCCCTGCCTTTCAGTGTGAAGTTTATATCTTCTCCCCTTGCATGTGTAGGTTTCCTCCGGGCACTGAGGTTTCCTATTACAGACCAAAAACATGTATGCAAGGTCTAATGGTAACTCTAAATTGTCACTAGATGTGAGTGAGAGTGTGAATGATTGTTTTTCTCTTGTTTGTCACTATGTGACTCTGTGATGGACTTCGGATTTGTCAAGGGTGTACCCCCCCTCTCACACAATGACTGCTGGATATAGGCACCAGCTCTCCTGCAACGCTGAAAGAAAAAAAACAGGTTAAGAAAAATGATGGTTTGATGGATGGATAAGTGTTTAGGTCAGAGACTTGGCAGTTTGAGTAAGAAGCTGGAGAAGTTAGTCGACGAACCAATGAACCAATGTCCCCACAAAGATTTTTTTAAAGAAAACTTGGTTTTATGACTACAGCTGGAAAAACAGTTTGGTTAGGCTTTTTCATGAAGGTCAGTCAGTCATTGTTGTATCAATGCAGTGTCCCCTTAAGGTTTTTAAAATAAAAATGTATGTATTTGTGTGTGTGTTGCTTTGGATCAATAACAGTTAAATCAAATGTCAGAGAAGGGGGTCTGTATTTAATTAACTATTCACCTGAAACAATATCAGTCTTTAATCGGAAAACTCCTAATCATTCACATAAAGACACTCAAACACTGCATTATTAAAAAACAGAACAATTACACACATACTGTTATCAGATAATATACCTTTTCAGGTAGATATTACAATATGAATAACATTTTTTTGTAAGTCGATAATTATAGCCATAAGCAAGTTCATGCATCGATAGTGTATAGTCATCAGGAAAAAAAATAAAGACACATTAAAATGTACAAACATGATGCATACCTACTATATTATGATGGAAATATTCACTGACACAGTTGTACACACCATTTATCAAAATTATCATGGCTGACGACTGACCGCTTCAGACCAAGACAGCTCACATTATCTTTCAGACACACTCAGAAATCTTTCAGGTCAAATCTCTTTCATTAAACATGGAAATCCTTAAAGGTGCAAATGTAGCAGTAGATCTGCCCATGTGCTAAATGTAATAATAAGCTTCTCTCAGATTTTAGATGGTGTACTCAATCAATAGAGGTTGTACTTCCATTGACTGGTGTTACAGAAACAAACTTTAAGAAGCTCTTCTCAGTAGTCTGCTACAAATTTTGCAAAATACAGTACATTACATATCTTTTGTCCATTATTTGTCACTATTCATCATTTTACCTGCCAGTTATGTGCTAAAACTTTGTTTGCATTTATACTTTTTTTCCCATAATTGGAACAAAAATGACAAATTTTAATGCAGTAAATGGTGGAAGATGGTTTTACATTTGTATTGAAATTAAAGCATTAGTTTAAGCAAATCAAACAATAAAACAAGAATGATCCAAATAAAACCTCTGATTTAGTTCCCACATTCTGAGTGTTTGTCTCTGTAGCTTTGCATTTCTTTCTGCATCAATATTTGTTGCAAAACTTGAATGTAATTCAAAGGTTTTTTTCTTTTCTTTTTAGCTTTCCCATGTGCTTGTACATTGCAAGCAAAGGTTTGGTAATCCTGTTCTCCCCGATTCCCTTCACCCCTTATCTCCATGCTCCCCTTAGCTCACTACCCTTTATCCCTTCCACCTCTTTACCTTCCACCCGTTCTTCTCTTTCTTTCCCGCAAGCTATCCATCCTTTTATCCAGTTTTCACTCTGGTCTGCCTGCAGCTCCCACGCCTCCACACTTCTTCACCCCCCTGTCTCTCTCATGCAGCTCTATCTGTACTCAGCCATCCTCTTACAGCTGAATTTCACACTTGCCCTATTTTTCATTTCAAAACTTTTGCTTTTTTCTTCACAGGAAACTACCCTGGGCATCGAGAGCTGTTGTCAGTTTGAGATTGTTTGTTTTAAAATCTGTTGCATCACTTCCTTCTCTTTGTGAAAGAAGATTTGTGGTTTCTGTTCACATTCCATTACCAAACGTGTGAAGCCATAGTTTTCTCAAGTTCAGTATATGTTATTTTTTATCATAAAACTTCTGATGGAATTCCTGAAAGAGCTAAGAAGTTTACATGGACTGTTAAATATTTCTAATGTTTTCCCTCACGTGCCTAAGTCTTTCTAGTTCTAAAGCCTCAAAACGAGTGGACCAAGACCTGGTTGCTTACATTCAATGAATCATTGGAGGAATGAGTCAGCTTGCCTGGGTTGAAGCATTGCTACTTCTCTCGCAGTGATCTGCTGGCCGTTATCTGCATCCACCAGTTGCCTTGTCTTCACAGGCTTTCCATTCTGCTCTCATTTGCATGTGGGTTTTCTATAAGGAAAAGCAGGGAAAACAGACAGACGCTCCCCCAGAGCTAGTGTTTGTACAATACGTGTACTTGGAAGTGTATTATTTTTATTTTTTTGCTGAAAATACAATACCAGAGCTATACAAGAGGTGTTTGAAATGGTGTTGCTGCCAAAATTACACAAAGCACCATCATTTTTTTAAACACACTCTTATTTCTCTAAATTCTGGAGGGATGATCTATTGCTGTCCCATACAAATGCCTATGTAGAAGAAATGAAGAGTACTTCACTTTCCTATCTCCAACTGCAAATGTGAGCCTGAATAGTGATAAATTGTGATCGAAGCTTGGTGAATAATTTAAGGAACAGTTTAAAAAAAAAGTTTTGGTTATTTTAAAGATGGTGGTAGGTCAGAAATATACAAACTGGCACAAATGAAGGCACATGACGCCAATGTTTAAAATGAAGTGCTCGTCACACAGGAAACAAGCTTTGTATACACTGACTTGAAAACAGTGATGACAAGTATGGACAGTGGAGATTTTACACTTGATTTAGTTCACACATAAATTTTCCATGGTGAAATTTACAGTAGAGAAATGTTTAGCCACAATGCACTGCTCCTACCATGAACTTTTTACCTGAGCCTAACCAAGAAGTGTTCTGCCTAGATTTAACAAAAATGAGCACAATTTGTCTGAAGGCATATAGGAATATAGCAATCAAGCATCATTCAGTAATGATAACCTCATGTTTTTTCCCCCTTTTTTGCTAAATAAGGTGGACTTTTGTGATTCTTTACATTATCTAGGTCAGTGGTGTCCAATCCTGGTCCTGGGAGGCCACTATCCTGCAAGTTTTAGTTGTTTCGTTGCTGGACATCACTGTTTTAAACATTTTAAAGTTTGAGTTTATAAAACTGGACCAATTGTCTTAAGATCAAGAATGAGTTGAAGTTACAACACTGAAAACACATTTTCCTCTGTTCTGCAGTGTAGATCAGAGTATTTAAAGACACACACAATTGAAGTAAATGTTTAATTGTGTAAAATACTTTTGTGTGTGTAACTTTACACAGGCTTCCTATCTCATCGAGATATGAGAAATATTTGATGTACAGTCACCAGGAAGTTCTAAAACAGGAAGGTGTTTTAATGTTGATGGGTACAAATAGGCTATAATAAACCATGCTAAGGTTGTACTTATGTGCAGGCTTATATAAAGAACTGCTGCAAGCATTGTTTTATGTATAAACTCCAAGTCTTTTTATTCAAATTTCTGAGAAAACTTTCCCCGAATGAATTATCTAGCTTGCACTGAAAGGCTTTAATGCAGACTTTTTTTCTTGTTTTAATTATAAATGCATGCGTAATGGCACATGAAAAACCCAAAGTGTTGTTGGAGCATTTTTAGTTTCTCTTTGCCTTTACTGCGTACTCCTTATTTTCTCTGTCTGAGGTACTTAGCATGTGTAGCTTGTAAGCAGTGCAGAAAAGTGCTGATTCTGTATTCAATTTGCCAAGTCTGCCTGCCTGGGAAAAAAAAAGTGAACCACTGCAGCCTCTATCTGTCCTTCCAGTGTGAGAAGGAAAGACGGGTGAGCAAAGGATGGAGGATGGAGGCTAATTACCAAATCTGAAGTGGAGAATAGATTTTTATGTCATTATTTTTAAACTATCCTTTATTTTCCCATTATTCTTGTATGCTTATCTGTATGTTGAGTTATGGCTCTCTTTATAGTGCCAATCAAAGAAAATTATAAACCAGCCTGATCCTTTGATGCCAACGAATTTGCATAAATCTCCATCTTAATCTTTGACCATACACCCTGCAATAAATGGAAGTTGACTTCTGATCAAAAACAGAGCACAGGTAGAGCGATATGTGCCAAGTCCAATCAGACAGAATGCATAAATTTAGGGTCATTGGAAGAAAGAAAACCACTGCACTGGAAAACCAGGATCCTAAAAGTGTCTGTATGCATGTTATTCAGAGTATGCATGTCTGTGTTTGTCTCCTGCAGACATGTTTTATCCAATCACTTACCATCACTACCTGTGCCAGACTCCCATGATGAACCTTCTACGGTACCACAGTTGCAGAATATATATTCTGCCCACTGTGGTAGCATAGAAGGTTCATTATCATACATTCTGACAAATAATCATATGCTAAGGGCCTAAAGAGAGACATTTGTGTGCATGCATTCACAATCTCTTTCAAATGTCCCTGTTTTTAAGCAAAGCATCTGAAATAGAGACGTGTGTTCTGCCTGCAAAAGCCATGCGATTACAATCTCAGGTAATCTTCTTCTGTTTAACATAAAATTTTCTACTCTGCACTCTTTTTCTCCTTCACTAATAACTATGATTTTCTTCTTTTGTCTCTGTGAATGGATCATTATTTACTCTCTGTTTCCTCTAAGCCCTCTTCCTGTCTTTATCTGTCATACCGTTGTTCCATTTTGTTGCTCTGTCTCGTGCCTATCTCATGTTTAAAGCTCTGTTATACTCACTCATTTTCTCTACTGACTGCTTTGTGCACAAAAACAATAAAGTTAAGGAAGATAAGGCTATGATGTAAGACAGTAGGTTGAGGGAGAAAATTGGGTAAAAACAAAGGTATGTTTGAAGGTGGGAGGGTATAAATGGAACATCTTGATGGAAGAAATGCTGCATAAAGCATGGATGATTGAGAACAGTAATATTTAATAGTTTGATGAATGATTGGCAGAATGCCTCCTTGAGGAGCGAGCCAGGAGGGATAGGGAAAAGAGTTCTGCAATATGTAGCAGTGTTTGGTGGATAACAAAAACACAAATACAAAACCTATCATGGTTTTATGAGTTACCTAAATGTTTGCAAGATCTTTTGCAAAAAAAAAAAATCATTACCCAGAGGATCAATCACCAAGTGTTTGATTCATTTGAACAATCATGAAATGGTTTTACACAGTCCAGACAGTGCTGCAATCTAGATCTTTCTCTGAGAGAGTAGCAACAATCATGCTTGTATTTCTTTATCTCTACAACAGAAATTGGACATAGTTAATGCAACATTAGACATAGATAGGTTCTTAACAAGCCAGCATGTTTTCGAAGCACTGGTAGACATTCTGACTCCAGTCAAGGTTTTTTGGGGGGACTGTGACCTTGACTAACAATCTTATTTTTAAGCTTAACACTTCAGGTTTTTTTTTTTTGCAATCTCATCCTCTATACAGAGTCATTTTTGTTTATTTGCTTGCTTATTTTTGTCATGGAAAGATAGATAGAAACTGTTTAAAAGACATCTTTTACAAGTGTTTGGTGTTTTCCAAACTATTTTTTATCAGAACTTCCCAGAGTGAAAGTCTCTTGTTCAAGAAAGGAATGTCTGTTTTTGCTCCCTTATGAAATGCAGCAATTTATAACTGCACACAACCATAAACACAGTGGAAAATGAGACAAGAACATTCAGAATCTGACAATTTAGAATAAATGGGCAGATGTGTCTAAACTTCTTACTGTTTAACTCTGGAGTTAAGGAGCTCTGTGATACTTTGTTTTTCTCTTTAAATTTAATAGCTTTTATGAGCTGTTTTCACACATGAATGCTGAGGACGTTTGTGCAAACAGTTTGTGATAAACTTCCTCTCTATTTGCTGGTGATACAAGTGCTTCAAAGCAGCAGATTTTCTGGTGGATAACATACTCCCACAGCTTTAAATGCAAGAGAACAAATCCAATGGGGTCCATGTATACAGTAAATAGTAGCTGAATGAGGCTCTTTATGTTGCTGATATTAATACCACATGAATTTGACAACCCACAATACTGTGTCCCTACATTATAAATAGTCATGTTTTTAAGCTTGGGTTCTCTACCAGAAAACTGGGGTTCTGCACAGTATCCTAGTAGTTCCACTGTACTCTTGTAAAGATCTATGAGGTTGTCCCTGGAATCTGTTCGAGTCACTCTTCCAGTTTGGGAGACCCAGCTTCAAGTGCTCCGATGACCACTGGCACCACTGAGGCCTGGACTCTCCACAACTTGTCTATTTATCCTTGGTATTTCTTGAGCTTCTCTTGTTACTTCTACTAGATGTTACAGTCACTTGGGATTGCCACATCTTTTAGCACTGCCTTCTTCTGCAGTTTGTTTGATAACCACCACAATATCTGGTTGGTTAGCCATCAACTATTTGTCAATCTGGATCTGGAAATCTAACTATTAAATGCTGAACAGTCTCAGGGGCATCTGTGTACAGCCTGCATCTTGGGTCCTGTCTGGTATGGCCTCTATTGCTATTGTGCTGCCATAATTAGTGCCTCTGTGCTATCCTTAAGTCCAGCCCTCTGTAGCCACTCAACCTGCAGGTGGTACATGCTGTCCAGGGCCTTATCTTTCAGTCATATGGAAATCATTCACATTGGGATTCTGCTGTCTGAGACATTCACTTAGCAGTTCATCATTGGGGACTTTCTTCCTGATGTACTCCAGGATGTGCACAACTTCCTGGTCCTCGAGTGCCACCATCCTGCATGTTTTACTTGTTTCTCTGCTCCAACACACCTAATTTGAATCAATGGGTAATTAACAGGCTTCTGCAGAACATGAAGAGGTAATTTAACCACTAAATCAGGTGTGTTGGAGCAGGGAAACAAGTAAAACATGCAAGATAGTGACACTTGAGGACCAGGATTGCCTACCCCTGTTCTAGGCCATGTACATTGTTTGTTGCCAACATCCACCTACACTGTACCCGCCTCAGCCCACTTTAAACCCACCTTGGCAAATGCCCCTATATTGTATCTACTGAAATACACTTTTGAAATGAAGATGAGCAGATTTGGAACAGTTTTTCAATAATTAATATCTGTCATCATTGTGATATTTTTAGACCTGGACTTCAATAAGTGCAGGTTGGGTGTTATCTACATTTCCTCACAATACATGAAGAAATTGAAAACACCCTTCAAACATTTTGAACCAATTTGGAGACTCCCTCACAAATGTTGTTTGCCAACAGTCACAGCCTAGTGAGATACAGTGTCATGGTGCTTGGATTTGTGGTGAAATCCTTCATGCATTGTGAGAAGGACCTTATCTTGATACCAGTGACTTTTGTCTCTTCCTTTGGCCAGGCTATAATACCAGCAGGGCATCTGATGACTGGCAGGGCACACATGTTGATGGCTCTGACTTTATATATAAACAAATGTTTATCTTACTCACTGTAAAGGAACTCTGCTTATTTTTGTTGACTGCATCTTTCCCCCTCCTGTCTCAATTTCCGTTCACTTTCCTTCACTCTCATCCACTCCTCTTCATTCACTCCCTCTTCTGTTTCTCCCTCAACATGACCCATTTTCCGGCAGCAGACATCTGGGCTTCAGCTCACGTGCCAGAAGTGGCATGACACCCCTACTGGAGGGGGAGCATTAAGATAGAGCAGAAGGAGAGAGTGATGTGGAGACAAAGATTGCAGAAAGATGGGTGAAAAAGGGGTGAAGGGAAAAGATAAAGAGGCTATGGGAAACCGGATAAGACAACAGAAGAGCACAAAATCAGACTGTAGTAAGCAGAGATGGGAGCCTGTTGGATGTACTGAGACAGCGAAAAGAACATTCTGGAGAGTGAGAGAAGGATGGAGGAAAGTTGTTACATGAACTCAGCCATGCACAGTTTGAGGCAGGGAGGCAGCTGCTGTAAAATGGTTATTAGCTTTCAGAGGTAGCATGGCTTAACAGGGTCACAGTGGCAAAGCAGACTAAGTCACTGTGTAATCGCTGTGTTAACCTGACATCATGCTATTTGCATGCAAATCAGCCACAAGCTAAATTCTTGACAAATACACACATTATCCGTCTGAGTAAAGTCTGATTGAAAGATATAAACCAATAGGGACTTATTTTTTTGCATGCAGAGAGAGCTATGCATTTCTTCCTGTGTAAGTATATGAAAGAAGTCAATTTGTAGTTTGTAAAACCTTTTGTGCAGTCTTATCTACCAGGAGGCAGTGCTAGAAGCTCTGGATGCAAATATGCACTGGCAGGCAGTTTACCTTTTGGTTGGAGACAGATTATGGGTTATAAAATACTAGAATAATACATCTGACAAAAAGACAAATTGCTCTTCTCAACAATGCTGATTTCAGGTTTAACATTTACTTGTAGCCTGTTTGTTTTAACTCTTGTCTCTTTTCCCTGTGTCAGTCATTTTTCTTTTGTATTTTTTTAAAAATCCTTGTTCTTTTTATTTTATTTTATTTAGCTATTTTTTTGCATAGCTTCTCACTGTTTACTCAATGTTTACCAGCTCCTGTCTAACTTTCTTAAACCTACAATTATTCTCCAGTCCTTTCTCCATCACACAAAGCCATATCATCCTCATCTCATTCACTTTTTCACTCTTTGGGGCTTTAACATTTATTTGTGCACTGCTGACCTTCTGACTAAAAGAGTTCAGATTCTGATTGATTTACACACTCTGATCACTCACTCACGGGACCTAATATAATCTTGTGGAAAGGTCAGCGTTCTGTTTTCTCAGAGATGTTTTCTTCTCTTTTTTTGGATAGAAACATTGCTTTTTGAGGTAGGCAAGAATTTATTTTGTTCAAAATAAAAAAAAAAAATAAAAATTATAGAATTTTTAAAAAGTACAGACAAAAGAAATTACATATTTTATTAGTACATTAGACAAACAGAGCTTAATTCTGACCACATTGAGAAGCTAACAACCAGTTTCAGTGGGATCATCACCAAAGAAGAATGTCACCATCTTAAAGCAATCAGACTGCATAGTTTGTCTAGCAGAAATATGATATTTTTGCAGGAAGTGGCAGCACCAGAAGTTCTACTGCTAGCATTACAGTTTCCAGTATATGCTGATAGACACAATTTTAATGTAGAAATGAAAGGAGAAGAATATAGAAGAATATAGAATGACTTAAGAAATGTAATCCATCCATGGTCTGAAAGCCTCAGATAATTTTCCTAAAGATTTACACTCTTCTTCATGCCTTATTAATAGTGGGTCCAGATCAGGTTTATTTTCCCTTAAGTGATTTATTTATTTTCCTCTAGTAACCTTACAGTATTCTTTATCATACTTATCTCGACTAATCTGCTTCTCTTTGTTTTTTCTTACTCCAACATCTATCACTTGTTTTCTCTTTTCTTCTTTTCAGCCTCTCTGACTTCTTCTTTTTCACTTCGTCTTCCAGTAGTTTCTAAATCCGGCTATGCATTTCTGCATCCTACACTGAGGTCAGAGAAGTTCCGAAGTAAAACAGGTGGTGAGAAAAATGTAGGATGGTTTGTTTGAACGCACAATGAAAAAGCGTGCATCAACTCGTAGCCATGTGTGCATGCACGTCTGAGAGAGTGAGGCGGAGCGTGTAATGGGAATAAAAAAAATGCACAGGCAGGCATATTGCCATCTGGTCCCGTTAAAATTGGTTAAAACTAAATACAGATGGTTGCTCACTAAGTCAATTTAATCTGGTTTAAGTAATGAGTTTAGAGGTGGAAATCACAAATGGTTTTGTTGATCTGAATCACTCCCCTCAGTTCGTTCCAAGGGTTTGCACTCACTGAGTATGCTGTTTGTTCACTTTTTTTTTCCAAAGTATTGCAAAGTATTTCAGATGCACTTCAGTTCACTGCAGAAATATACTGACATGGCAAACTAAAAAAGAGCCTTCTTATTATGCATGAGGAAACACAAGAATGTAAATGTGTTTTGCAGTTATTTTTTCTGGAGACCTAGTAGGAGAAAAAGATGTTTAAAATTAATTGCATGTTGTAGTCATTAAAAGATTGGGGAACCTATGGAGAAGCAGGAGCTCCTATTAATACCATACTGTTTATTGGCTTGCTGCTTGAGAAATTCACCTATAGCCCATAATGAGAAAGATCTGTTGGATCTGCAGCTTTGTTAGGGTTTCATATAAAGTCTTGTTCACTATGTGCTAGTGGCATTTTTTTCACCAATGTTTTGTGTATAAATACACCATAAGCATGATATCATTTTTATCATCCACTGCCAAAAGGTAAAAGGTGTGTTTGCGTGTATTTATGTGTTTATTTGCAAAATATCATGAACGACCTGACAGATTTTATTGAAACTCTCAAACAGTAATCATTAGATGGACATCTTCAACTTATTAACTTTTGGAGTCAACCTGATTCAAGATGGCTGCAATATGCATTCCTTCAAGGACTACTTAACTTATGATTGTAAAAGTATTGTAGATTGTGGTGTCTTGTATAAGGAAGTGGTGGAAGTGAACACTGCAGCTCCAGATAATTATGTGCAAGCTGTGCTGAAAAAGATTTTATGGAGTCAGCACTTAAATTAGCAGCCTTACCTTGGTGAGCCTCAATAAAGTAAACATCTGTTAACTGACTGTTGAACTTGGAGGTCTGTACGTGATCTCTGGCTTCCTGCACAGGATAGCAGATTGTCCAACCAAGATCACGCATAGAGGGAATCAATAAAAGTGCTACAAGTGAGCACAGAAGAACATCAAATCAACAGGAATCAATGTCAGAGCAAAGGCTAATCTCTGTGAATCACAGCTTTCCCCAATTCTTCTTTCCAATGTGCACTTAACATAGCTGCCAGGAAAGTGCAAAGGCCGATATGTTGGTACCAGCTAGGACAGGAACATTGAAGAGATATCAAGGGATTTAAATCCAGTGATTAGGTTTCTGATGCTGACGTGAATCATGTTTATCAAAAAGTTATCAACATTAAAGACTGTGTTGGAGTAAGTTCTGGGAGAAAAATGTTGCAAAATAGACCATGTTAAGTGTACCCAATCTTTGTAATTATCTGATGCAAAAGTAATGTGATGTAAAAATTGCAATTTAGTCACAATGTGTCATAATTATTATGTCTCATTTTGATTATATTTTATTTACTTTTTGTCTCCAATCAGACACATTTGGTTTCTTCTGTCACCAAACCCTGATAATGTTGTCTCGTACAGTATTTCTCACACTTTCTGATTCACTGAAACAGAATTGAGAATGATTTGAGAATGGTCTGAGATGCTAGTGGCAATTCTGTGACAATTTATTGAACATGTTCAAAACTCCAGCAACACAAAAGCAAGGCCCTGCGACTTAAGTCCAGAAATCTGAAAACCCTTGCAAAAATTTCAATGCATTTTGGAAACACCACTGCGAATGTCTTTCACAATGTCTTGCCAACAGTTGTAGCTTTGTGAGATACTGGCTTTACTCCCCCATTAGAAACTTTCCAAACTGAGACTGCTTTGACTGATTTCCACAACATTTTGATTATTAGACATGTGACGGTAAACAGAAATCATGGTTTGGTATGTTTTCAAACAGCAGAGAGATCTTTTTGTTCCACTAGTTTTTCAAGCATGACTGTTGTGACAAGAATTTTGCCTTTTGGTCTCTTTCATTTCTATTCAAACACTGTCTTTTGAGTTCATCTATTAGGTGTATGTTTGTGAGTTCATAAATTGGGTGAGCTTGCAGAACATGGAGTAAGGTGTAATGTAGTGTACAGTGAGTTAAGACAGTGCTGTATTTGTTCAGTACATTTATATACCAAACCAAAAAATCAGGACCAGAGGTATTTCATACAAATATATGTATCCCTAAAAATTCTAATTAAAAGATATATACACATTTGTGGAAAAAACAGGAATGATGCAGCCCAGAAAGGTTGCAGAATATTGGGTGAAATGATTGTGACAGTGGCTCAAGGAACATCTTCCTCTCTCACATGTACAAGAAACAGTAATGTCTCAAGGCAAATCATCTTCGTAGTTACATCTTAGTTGAGTCACAGTATGCAAGAAATAAAACTACCTGACTGACAATTCAACAAAGTCAGCATCATCTATTTTAGTGTGTGTGGACAAACACATTCCCATATTTTCCAGTTACTAAAGGTGCCCTTGAAAAAGTAAATATTTTGTACGTCTTTGAAAAGCTACATGTCTTTGTGTGTGTGTGTAGTTTTCCCCTGTTACCATCTGTTCTCCTTTGGCTCATGATCATCTTTCTCCCCATTAACTGTCAGTCAGTCTGCTGCCTGTTGACATCTCTCTGTCAGAGCTGCATGCTAGAGCTTCGCCATCTCACCTTTTCAGAAGTAAAATACACTACAAGATGTACTGCCCGGTTTCTGCAGCCATCCAGTTATGTGCATACTGTCCCACTGACTATGAAAGCACAAGGAAAAACGTGAACGCAGGAATGGTTTCTTGAGGAAAAATGATTGAGCATGTACAGTATATAGGACAAAAAATACATCACACCTTGAGCATTTCTAATTGGACATGATGGTGCATGCAGTTCAAAACCAGAGAAATATTTGTCTATAATAAAGGTCCCTTGTGACATCTTTTCAGCCTTAACAAGCTGCTCATCATTCGTCATCATCTGAAAATCTTGTTGATAATTATCTGCCAACAACAGCTTCGTTTCAGATTGAGGGTACTGTCATTTTGACTGGTCTGATTGGGATGGAAGGACAGGGCAAATATAATAAAACTGCTTTGTCATTTGTAATATGCTTCTTTGGTTGGTCATGGAACAGATATTTTATTTAAGTCCAGAAGCTGTCTTTTACTGTACAAAATAAAGCATCCAGAAAATAAAATCAATCTTTTTCACATATATCATCAACTTCTAACCTTCTCAGTCTCCCATTTTTTCCACAAAACCTATTTATTTTTTGCAAAAAAAATGCATTTGGTTCTAGTAAAATATTTATGCCTCAGTCATAGCGCAGGAACCATAAATCATACATCTAAAAACTGAGAGCATGTAAAAGGCAAAGGGATGAGGAGACAAGGGAAAGGAATGAAATGGATATTAATTACAGGAGGAGTGGGAGAGAGATGGGCAGCTTGTCAGAATGTGAAGTGAAATAAGAGGACACGAGTAGAAGAGTCATATATTCAGAGCCAGAGGTGTAAAGGGCAGGGAGAGAAACTGACGTGAGCTTGAATGGTGACGAGATCAGGATTACAGAGGGGAAAATGTTAAGGCAAACCAGTGGAAAAGATGGGAGACAGCTGTTGGGTGCAACTGTGTGCACTTCTCAAATGTGGTTTGACGAGACTTGTCTCATGTGTTATATCACAGTGAAAGTCAGAGGGAAGTGAATCCTAAAAGACGGAAACAATTGTATATCAGGCCAAAATTCTTAAAGTCATTTGGGGTACTGTCTAAATTGATACAATTATTTGAGCCAGGCTGTTTGGATTGGATCTAAAAGAACAGTTTAAATATCTAACGTGCTGTATAACATGTATATAATGTGTCATAATGCATTTAGGTTTCTTTTTAAATGATTTGGGGCCAGTTATAAAGTACAACAAATGAGGCTATTAATGATTAAATTTACACAGCCATTATAAAAAATTAGAGGCACTTTCAGATAATTTTGGTGCTGACTACAATAAAACAGATTTTTTTAAACAAAGATTTTGTTGTACCATCTGAATATATATATATATATATACACACACGTACAAAGTACAAATAAATAAAACCACAATGTCATTGACACTTACTGACTTGGTATCAAAGTAAAGCAGAGATCAATATAGGTAGAAGATTATGAACATGGCTGGAGATTTTCTGTAAACAGTTGCAGCTTGTTTTTAATGATATAGTTTGCCAGTTCCTGTCAACAAATATCATTTAGGTTTATTGCTGTCAGGATCAGGAGACATCAGAAATAATAATAATATAAAAACGGCAGCAATTTTGTTGTGGTTTCAAGTGTATTATACATTTGAAAAAAATGATGGGCATGCCCAATGAAGAGGGTGCAATTATATCCAAACTATTTTGACATGGATCAGTTAGCGGACCCGGAATTTCAGCCCAGACACAGGAGTTGACAGATAACTTGTCTTTATTGTACAGCAAGGAGAATGCTATGCGTAGCAGGTGGACCTCAGATCGCCGCACTGAGAAGAGACGAGACAGTTTTATTATCCACACGATAACCAGGAAGTAACCACGGACTGAGAAGGTTACACTGACCTGGATGGANGGTGTGACGGGGACCGGAACCTGATCCTTGTAGGATAGCGGCTGTGAGAAGTCCAGGAACGGAAACGAGGATTAGCGTCTCCGAAAGGTAGGCCGCGGGGGCAAAGCTTAACACTTGGTCGGACGGGCAGGGGTCGAAGCCGGGAGTAACAGAAACAGGCAACGGTACCAGAGGGGCAGGCGAGAAATCCAAGTCCAGGTCACAGGCAGGGGTCGATGTCCAGAAATCCGAAAACCAGCAAGTGTCCGACAGGGGCGAGACGTGAGGAAAAATCCGAGAGATGTGAGCAAGGTCAAGGCACAGGAAGTCAGTCCGAGAACGCTGGAGAATTACTTGCTGTTGGGCTTTCATAATCTGGCACTGGAGGAGAGCAGAGAAGGAGAATATATAGGCCACCGCCCAGGTGTGGAGGTGATCAACAGCGGGCCCAGGTGACGAGAATTAACATGATTATCACAGGCATGGCAAACACAGGCAAGATTATAACATATTTAGCAAAATTTCTCCAGAGTTTTTAATAAAACTCTTGAAGAGTAATTGTTGGATGCAGATCTACAACTGATTAAGCTTTCTGATTCAAGAGTTAATCAGCCTAAGTAGACACAAAAATACTTATAACTCGTGCAATTTTACAGCTACAAAGCTAGATTTTGGTGTGGGAGTAACTGAGAGTCATCCCCAACACATGCACCGAGCATTAGCAGATTGCACAACATTTTAGTTTAAAACTTTGACATACAAGGCAGTGAGAGATATATATTCTTTTAAGGAATGCTACTTTTCTTATGAATTCAGTCTGTTGTCAAACTCTCAGTAACCAGATTAATCGACAAGCAGATATGCTGCCATCACTAAAATAAACCATCAAAACTTTGCTATGAAAGTTTTGTCTATATTCGAAATTACAGTGGATCTTTTGTGGTTAATGGGAGGCCTACTGTGTTCTTAATATGCTCCTGCAGACCTTGCCAAGTTCCTGTAAAGACCATCCGAGTTCGGGCTGACTTTTGTACTTGTGGCCGGGGTCATCATTCAGTGTGAAGGGGGTGTCACACACTGAACCCTAAAGGCAGACGTGCCACTCACATTATTTTTAGTTAGTCTTAACTTCAGAGTTGAGAGTTCTTAAAACACATAAATGTCAAGCATGTCAAATATTGAGGGAAGAGAGATGAAAGAAAGCCTGAAGCGAGAAAAAAAACAACCTTATCTTGTTAGACGCATGCAGACTGTATATCCAGCATGCCAAACATTAGCAAAAAGGTGTGAGGCAGCGTTTTCTGTTTCCAGAGGAAATTTGTTTCTGATAAAAAATTCAGCACAGGAGCAAAGTGTTGGCTAAGTGACAGGGAAAAGAAATCCACTAGGAGCAAGTATCCCTCAAGTGTTACAAAAGACCTGCGTAAGCTCTTCTACGACAGAGCCAGGAGGCGGAGGGAGGGATGAGCCAAAGACGGAAGGCCAGGTGAAACGAGGTCACCACTCAACTTCCACTCAACATTATAAGAGTTGATTATCTCCAGCCCTCACCCACACACAGGGTCCTGCCTGCAGAGCGTTCGTCTGTGTGTGTATCTCTTTGGGTTTGTTGTTATTAATGCTGACATACTGCAGCTTCTGGCTATTTGCTTAGCCTGTCCTCTTTCCAATTCTTTAGTTAAGGCAGATCACAGACACTACTAACAACACTCACATACACAACCAACATTAAACATATTCAACCCGAGAGTATGGTTCAAGGCAAAATATCACAGGAAAGAGGAGTGTTTCACATCCAAGCTGTGTTTACTGTGTACATACAAAGCCTTTGGTTGTCTACCACATGAGTGTGCATCTTTACACCAATGTACAGAAAAAAAAAACCTATGTTATAAGGTTGGTTAGAACTTCTCTTTTGAAGCTATAAAGAGCTACTAGGTGAAAAAAAGAAAATGAAAAGAATATGATTCATAAGTGCCATTTTTAGTATTTGACCATATATTGATTTGGGGACATTTTTCATTTTTTTACTTTTATTTATTTTTTGTGAGATTTTTGAAAGATGGCAAATGGCTGTACAGCATGTCAGAGCAGCTGCGAGTCATTATTCATAAGATGCACACTTAATTAGGTTTGACTTTATGACATTACATTGGCAGCCATTTTCTTGAGGCAGGGGACGGATGCAAAACCAACAACTGCATTACCACGACTTTCTAATAACATTTGTACGATTTAAATGTTGAAAAATTTGCAGCTGCACACTATTTCATCCAATTAGATAGTAGCAGTATGAGCTAGCAGGTAGAGCCTGTTTAATGCTGACACAACGATTTGCTTAATTTTGTTGTGTTTTGTTCTGTTTTAACCCTTTAAAATTTCACACTAAAATTCATCTGCTATATTTCTTACATAAAGTTTCTCCCTAATATTCAAAATAAAAACTGTTTTGTGACAGAACAGTGTTCACTAGAGTTTCCATGGTGACAAATGTTCTTTCATTTTTTTCAACTGGTCTTGCCTAATTGATCTTCAGGCTTTCTGAAGGTCTTTCAAAGTTTTTGTTTGGATGTTAGCTGCTTTTTAACCTGTTTTGGTTTCAAATTTGTTCTTGATCATTTAGTACTTTTTCAGGCCAAAAGAAATGTATTTTTCTTCAACCAATGGAGATTGGTTATATTGATGGCCTTCATGTTGCTGATAAGACTGAACACTTTTTCTACTCATTTACAATGATAGGAGGGACAACATTTGCCTGGACTGTCCCAGCTGGGAGGCCAGTTGTCTTTTAAATATTATGTCTTCTTCTTTTTCTTTAGTGAATTGATCCCACTAGCAAAGTGACTTAAACAAAATATTCTGAAAGTCATTACCAGAGTGATCTCTTATGGGAAGATGGGGACAGAAGAAAGGATGTGCTAAAGTAGAACACAATCTAGCGAAGTCTTTATGAAAGATGGTCCCATGTGTTTCCACTCAGTCAGTCAGTCAAAAAATCCTTCAGCAAACCTTGAAAATCATATTCTTTAAATCTAAAAGGAGCCACACTGCACCTCAGCAAGCCTTTTATGCTATCCTCTATTTGGCACAGCAAGACTATTTTAAGAGTTTTGGAGGTGGCTTTCCTTTATTACTTTGCTCTACAAACCTTTTTTTCCTCCCCTGATACATTAAGGAAAACTGGAGCATCTGGAGAAATCCAGCGCTAGCAAATGGAGAACATGCAAAGTCCACAGAAAAAGGCCTGCACAGCCCAGATTCAAACCAGGGACCATTTATTTTTGAAGATGACAAGTTCTACACCACTATGCTGGTGTGAATGTTAGCTGAATGTAAAATAGTTAATATTTGACCAAATACGCAAATTAAATGTTTGCTTTAAGCAATACAAAATTCAAATAATCCAAAAACATTATTATTAAAAGACAGATAGATCAATCTTTGTTTAGAACTTTGCCATGAAAAGAGGCAGCAATACACATTTCATCAAGAACTGCTGTTTTCATCAATATACATAAATGTTTTTTCCTATCTTTTTTTAAACTTGCCTTGTTAAATATGTAACACATTTCAAAAATCAATGGAAATTTAGATTTCCATGAATTCTCAAACAAAAGTTTTTGACATTATACTAAATGCTGTTTACAGTGACAATGAATGTTTTACAATAAATTTGAACTTGTTTTATGTTACATAGTTGTGGAAATATGCAATCTTAGTTGAAATCAATTAGTCCTTATCCTTCAGGGTAGAGAGAAAAAAAACAATGAAGGAATACATACCGCCTGCCGCCTCGCATCCTGAAGATCTCTTGTGATTTGTTAGCTCTCGGAACAGGTGTTGGGGATGACTCTCAGCTACTGCCACAACAAATTTTACCTCAACATTTGTAAAAGGTTATAGCCATTTTTCTGTTTGCTAAGGTCATGTAACTGTGGTGGCCATCTTGAATCAGGTTATGGTTAATCAGTTGTAGATGCAAGGTTCAATAAAATTAGACTATTGTTTTTTGAGCTGTTTTGCTAACAGACATGATTGACTCCAACAGTTAACAACATGGTTTAAAACAAAGATCTCTTGTGGTGTGTTAGGTCTCAAAGTACATGTGGTAGATGACACTCACACACCAGATTTAATCTCAACATTTGTAAGTTTTGTCTTTTTCTGTGTTTGCTGGGATCAGTCAGCTGTGGCTGTTTGGAGACAGCAGCTATTGCTAAACCTTAGTCATCATTATCTACACAGAAGCAAAGTAAGTGCCAAGATTTATTTACAAAAAACAACATTTTTTTTAGTTAGATTTAGATGTTATTATAACCAAGACTCATTTCGATAAAAAAAAAGCCATATTCTGCATATTATTAAAATGCAGGAAGTATATTTCTTATTTCTGTTAATGTTTTCTTTACACTCTTCAAAAGCCAACTCAGACTCTTCCTTACTGGATTTGACTCCTGTTGGTTCCTACATAACCTAAAGACAAAACTGATGAAATTTTAAATGTGTGGCCCAAATAAATAACTTTTAGTGCATCTTTAATGAGCAAACTTTACACATCTGTAATTTGTATCTACAGTACAAACATACATACCCACATGCAATTTTCATAGACATATTATAAAAATTGCAGAAAAACAGCAAGTTTGACAAGCAGGATCACACAGGACTCGAGCACATTTACAAAAATCATGAAGGGGAATGAAAACGTTACGCAAGCGGTATCACTGCTTTGACACACACACACACACACATACCCAGCAGCATGCTTGGATATGTACACACAGAAACACAAACCATCATCCAGGGGTGATGTCACTTGAAGGCAAGCCTGACTTAGGGCAGTGTGGTGCTGTTATATAACACGGCTGGCCAAGCACGGCTAAGCATTTTTAACTGGGCCAGCAGCAACTCTGTGAGGAGAGCTGTGTTTGTTAGGAGGGGCTAGAGACATGGAGAGATAAAACTCAAAAGTTCTGTCTGTGTCAAAGTTCTGTTAATGATATAAGGAGTTGGTTTAGAGAGGACATGAGGCTGAGGGAACAAATTTAAAAACAAACGAAAAAAAGCTGCCTTAAGTGAGAGCAAACTGTTGTTTTTACTCCATGAGGGGACTCTTTTATTTGGAAGGGGAGTCTGAGGCAGATCTGTTTTAAGTCAAGCTGCTTGTTGAAGGTGCTGCTATGTGAACTTTTGTGCAACTGAGTGCTATATTAGGTACACATTCACTTTTTGATGGATGATGAAGCTGATTTGTAAAGTATTTATAAGTTTGTTTAGGTGGTATCTTAAACACATCAAACTCACAATTCTTCCATGTGGCAGATCACACTTTTACTTCAGTTGGATAAATATGAACAGCTCAGTCCTTATTTAGTTCATTGAAGCTTGTCATTTCCTCTCTTAAAAAAATATTAACCCTATAATCTCATGAGATTCTGCATTCTTATGAGGACATGACTTTCTACATATTGCATTCTGTTCAACTTAGATCGGTTACTTATTCAGTGTGACTATTATTATACTAAATATACTATTATATTACTAATTATTCCAAAACAATAGTTAATTTTTCCATGTTTAAGAGGTTCTACTAGTCCCAAATAGGTAGAGAGGATTAAATATGAACACCAAACAAAAGCTTGAGTGCCTAATGGCACCCTTGCTCCTTCTTGATGTTACAGTCACCTGGCATCTCTGCATCTGTCACCAATGCCTTTGTCTGTGGTTTTTGTCAATGAACACAATGACTGGTTGGTCTGCCATCACCTTTTAGCTAGTAGCTCAGAATTTTTTTAGTGGGATTTTGTGGAAAAGACATAAACAGTTAATATCTTACCTGTTGTTGATATATATATATATATATATATATATATATATATATATATATATATATATAACTTAAAATTCCATCATCACCTAAAACAACAGAGGTTAAGGGGAAAATTGAGGGAAACAGTTTCAATTCATAAAACATGGGCCCAGATTCTAGTCTAAAAGTTTTCTCAAACATTAATTTACTGGAAAATGTAGCGTACAGACAATCTAACTTCATAGCGTGCATTTATTGGCTTAAAAAAACAACAACTTGATTTTGTTATTCCTGTCGGCTTATCATACCTCCTGTGTGTGTAACTTCCTGCTGCTGCTGTCAGAAAGACCTTGCAGAGCATACAGACCACCATTTTATTGTCAGTTTCCTTAAAGTACATCCACACTTTAGACCCTTTCAGCCTTTGAAAACTGTTATAACCTGTTTTGTGCAACACTGTCAGATTCTGTTTTTCTGTACAATTTAAAACTGTGGCTCAGAGTTGACCAGAACTAGGCTGACGTGCACAGTGCATGGAGAAAAACACTTGTTATTTCAATCAAAACATTTACGTAATTAAAAAAGAAAATCATAAAAATTATGTGTCACCTAAAAATATTGATGATAACCAATGGTCATAATTGATGTAACCAATTATGGTGACAATTTGTGGTGGTCCTAGTTAAATTTAAAACAGAATCTAGAAGGAATTTTTTTTCTTCTGAAATGATTTATGTCTGCTTAAAACTACAAAAGAAAATGAGAAGAAAAGAGAAACAATGAGATAAGAAAAAAGTGTCAAGGATGGATAGATGATAAAAAGAAAGTAGAATTACGTGTTAGTGCATGTGTATGTGTGTGTTTTAGCCGGCAGGCAAGACATCTGAATGTCTGTCCTAGATACCCAAATAAGTCTCATCACATAATTCTACATTACACTTGCTTAAGTCAGCAGGGATGAGGCTCACATGCACCAACACACTATGTGCATGTAATTTCCCCAGCTTCATCATCTGCCACTCTCATCCTGTCTAGATCCTGGATCACAGGTGGTTAGGTGAGGCAACAAACACACATACCTTTCAATTCAAAAAAGTAAAAAAAAATAGATTTCAACCCTTCAAAGCATGACAAAGTTAAAACCAGAAAATAAACACTTCTGTGTGTTTTTATGCGTGCCTGCTGTCGGGACCCACCCACGGCATGCGTTCTTTGATTGTGCTATCCAAGCGCTGCGACTCTCCACGGGCAAACATTTTACACACACACACACACACATCCTTCTGCTCAGCCACCCCTCCACACACACACAGCGCCAATTAACACCTTAGTCTCCCCGTGGTATGCCGCAATCATGCGTCATATTTTTAATCAAACATGAGTGCTCACAGAGTTTCACACCTGTGCTGTGCCCATTCATATTACAAAAACTCTGTTTCAGCAACACAAAGTTATAGGAGCGAGTTTAGCAACAAATAATTAGCCAGACTTGTGATTAGTCTGGTACACAATTAGCCTCCAGACTTAGCATGCTTTTTTATCATAATTTGAGAGGGCAATGCAATTACCTTACCACTAGAGTAATGCTTAGTTACTGGATAATTTACCCCAGAACACCTGCCTTTTGCTAGTTTTTATTAAGAATTTACATTATGATTGTGAAATGCCAACTAATATTTTCTGTATTTTAATATCAAGTGAAAGCCAAAGTCGTGATTTTACTATCAGGTCTTCTTTAATGATAGTAATAAATTAATTAATAAATAGATACTTTATTTATCCCTGAGGGAAATTATTTGGACTGATTTAATGCAGTTTGAGTAAAGTGATTGTTTCGTTTTTGGCAGTGTACTGGTTAGAGTTGTCACTTTGAGCTGAAACTTCACATCTATGTACCTGGTATATACAGAGTATTTGCCTGGTATTTATTGGGTACATGCCCGGTGTATACCAGGTACACACACGGTACATACCTGTATTGCAGTATGTATGTATTGCTCCCTTGTCTTTCAGTATGTCTGACTACTATAGTCTTTAAATAGTCCAATAGATCCAAGCATGCAAAGATGCATTTGTTAATGTTAAAGCATGTTTATAGGGGGCATGCTTACTTTGAAAACACAAATGAGGCTCTGAAAATACAGGCTTGGTGTGATCTCACTTCTAATTCTGCTGCCATGCTTGCATTTTCTCAAAACACTTTACCTTAAAGGCTGACCTTTGAAACTAGTTGTAGTAACCCTCTTTATTTAATGACTTTGAGATATTTTTGTCTTAAGAATTGTAGTAAAGGATCACCACTAAATTCAGCTTTTGTTTGCTTTTAAGATGAAAAGTAGAATTATTGTATTAATCACTGGGAGGAAATTTCATGCATATATTTCATTGGACAATTTAGAAGTATAATTGATAAGATGGAAGTCCCAAACCAAAGAAACCAGTTCTAAGGGTAACCTTAGAAACTGACTGACTATAGCAAACACAAAATTAACTATAACTCTGTCACTTTAATAGACATTCAGCTGACATTTGTTGTGGTAGTAGCTAAAAGTCATCCTCAGCATATATTCTAAATGCTAAGAGATTGTGCAAGATCTTTGACTAAAACTGTGACTTTACGCTTAGAGTCAACCTCATTCAAGATGGCCGCCACAGCTAATCAGCAATCAAATACTAAAAATCACCATAACTCGGTCAGTTTTGCAGACATTGAGCTAAACTAGTCTCTATCTTAGGACCTTGTTTAGTGTTCACCCCTTGCTAAGAATCCACATCTGTAATTGGTTTATGAAAGTACATGAAATTTTAATGTTCCAGAGACCTTAAGAGTCAACTTTACAGTAACTCCCTTGCTTTTTAATGCTGAGCTGGAGCACTTTTTTGTGAGTGAATAAGATCAAACTATTAAAGCACTGGCACACTGTGCCAACACCTTGGCAGCCAGTCATTCTGTCCAAACAAGTATCAGTGCCATTCTGTGTTTAGAAAAGTAAAACGTTTTAAACAGCAAATTAAAAAAACGCTTAATGAACTTCCATCATTTGACAATACTTTTAAACCAGCATTTACAGCTGGAAATCAAAAATATAAAAGCAAACACACACACACAGATCTGTAATTAAAAGAGAACTGATGAAACAGAAACACTCCAAAAAGCAAGTGTATATAATTGCTGGCCCATCTCTGAGCACTCAGCCAAGATTGGCTCCAAAAGCCCAGCAATTAATTACCTGCAGGCATGTTACAAACACCTGCAATGATTTATGGGACTCTTTATTGAGAATCACAACACTGAAAGGTCAAGTTCAGGACACAAAAGGAGTTTGTAAAATTAGGCTCCAGCGGTATAAAACAGATGAGTTAAAAGAACCCCCTACTCAAGAAACTTTCATTTGATGTGCCTTAAACACAACTGAAGACACACACACACACACATACACAAACACAGATGCTTGCCTAGATTGGACTGTTGCTTGATGTTTTGTTGTTTTTGCCCATGGGCTTTTTTTTCCGTCTGTTCTGTTTATCCCAAGCAGAGAGAAAGGGGGAAAAAAGAGAGAATGCATCTTCATTATTTTAATGTTGAGTAGGAACTTTGCTTTATTTATTATGTTTGCATGAAGAATGCACTCTTCCGGAGAACATACGTGAAAGTGTTTTGATGGTTTGGAAAGCACATCCTCACACAGGCTTCTCCAAGTTTTGCGAAGTGGCTGAGATTCTAACGGACAGAAAAGTGGAGCATATAGCAGTGTTTTTTTATAGTATGTTGCTCAAGGACACAAAAAAAGCAGGACATGCAGCTGTAGGTAGAAACAGACGCTGCTTGGGGACAAACTTGTTCCTGTCTGCCAGGACATGGTTCCTCAGGCTAATATTACGGTGCCAGAAGCGTTATCCAAGAGAGTTTTACACGCACAAAAGGGGAAAATGATTATATAAGAAATCATGTTGAGAATTATCTGTTGCTTACCAATTGCATAAGCTTGTCAAACAAATCCATTTACTTAACATTTTTTTGTAGAATCTCCTCATTTGTTCTGACAGTTTTGTCTGCAGTAGTCTTTGTTAGTAATCATCACACCTGTGTTGTGTTGGGTCGTATAGTCCATGGTTTTCAATTGTTTCTTGTCATTTCCAGTTTGTGTTTCTTCTACTACCTTTCTGCCTTTGATACACATGCATTGAATTAAAATTAACAGAGAAGAAAACAAAACCATAAAAGCAATTTTCTAATTTCTTTTTTGAGGTCAGCATAGTTTTATCAAAAGTAGGTTTCTCCTTCAGAAATGTTCTTTCAGAAGTAGCCAACGAGTCACTTGTGATAAAAACCACATTAGAAAAGCTCTAATTATTGTATCCCACCCCAAATTTACGAGAACCTCCAAGTTAGTTCCCACAAAACATAGGGTAAAATGTGTGGAAATGTCTGAGCAGACAGGTGTCAGTGCTTGAAATTTGCAACACACCCAAACACTAAGAGCAGGCGCAGACAGCAGGAGGACAGAGTGAAGTTCAGGTGCGTTCAGGTATATATTCTTCACAGTAGATGAGCCAAGGCCAATGAGTATGACTTTGAAAAAATAATGAATGACGTCATTTTTTCTTTGATAATTAATTAAAACAGGTCCCACAGACCCAAACACCATACAAGAGGTAATCCAGTTTTTGTAAAACAATAAAGGAACCATAATAATCCCACTCAACCCAAAATAATGAGGTAGGTTAATTTATTATATCATTTTTAATACATTAAATGTTTTTGTCAAAGGATCTATTTTATTTCTGGTTTTATTATTTGTATGACAGAGATTTAATAACTTTAGAGTTTGTTTTATAGCAGATTATCTTTATTGTGGTTGACATTATGGCTCAGCAGCTCCCATCATCTCTGCCGCAGACTGTCAGATGCTTCAATAAACTCCACTATATCAGTGCGATGATGTGTGTAAATGCTTTGTTGCATAAAAGTGTGTGATGTACAGTTTGTGTTTATAAAATGTCAAGGAGAGATATGTGCTAATAAAGGGCCCATACCAGATAGAAACATTCAGACGTCAGTAACTCATAATCCAAACTTTTGGTCTGGAAATATGTCGGAAACGCCACTATATCACATCAAGAGAAAAGAAGTGTTTACGGCTTTCCATTAATGACATAAATCACATTCAGTTTTTGTTACTGCTTGCTACCAAAAGGTGACGGGCGGGCGCAGTGTGTGTATGTGTGAGCTTGTCTGTTTTGTTAGCAAAATATCTCATGAACGTAATCCTTAGATATACATCTACAATTATTTACTTTTGGAGTCAATCTTCAATCAGATGTCTGTAACTACATTTTACAGATGTTGAGCTAAAATATGTGGTAGTAACTGAGTGTTATTCCCAGCATATCCTCTGAGAGCTAACAGATTGCATCAAATTGGATTTTTAAGGCTTCTGTCATGAATTCAAGTGTTTTTGGTTTTGGTTTGGTTTTGAGTCTTGGTGCTTTGTTTTTCTGTTTTCAGGGGTTATATTTTCTTTTGTTTCAGTTTAGGTTTATTGCTTCTTTTATTTTATTATTTAGTCATTTGGGTTTTGGTTTACTTCTTGTTGTCTTTGTTTCTTGTCATTCTCCACTTGTCCTCAGTCAGCACGCCCTTCTCCACCTGCCCACAATTGTAATCACTCACCTGTGCCCACTTCCCATAATTAGCCTCTGTCTTTAAAACCCGGTCATCTCCTCCATTTACTGGCTGGTTCATTGTTTGCTCATGCCCACTGCCTATTTCCATGCCTTGCATTGCTCTTTTCTACCTGACTCTGAATTTCTGTTGTTGTTTGTATTTTTTCTGCCACGTCAGCTTTTGTTTTCATTTCTTTTATTTATTTTTTTAATACATTTTTGTTTCTTTATAATGAGTCTGCGCTCTGGATTCATCTCGTTCTCCACCGTTCCTGACAGCTTCTCAGCATTAAATGATTTTAGTTTAGAACTTTGACATAAAGGGTGGTGGGCGACTATTTTAAATGAGACAGCCATTGGAAAAGAAAGATTTGCATAAACACAACTAAATGTTTTGTGCTGTTGAGATCATATCCAATTAACTTTATTGCTAACTGTACAGCAGGAAACACTGAGATGACATATTGCAGAACACATTCATGTATACCCAAACACAGACTTGGTCTCCTGCTCTTTCTTTTGCACTCAGAACTCACCAGTTAGACTGTGGTGAAATAGCATTTAAATTTTATGCTCCATCTGCTTCAAATATGAACTCAGGAGTCATCACAGATATGAAACCTATCATTCATGTGTGTGCACACACAAAACCCTGTAAATAAGTTCATTAGTTTTGGTCATGGAGCCAAAGACACATGGAAACATCTGAGGGATGCTAAAGAGTTGGTTTATAAAAAAAAAAAAAAAAAAAAAATCAAGACATTTGCTTTTTAATCAAAACAGCCATCTGTGTGGGTAATGTCAATAATAAAAAAAAAAAAAAAACATAATAGTATTTACTGCTAGCATCAAATGTGGATTATGTAAATGAGGTCTTGTCAAGGGATTTAAAGCCAAAATAAAAAAGCATACTGTTTAGAAATCATTACATTTTTGAAAATACAGCTACAATTTAAACCTGATCGAGGGAAGATGTACTTTAAAATACAATTTAATATATTACTGTGAATACTCAAACTGTAGCTAAAGGAGAACAACTATTTAATCAGAATATTAAAACATTAATATTGGGATTTTTTCCCCATTCATATTTTCTTATTGTAAGCTTGAGTTCTTGCTTTTGCCAAATGAGAAAAGAAGGACTGCAACTGCTTTATGGCACCTGATTTATTCTGTTCAATATGTCTTTATTACCTTCCTGCTCCGAGGTGATATGAATGACTAATGATGTAATTGTGAGCATGACAACATGGAACTTTGAGACTGCTCAGCACACAAACTAAACTAATAAAAGCCATGTGAAAATTTAACCATATTAACTCTACAGCGCCGGAAAATCTCTTCATATAATGTTTGGCGTCATTGTGAAGCTTAGGGATTCCCCCTTTTAAAAATAGGCTTGAATTCCTGTTGACATCACTCCAGACGAATAAAAGTCAAGTTTTCAAACCAGCACTCTCGTAAACAAACTAACTTGGTGAGGTGATAAATTGTCAAATTTCAGCAAGCTAGATATCATTTTAAAGCTTTTGACATGGAGCATTTGAAAATAAAAATAACACAATATGGAAAAATTCCTCACTGGGACTAATTTTGCGAGCATGAGTCACATATACAGTATGTTTTCACTTTTATGATGAGTTGATTATAATTTGGATAGCTTTGTGTAGTTACATGCCATTAGAAAGTTATTGACAGACATGTTATGAGATTGCACATCTTAAGAATAAATTAAAACTTATTATGATGTTGTTGGTCATGAGTTCACATGGCAAAAAAAAACTCTTTAAAACAGCTGCCTCTCCATTCCTTTTTTACTCAAGCCTAACAAAAATGGATACAGTTAATTTTACAAAATTACATAAATGTTTATTTAGTTATCCTTTCAGGGAAATAGGGTTTGTAGATTTAAAGAACAAATAAAAAAAAGAAAGAAAGAAACCAATGAGACACATGACTGGACGCAGAAAAAGAAGAAAACAAGGCTGGTTGGAGCTGCCAGAGCCAATCGTTTGTCTTACTGAATGAAAGAGGTGATTTTCTGAGATCCAAGGGGAAGAATAGAAAATGACAAAATAAACCAGTGCTCTTTTCTATCTGTTCACTATTGTATACTTGCCTCTCAGCAGAAGAAGAATGATCTGCCACAGCCTTTTTTTGTCTGGCTGGCTGACAGATAACTCACATGCACAGCTTCTCTCTCTCTCTCTCTCTCACTAACACACACACACACACACATATACATGCTCTGAACCTCTCAGTTTGGACCACCTCAGTGTGACCTGATGAATTACACCCCTATTTCAATTACCGCGCCTCCTCTGTACCGCTGGCTGTTTTTGAGGCTGTCTCTCTCATCTTCCAACTACCCATCTAAAGCAAATCTGCTGGGGTGTCTACACTTATCACAGACCGAGTCTTTGTCTTACCTGTAACCTCAGCAAAAATGACAGTGTTGGCATTAAAAGCCCTTTGAATCCTTAAAGAAGGTCAAAATGTTAATAAATAATGTAAATGTAGTAAAAGAATGCTGCATAGTGGTATGGTGACGGGAAAAAAAAACATGTTTTGAGCCAAAAATTAATATCATCAAAGCTTTTTTTATATGTGATCTCTGTACAGAACTTCTTCTGCAGGGTCTTCTGTATCCGTACTAGAATCCTCAGACAATTAAAGATAATGAGGGTGTGAATCTGGAGTTGTGACCAGTGAGTGACTTTTGTTTGTTTGTTTGTATGTTTGTTAGTTCTTTTAAATATTCTAGTGCTGTCTTTACCAAAGTTGGGGTAGGGACACCATTGTAAGTCATGGAACAATAAATAAAGACTCTTAAGAGGATTTACAGGAATCTAGTTCTGCATCAGATTGTGTTCATAATAAGCGCTTAGACTGATTTTACCTTCAAAAAAATAAGTAAAAATATTACAAAATTGATTACAGGGGCATTTTTCTATTAAAAACAGGAAATACATACAGAGTATTCTAAATTTCAGAGTACATTTTATACCTTCTCATATTGTTTCCATCCTTCAGCATTATGTGGGCCTCTGGCAGGCCAAATACTAACCTTAACCAGGTAGCTTCAGCATGGTTTAGATGAGAGGCTTTGATAGTGTATGTGAAAGGAAGAATAGTTTTTGTCGTAAGGGACCTCCCATAGGGTTCAGTATAAGCAGAGAAGGCCCATTTGTGACGGGCACGCTTCACCATTGGTGCTTGGTGTTGTGATTCTCATTAACGTAATGTTTAAGTATGAACTGTAAAGTAACCTTACAGCTACGCTGACTGCGTTGCATATGCTCATCCAGTTGCAACACAAGCAAAAGCCAAATGTAAATCATCATCATTGCCAGCAAAACAGAAGAAAACAAGTGGGCTAAAGTGAAGACTGTGTGTGATTGGTTTCCAGCAGCATTCAGTCATGAATCACAAATGTCTGGTTAACAGATGCTGCTTAAAAAAAAGGAAAATCTACTGTCTCCCATAAAAGGAGATTGCATCTCAAGTAAAGGAGAAGGAGAGCCTTTAAAGTAAATAAGTGTACATCAGCATTTATGGCACTTTTCATTTCAGAAATATATCTCACCACTGGTTGACCGTGAAGCTATGCAAGGATAATATTTGTTGTTATGACCATGCAATGAAAACCAGGCAATAATGTAATTGCTTGTGTCTGTGTGTTCATTCGTTTGTCTGTTAGCAAAATATCTCATGGACCTGTGAACAGATTTAAATGAAACTCTTAAAATAATCATTGGCTACATCTACAACTAAATACATTTTGGAGTCAACTTATTTAACATGGCTGCCACAGCTAACCAACCTTGGGAACCTTAGCTACAATTTGCTTTGGTAGTAGCTGAGATTTCTCTCTCAAATGTACTCTGCGCGCTAACACATTGCACAACATCTTCATTTAAAATTTTAGCATTGACTGTTCGAGTCAACTCTGTTAGCAAAATATTATCGACCGCCAAACATGTTTTAATGAAACCTTCAGAAAGTAATCACTGGATGTACATCTAAAGCTCATTATTTTTTTGGAGACAAAAAATTTAAGGTGGTCGCCTCCTGTAATCGCCATTAGCCAACACAAAATTGTCTACAACTTAAGTCAGATTTACAGACATTGAGCAAAGGGAATGCAAGGTGGAGGGTGATATGCATTCCTTCAAGGAATGCTACTTTCATTGTTAGTTGTGGTTATTTTTTTTTTTATTTATTTTTTTTCTTGATACTATAATTTTATTCAAATTTGAAATAACCTAAAAGCATTACATTTTTAAGACCTACTATTATTTCACTGTGACATGCTGTAATCCAAAAATACAGGAATACTATAAGAAAATAGACCACATTAAATTCAATGTATAAATTAGTTAATTACTGGCCTGTCTGCCATTAGTGTTTCACAAGATTGTTTTTACAGTGTATGTGTAATTGCCTCACCATTTTTGGGTGGCTATTTGTTCCAATTCAACTCTTTAACTCTGTAATACTCATCTGTGTGGCATAAAAGCAATTTGTAACACAGAAACGATTAAGTCATACATTTATGTAGCAGAAGAAGAATGAAGCATTTATTGTCTACAAGTGGGACAATAAATGTGTGTATGGATTGTTCTGAATGAGAGTATAAATGCAACAATGACATATGAAATGAATCTTAGCTTGGCTATGTTATTAGGCAGCTAATCAAGTGTTGCTAATGATGAACCTTGTTTCAGCTCTTACCAGCTGACAGGATTGGTTCTGGCTTATTTTGTATGAAAACCTGACTGGCTCTTTAAAACCAGCATTTCCAAGGTGAACGTGCTCAGGCAACAAATGACACACTACACTTACACTGGGTGAGTTGATTTTTATTTGGTGATTTGGAGGTTTTCTGTTTTTGCTCCTCCGTTTGGTTTTGACCATATTGGTTGAATTATTTTGTGTGAATACTAAATCAGCACTCACACTATTGTTTATTGTTTCAGAACAGCTGTCTAATGGGGTAGAGTATTGTCTATAGTTTCTCACGTGCGTTTCTTTCTGCACTGCATTTGATTTTCCACTCAGTTTCAGTTTAACCACATAGACAGGAGTTAGTAACTGGGAATGCTGCTGAGTTCAAACATCCAAACAAAGCTCTATTCCTAAACAGATAGTTCAGCTCTTTTGAAGTGGGATTCTATTTGTAAGATCATGAACAAGATAGTCTTTTTTTCTTCTTGGCCAACTAAAGGCTAGTCCGAGTGGAGACGAGACTAAAGTAGATTGATGCCATCTTAGATCAACTCTAATGTCAGAACTTTCATAGTGGTTCATACAAACATCTTTTTCTGTTACTCCACTTTTAATTTGACATTATACGATTATTTAGCAAAAATATACTCTAGCAGGAAGTGAACCTGAAGTGCTGCAGCTAAGCAGTTGTTATTTGTGCTAGCTAATAACCATAGAATTTCTTTCTTTCTATAAATAGGGAGCTGTTTTATGACGACAGCCATCCACTTTGTTGTTGGTCGCATTTAGACTAGCCATTAATCCATACAGACTTTAACTCCATTACTGCAAACAGAGGGATATCTACAGTGGGTGAGACATTAACCTTTCAACAAAACCCCACTTTAAAAGATCTGAATTATTGCTTTAATTCTGTATAAAACGGCAACCCACATGCCAGTCAAAAAAGTGAAGCATCTTAAACAGTCTCCCCTCAATAAAAATGGGATTTATTGCAAGACTTTTTGATAAGAGATCATTTGTTTTACCTCGGGTATATCTTGCAACTCAGAAAAATTACTTTAAGATTGATCACCACCATAACCTTCTTGGGCTGACAAAGGAGAATACAAGAACCTGACGCCATAAATGGTTGATTACAAAGAATCCAGATAAATCAAATCAAGACAAAGGAGCCAAGTGGAAAAAAAAGTTGGAAGGAGAACAAAAAATCTTTTTCTTTTTTCCCACTGAGAAATGTCTTTAATCTTTCTTTCCTAAAAATATTCTGTTTTTCGAAAACCTGATTCTATAAGTCTCCTTGCTAATGTTTTTAAAAATCATGGTTGTAAAAGTTAAAACCCACCTATATGAAATGATGTGATGTGATTTGAAGTTTGTGGATCTCCCAAGGAGCCATAAACATAAATAAGTAAACAATGTTCAGGTTTTAGAGATACAAGAATCTCAGGACTGTCAGATGAACACAGATATGAGACTGAAAGAATTCACATACAGTAAAGATTGGTAAACCCAAGTCTTCTTGTTATTGCCTGTGCGTGTTTGTCTGTTTGCAAAAAATCTGATGAACAACTACACAAATTTGAACAGAACTCTGAAAAAGTTACTTTGGGAGTTAATGATTCAAGATGGTTGTCACAGCAAACTGGCTTTAGCAAAACAAAAAGGGCTATAATTCAGTAAATTTTACAAATATTAAGCTAAAATTTGGTGCGGTAGTAGCTAAGTCATCAACAACTAATACTTTGAGTGCTTCCAAATTGTGCAAGATCTTTGTTTAAACTTTGCCCCTTAACTATCAATTCGGTATCATGAACCACTGGACGGACTTTAACAAAGCTTTCAGAAATAATCATTGGATGAACATCTACAACTAATTAACTTTTGAAGTCAACCCAATACAACATGTCCGTCACAGCCAACTGAACTGAGAAAGATGTAGCTATAACCCAGTTGTCTCCTAGCAAGATATCTCATGAACTGCTAGATGGAGTTGAAATAAACTCTCAGAAAGTAATCAATCCATGCACGTAAACAACTGATTAACGTATGAAGTCAAACTTTTTTATCAATCTAAAATGGCCACCACAGCTAATGAGCCCTAGTTAACACAAAATAGTTATAACTCAGTCAGTGATGTGGTAGTAACTGAAAGTTATTTCCAGAAACATATTTAGTGCTACAACAGATTGTGTGAGAAATCACATAAGGTTAGATTAAACCAAAATGGATATAATTGTCATTTGTCAACACAAAATGGTCTTAGTTTAAAATACTGGCATAAAAAGTCATGAATTTCTTCTCAATAAAACCTTCCTTTTCCATCTAAGTTACCCGTTTCCTCAGTTCAGATACAAACATGCAGGATTTAGCTGCAAAATAAATGGATCAAGTAGAGAATCAACCAGCATTTTCTCTCATTTCCAGTCCAATAAATTGTTATAAAAGGCAAAGTGAACCTGTTGTGACAGAACAGCGCGACAGGACAGCGAGCCTTGCGAATGGTGAAATTTTATTCTAGTCGCTCTACAGAGAGAGAAAGAAAGAAATAGAAAGATAGAGAGATAAACAGTGCCACTGTACAGAAGAGCTCCTGTGAAATTCACACAAAAAATATTGTTTTTACTCTTTATAACTCTCCCATGATGATGTATTCCAGTATGAATTTACAAGCGATTTTTACAGGTGTCATTTCTAAATATATTCAAAATAGTTCCTTAAAAGTCTTTTGAGGAAGTATTAGTTCCTTTTTGTTTTGTTTAAAAAAAAAGCTCTATTCTTACAGCAAACAATAAAGAAAGAGGTCTTGATTCTTTGGAGGGATAGCAGACTCAAAGTAGAGGGTTGCTTTTTCTTCTTCTTCTTCTTCTTCTTTAGAGCTGAAGTCCTGACTACACATGAAGGAGAGGGAAGCAGAGCTGGTGATACAGTATTTCTCACCTGCCACTGGAGGAAGAGCACGGATGTCCCGCCATATTGAGCCGAGCCTGACCCCTGACCTGCCACGCCTTTGGGCCAAACATGGCCTGATTAGCACAGGTGGGGGTCAGGTCCTCGGCTTCTCCCCCCAAAACAGCAGCAGCATCTTCATTGTGTTAAACACAGATATTATTATTTTTTTATCCTCTCAAATATGTATATACTCACACCTGGTTACAACGCATTAGTGATTATAACATCATAACCAATGTAAAAATACAAAAACAAAATAAGGAAACATAAAAACATAAACTTGTTACATTTGGGGTTGCATGCCATCACCTCATTATTTATCATTAAATGTAATTAAAATACATTTTTGCCATTATAAAAGAGCAGGGTTGTCATCACAAGGGTGTGTTTGAACATAAAACAGCATCAGTTTACGGGACAGTTCTGTAAAAGTGGAACAAAATGAGCAAAACTGTTGTGAGTCCATGAATCAAAAATGATGCTGTTTGATATTTTCATGTGCATATTGTTCACTCATCAGCTTATGCAGGCAGCGTGTGGAAATAAATAAATATAATATTAATAATATTAATAATAATAATAAATATGCAGATACGATGCAACAAAAAAAGAGCAAACATAGTTCTTCAGTCAACATTGGGTAAGCTGATTGGGAAGCAAGGAGAGGTTTACTGCAGTATCCCAAGAGGTACAAAAGCAGTGATATGACAGTGGTTGCTAAAAATGCTAAAGATCAAGCTTCAGTTGAAACACAGTGGCTAATGCAATCAACTGCTATTAAAAACAATGGAGAGGAGAGACATTCCCATTTGTGTAATCCGCATGAGGGTAGTTTTTCAGATTGTGGATGTTTATTCAACACCCTTTATTCTGTCAAGGGTGCTCAGTTTGGCAAGAAAGAGAGCTGCACACAATACAAACCCATGCTGAGAAAAATACCATCAAACCCCAACCCACCCCCCCACCACCATTCCTTCCTCTTCTCTCCTTACATGGATTGTATGAGCTCGGGCACAGAGCGGAACTGGAAGACCTTGGACTGGTACAGTAAACATCAGAAGGAGAGGAGTTTCATTCTGCTTTTGGCCGCTTGACATTGTGTCTGTTTATTTTTTTATTTTTGTCATTTTTATAAAAAAATAACCTTGCGGCACATCATGTTCTGTTGCTACCGCTCCCCTAAAACACACAGAATCATCCTGAGGTATTTTACTAGATATAATTTGGCTTTGTGACTCCAATCAAGCAACCAAATCAAGTCAGTAACGGTGGTTACATTAACTATTTTTGAGAGTGCAGTCTGCACATCTTCATCCTACCAAAAAAAAAAAAAAGTGTTTTTGGGCACAGGCGGAAATGAAAACATATGCATGTACATCTTTTCTGTTGAGCAATATTAAAAGAATAAAATGAATAAAACACAAACAATCAGAATACAAACTAAATGTTCTGGCTGAAATTTCAAGCTTACCCAAGTTCTTCCATGCAAAAACATCCACCTGGTCCTCACAGATGGATATGCAGTTAATGAGTAAAAAATAGTGGAGTCTCCTTTGTTGCACCCAATTTGTCCCCACCCCTCACCCCTAAAAAAAAGCTAAACACAGGTAAATAAAAGATCCATCTCAACTCATATTCAGATCTTTAGGAGCCTTTGTTGAATCTAAATAGACAAACCATATATAATCCACTTTGCTAAACTCCTGGGCCAATTAACCAAGGTTTAGCTGTGGCTAAACTCAAAGAAATAAAGTATTCTAGTCCTGTACACACTGTTGATGTGTCATGTTGATGGACAAAGAAGAGGAATAAAGGATTCCTCAGAGTTTTTTTCTTTTTAAATATATATAAATAATTACCCTGTTTCTCAGTGGCATGGAAGTCAAAAGACAAAATCACACCTCAGATGAGGTGCCAGCAGACAAAGTTGTCATCTCATTTTTCTCTCCTTTTATTTTTTTTAATGTCATCTTTACTTTCTTCTCTACCACCCTTCGCTTGTGCAGCCACACTGCAACACAGTTCAAGGATCAAATTTTTTGATTGTATAAATATCCACCGACCACATCTGGCAAGACACGGTAAATATGTGTCTTGACAATGCATTTGTGTATATATTCTCTTCTCTGATGGAAAAAAAAATCAATACATGCAAAATGATCAACTGCTCTTGATGGTATTTTTCAGTATGCTATGCTTCTTTCAAAAGTGAATGTGGGAGAGAGAGGTTTTAAAACTAATGGCTACTGTGCTACGAAATAAGCAAACACTAAAATCTTACATAAAGGGAACCAGATGCCAGAATCCCTTATAATCTTATATCTCAGTAGAATATAAAAAGTAATGCTTTGCAATTATTTTTCTATGTGCAGCGTCTTGAATGAAATGCCCATCGACTGCCTCAGGTTTTTCTGCTTGTCTTTTTTTTTCCTACAAGTCACTTTATCAATCAGTCTTTCTTCAGTCTGTAAACAATATTTATTGATACATTATTTTCATCTTCCCATTATTGAGATGTAATTAGCTTGGAATTAAAATGCAAAATCACATTCTAACTAAACTGCAAAATTTACTGACTCGTCCAGTCTGTCATTTATCCACTCACCCTATTCCCCCTCTTCTCTTTCCTTCTTCACTGCCAAATGCCTTAGTAGCCACATATGACTAAAAGGAGCAGACCATTGGACTAGCTCAGTGTGACACTCTTGTCCTCCTGGGATAACTTTTTGTCTGCCTTGCCCATCTGGTCTTCCTGTCAGGCCTGATCTCCTCAATTGGTGAGGTCTAAGCTTGGCAGTGGAGGTGGAAAGGCAAAAGGGTAGATGGAGGGTGGGTGGTTAGAGGAGCTAGCACCTTTTTCTGCTCCTTTTAATTCCCCTGTCATGTAATTACTGCCACCCTCAACTACCTTTTTGTACATTTCCAGTCAATATCGACATTCCAATCCAGGAAATGGGGCTACTCTATATCTGTCCCTTTTTAAAGCCTAGGGATTTAATGACCCCCCCTTCTCTTTACACCCTTGAAGATCTTATGGCAGAGTGCTGGTCAATTTGCCAACTCATTGGTATATGGGAGAGCATGGACAGAGATGATGTCAACTGTAAAGAGAGTGGTAGTAACGGCATTAGACCCAAGTGGGCACAAGTTTCTTTCGATGACAATGCTGAAGAGAAGAAAAATGTTGTCTGGCTATGGCATCCCATAGTAGATAACATAGTTGATAAATTATAATACAAACCCAGAGAGGAGTAAGAAGGGGAGAACACATTTCTTACATCAACTAAACATCTGACTCCAGACTGGGAATTTTCTTATACACCCGTCTGTTGCTAAACTGGGCTGAGTTTAGGACACCCCGTGAGGCTGGGTATGCACTAGTCTTATTGGCTGAGTAAGGCATCACATGCTCTTTATTGTACATGTCATTAGCTATCCGCCCATCCCTTGAACAGTATGAAGAGGTGGATTTAACGGAAGAGCGGAGATTGTTCGCATCGTTACGTGTTTTGATGGGAGCTGCTCCTAGGGCCACTGCAGGAGAACCTACTGCCAACTGTTTGTAAATGTCAGAGGAGCTACGCCCATGGACCAGTCTGCTGCTGGTATCATCCCTCAACGAGTGGCTAAGAAAAGGGTTTTCTGAGCCATGGGCTGGGTACAGGGACTTGCTCCTTTTGCTTTCCTCCAGGTTATGGTTAAACAGCATTGATTTAGACCCAGTGCCAAAGAGTTTGCCAGAATAAGGACGCATGCCAAAAAGGTTCGCATAGTGCGAGTCAGATGCTGAGTCCAAAAAGCGATCCTTCTCTTTGAGACTGACACTTCGTGCTGGTCGGCCCAGGTCAAGATCCTTGGGCTTTTCGAGCATGATGTTGTCAAAGGAGTGCTGACGACTTAGCCTCAAGCGATTTCTTTTTTGAACATGTGGCCCATCTGTCTGAGGCCAGTATAGACCAAACATTTCATCTGGCTGCTGCTCTTGGTGATGCATGGTGGGACTGACCAAGGGGTCAGCAAGAAGCTGGTCCTCACTAATGTCATACAGGTTGGCTGTGTGGAGGCACGCCTCACACCGATTATATGGGGAACGAGTGCCAGATGCTGAGGCAGATCCAGCAGAGCCATACGGCCCTGCTGGTGGGTAGCTAGCAGTCACTTTGGACAAGCAGGAACGGCAGTGTGTTTGTTTATAACGATCAATAGTTTCATGAGGGGACAGGGAAAGATTTTTCTCTTTCAAGTTGTAGTGTTTAGAGTAGGCTGAATCTGACAGAAGATCAGAGTCCGGGTGATGCAAAGGCGAGGAATTCAGATGAATGATGGGCTGCTCACATTTCCTGTAGTTATCACTGTGGTCAGAGTAAATTTCAGGGTAATCCACATCATCTGTGGCAAGACCGTGACTTTCACGGAAGTGAATGGGGTCTGAATGGAGGCTTAGTTCTCGGTCTGAGTCAATTGTGTAGATTTTCTCCCCTACTCCTCCTCCTCTCCCACTTTGGTTGGTTCCACTGCTGACCTGCTTAGTTTTCAAGTAGGACAGCTCTACCTCACTGCAATCCCTTGGGTATTTTGACGTCACGGATCTTTTTTTTAAGTTGTCCTTGGGTTTCAGGTGCTTGTTGTTTTCTGGGTCCTTGTAGGAGGCTGCCCTGCTTGAACAGTCGGAGATGTCAGAGTGGGCTGTGTCCTCAGGAAGGTAGCGCTGGGTCTTCATTGATATTCGTGGGTCTGGCATTAGCATGTCAGGCATTGGAGCAGGACCAGGAGGCACAGAGCGGAGTGTGTCCCCTGATTTCTTCCATAACGTCCGAGGTGGTTTGGCGTTGGTCTGGACCGTGTCAGGACTCACAGATACCTCTACTGTGTTTGGATTGGCATCATTTAAGGTCAAAGGATGCTGCCCTCCCTGAAAAATGTAGTTGTTAAGGTGGTCTTTGTGGCGGTTGGCAAGATAGGACTGAAGGTCACCAGTGTCCCCATATATCATATCTTTGGGAGCATAGCTTCTGTTGTCAGTGTAGATGAAGTTGCCCTTCTCTGCCATCATGTCCATGATCATGGGACCAGCTGAGTGCATAAATTCTCGTTTAGGTGAGTTCATGTGGGAGCCACCCAGGTTAGACATGTTTGTCATCTGTTTGGCAGACTTAATGAGCTTAAGCATTTTGTCCTGAGGGCTGAAGTCAAGATCAGTCTTTTTCTTCATGTCAATGTGGACTCCATGGATGCAGCTCCAAATTCCCTATATAATACATATGGATGACCAAGGGCAGAAGGTGAAGGAAGGAAAGTATTCAGAAATGGAATAAGTAATGGGACAAAGAAAAATGGAGCATGAAAAAAAGAAGAAAAGGGAAAAGAACAGACAAAAAGTATTATTACTGTCTTGCTTTAGCAATATATATCTGTAATCTACAAGTTCCATTAAAATGAAATAAACTGACAGGGATACAGCAAATCATAACAAAACAGCATTGTGTAACATTTTATCAAATGATAAAATATTTCATTTTGCTTGAAACACACTTGCTCTGCTTGCAAAAACATTTTCATTGAAGTTCATGGTGAATGGATTTTTTATTTTAAATAGAAATCTTTTAATGCTCTCAGAAAAAAAAGACATGGAATAAAGACAACACACTTATCAAATGCTTTTGCTAGATCGAAGTTTTGATAAATCTCATTCTGATTTGATGTCAGAATGGTTGTTTGTGTTGTTCAGTCCCATACTTAACAAGTGATCAATAATACCCAAAATCTAGATTATTTTGGGTTACTACATGCTTAACTGGTCTGTCTTGAGAAACTTAGATGTTTGCGTCTTCTGGGGAAAACAATTGTTTACCCCCCAGAAATACATTGGAGGTCTTTATCCATTTCACAAATAATTTGATTTATTCTTTTGACAACTCATGTAATACTTTCTCACCACAGTTCACTGAGCTTCCCCTGAAACTCTTTGGAGTCCCCTACAGGGAGGCTTGCTTAGCATAAATAGAGCTTTCAGTCTGCAGGAAACTTGTCATGGTTCTTACAAGCAGTGGAGGCAGGCCCTTCTTTTTGGTATCTGCACAGTAGTCTATAAAATTATATGTCTTATTTTAGAGACTTTGTAGCTCTTATTTTGGAATATAACATTTTTGAGGAAGAATGAAACCTCTAATGCAGTTGTATAGCAAATGTTCAAAATGATGCAAGTGTGGAGTAATTAGGACAACTGGATCAGGCAGTGTTGAGTGATAAGATGAATATATAATAACACCTTCTAAAAGAATTTTTATAAAAAACAAAAAAAAACCCATTAATTTCTTTGCAACTGCAACCAGAGAAAATTGAAGAGCCCTTAGATCTGATTCAGATCTGAATTTCTAAATCAAGTGCAGTAAACACTTTAAAACTGCACAAGACACAGAACTGGTCAAAGTTTTCAGAATCTGCATATTTTTATTATAGCCAAAAGAATAAGGACTTTTGTTTTCTAAAGTAGGACGAATGCCATATGTGATGCAATGCAATGAAACAAATTGTGCACCTCCACTGATCTTACAATACTAATCTATTTTATAACTAAAAATGTGATATTATCCCGTGCAAAAAAAGGAAAGGACAAAATGCTGCTGGATGTGTTTCACATTCATTTCATCTTGTATCAACGCCAAGTGTAAAAAAAAAAGTCTTTAAAGGTTAGCCCTATAAACACTTAAAAACTTAGAACACTAATATAGGAATTATCTGTTCACTACCATCCAATTATTGGCTAAAAAGCTTGACTAATAAAGAGTAGGGTAACAAACTAATAATTAATTTATCACTGTGACTGTTTCACAGTTCACCAATACATGCTAAAAGGTAATTAACACCATTAGAATTTGTAAAATTTGTCAACACATTTTTCTTTGAGTCCATCTTATAATAGTTTTAAAATTATGTGTTTTTCAAGAACCTGACTTTGTACAGCCCTTTGCTGAACAAAGATTGTGCTAAGTGTGTTGTATACATGAACTTTTACTTGACTTATACTTTGTTAAAGTTTTCTTTTCTTACTACCTTCTTTTGTTAACTTGTGCAAATAAAGTTTCATTGCTTCAAAAATAGTGCTGAGACACTGCAGTGCTCTTAGAGATGCACGTCCATGTCTTCTGTTCTCAAACACAGTGAGAAAGAATGCTGACCTTTTAGCACAATGAGAGGGGGTAAATTGATTAAGTGTGGGTTGCTGCGGTTTTGTCCAAAAACATGCCGCAATTAGGGTCTATTTTTGTCGATATTCAGGACTCCCTCGTGATTGCCCTCCCCCTCTTGCCTTCATCCCCATCCTTGCCTGTCATCCTCCTTTGTAAAACCCTCCCTCTTCCCCCTTATTTTTAAGTCAGTGTCTTAGTTTAGAAGTCTCTGCATGTGTGTGAGCATACTTGCTCTCCTCTCTTATTCATCTGTTAGGAAAGAGAGCTATAACAGGCCTATTTGACCCAGATAGTGCCAAATTAGCCTCCAGTATTGCTGCAGAGCTTCATTGCACCTTTTACCCTTAATAATGACCACTCTTAACCTCGTAAGACCACCTCTGGCTTAGGCATCCCCTTAGCCACTTGTTCGCATGTCTGCATCTTTAAATCTTTGCTGTGAGCATTGAGGTGTGTGCGTAGTTTGGATTTAAAAAGGGAGAAAAAAAACCTTTCTGCTCCTACAAATATGCACCACTCACAAATGGGAATTCCTTACCCTGCTGATGCTGAAAAGAAGTCCAGGCCTGCCAGAGCAGACGCCAGTGAAGCAATATCTGAGCCTCCAGTAGAAGAGATGCTCTGAGACAAAGGTGATGAGGGAGAGCCCCATGGCCGTGGCCAGCATGTAAAAGACCCCCGCCATGTTGTCCACGTCCAGCTGACTTGACATAACTTCGTTTTTCTCATTGTGGCAAATTCCCGTCAGCCACTGAGCTTCTAGTTCTTCCATTTCACCTAAAAATTAAAAACAGGAGACACACTTAGTTCCTTAACAGAATGATGCTTTGATTTACTTTTGGACATTTAGCCTTGTCAAGATGTTGCTATGTGTTAGAAGATCTTTCCATGCGACACTTTAGCCATGGGCATCAAGTCTGAACTAAGTTGTTTCCAAGACCTTTTCACGATTGTGGTCATAGGTGATGCATGCTAGCATGGATATGTTACCACCATAATGATAACCACTATGACTTCACTACAGAAAACCGTTGTATTCTCATGGACATAAAGGCCAAAACTCATTAAACACCATCCACATTCTGGCTAATGTTTTACATCATACTTGCGTCATCAGCCAGTGTGAAGAGGACCTAGGACAGGTAAATTTTCTGCCAGGTGAAAAAGTGTCATATAGATTCTGTATATGTACTCAGCATGTAGTATGTGGGTTTGTATCATTTACACGCTGATGCACATATAAGAGCACTGAGCAACAAATAAAGCTTACACAAGTTTCCAAGCTTTTATCTCTTGGTGCATATGTGGGATGGCTAGCTGAAATTAAGCAACAAAAGCATCTCTTTAGTCATATGGCCAATACATAATACTTTTACAAAATATTACCTGGAAAAACTCAACTAAGAATTCTTCGATGCTTGCTTTTGACTTTATGTTTCTGCTATTGCAGTAGAAGTTTGCTGTTACCAGGCTCTTGTAGTGAGTTTGATTATAAAATTTGTGAAAATGTAATCTAATGTTTTAACGTAAATTTAAATAATATAAAAAAAAAAAATCCTAAATAAAAACGACAAAAAACTAAGATCCATGTTTCTTTCATTTTGTCAACCTGAACTTCTTATTTTAAGCACATTTTGTTTAAAACATACTTTCCTATTCTTATTTTTTATGATGTTATGTTTGACTACCACCACTTGCTTGTCTTCTTATCTCATCTATGTAGCCAAAAAGGGCTGGTAAAGAGTGGTAAAAAGCAATAAAGACCTTATCTTTTCTCATTCCTCACTCTGTGCACCCTTCCGTCTGTCTCCCCTTCCACCCCGGTTTCTTCTGTGACATTTGGCGTGTGGCTAATCCAATCTGTGTCATTCAGGGCCTGATGACTAAGGCTGCTAGTGGGAAAAGACAAATACCATGGTGGCGCTTAGCTTGATGTCTTTGGGTGCAAAATTTATAAGACATCATTAACCCTTCGGAACAACTGAGGAGCATTTGTCTCTTGTAACATTTGGGATTGCACTAAAGGACGTCGTCAAAGGACATGTTTTAATCATGTCATGTCATGCTCTGTAATAAGATGAATCTTGTGGTATTAACAAGTCTGCTCTTTTTTTCCTTTTAAATTAAGTGAATCTGAAAAAAAACAAAAAAAAAAACAGTCAGAACCTGAATCACTGTTGCCAGCTCTTTGGCATGAAGTGGTGCTGAAGTTTAGTTTTAGTCCTTTTAAAGGAATAGTTCAGTATTTTTTAATTGAGTTTCTGTGAAGAGGTTATAAGCAACATCTTACCTGTTGTAGATTGCTTTTTGAATGACTTCAGTTTGGAGACGTAGCATTACATTGTTATTCCAGCAGAAATATGATATATTGTAATATGATATTCCTGCTAGAAGTACTGAGACTGCACTGGAAGTGCTACAGGTAGCTGCTAGTATTTGTGTTTGCAAAGAAGATTAAATTTTTATGTAAACAACCATCTAATGCAAAACTGACTGTTTTAATTTACAAAACAGTGTTTGTCTTTAAAATGTTTGAAAGATGGAGTTATTTTTAGACACCAGTAAGACTGCCCTGTCCTCCTCAAACTAGGCATTAGCTCATCAATTTGGTCCAGTCTGAAAACCAATTAGTTGGAACACAGAAACAAGTCACCCAAAATTGGATTTACAAATTTTAAAATGTTGTAGTTTAGAGAAAATAGGTATGAAAGAAAATATGCGGGAGCTTTAGAAAAAACAACAACTTTTTCTTATTCTATTATTATATTATAATTAGGCTCAAGAAAAAACCTAGACAAGTTAAAAATAATTCTGAAGACAATTTGTATCTTTATTTTGTATGCCTCATAAAAGATGCATCATGGCTGATATTTACATTTGGCAAACCTTAACCTGGAGCTTTATCAGCTCTTATTAATATTTGTTCTGATTCTTGCTGCAGCTTTGAAACAGTAGCTGGAGCACAAATCTGTAAAATGTGAAATTTTACTGTTTATTTATTCTATCTCAGTTTAGGTCTGTTTAGGGCAGTTTAGGACAATATAAAAAAATAAATTAGTCATCTAATTTCTGTTCATAGAATGTCACGTTTTCCTCATACACTGTGCCTATCTGATCAAGTAGCATCTGCCAAAATACAGAGAGTGTCTCATCTATCAAGAACCTGCCCTCGTCTCGTTGTTCTCTTCTTTCTCTACCTGTTCTCTTTTTGCCCCCTATCTCTGGCCATCACACACACAAACTGTCACTTTCCCGATGGTGGAATCACTTTTTCACCTTCACCTTATCAAATTTGTCTTTTCAGGTTCACTCTCTTTTCCCTTATTTATTCCTATCTTTGTGGCTTTTATCTTTGTTTACAAGTCGAGCAGCGCTGAAGTTATCAGTGTGATGCAGATTTAAAATGTTTTTGGTAAATGTTGAATCACAATGACTGCTTAAAAAGTAAGAAGACACTGGATGTGATTATTAAAGGTAAAAGACATGCAAAGCAAAACAAAAACAGTGAAGCTGATCTTTTTTTTCAGAATTATCCACGGGGTGTAGCCTGTATTCTCTGAAGCCCCTGATAAGATTCAGTTAGATGAGATTGTTGCCACACACCAGTGTTCATTTAATCTGCTTTAATGCACTTAATGCTAGTGGCTAGTGGACGCTCACAAAGGCAAAATGGTTCTGTTGTAAAATGTAAATGAATCTGTCTCTAAACGCTTCAGCTGTCTCCCTTTCTCTGTTTTGGAATAAGAAACTGTTTATGTAAAAACCTCAGAGGCTACTGTAGTAAAGGAAAGCTATGATTCAGATGTAATGCAGAAAAACGAACACACACGTATGTCTGGTTTTGCAGAGGGAATGAAATTAGTTCCATGTTTAAAGCAGCTTTTGTGTCAAATAAATGACTGAACAACATACTTCTGTGCTTTATATTTTTTCTGTTGGCACACAAGGATGTTGAAAAGTACTATATGTGTGTGTTTGCACACTTGACAGAATTGGATTTGAGCCTTAAGCAAACTGCAACTTTTACTACAACATAAGCCCCCTTTCACAAAACACTTCAAGCTAGTCCTGAGATTCCTCCTTGATGTTTTGGTGTAATTAAATATAGAACTAACAACATTAGGGGTTAAAGTCAACTTGCTGCTGCTATGCCTCTGAACTACCAAGCGAGGCAATGACAGAGCCAAACTGATTGCTGTCAGGATTTGGTTTTGTATGTTTCTTTTTGTATTTAGTGTTTTGTTTCTGGTCTCTTTTTGAGTTTAGGTTTGTTATCTCTTTTGTTGTTTTCATGTGGTCCTGTTCTCTGTGTCTGTCAGTATTCACCTCTCCTCACTCAGTCACTTGTTTTCCTGCCACGCCCATCTCCACCTGCTCCTCATTATCACTCACCTGTACCCGCTTCACCTAATTACCATCTGTCTTTAAAACCCGGTCATCTCCTCCACTTACTCGCTGGTTCGTTTGTCTTTTTTCCCTAATGTCTGTGTCCTGCCCATGTCTGTTCGGTTTTTGGATTTAGTTTTCTTCTTGCTGCCTTGTCAGCATTTTGTTTTTCTTTTATTTTGAATAAATTAGTTTTTTTTTTCATCATGAGTCTGCACTCTGGGTTTGCCTCCTTTTCCCCGCATCATGACAATTGCTATATAAAGGAGTAAGCCTAAATCACAGGTTAAAAGTGTAATATAGTGATGACAGTTTTTATGCTACTTCGAAATTACAGGATTTAGAATGGGAGGTGTCCCACACACATTTTACAAGTTGTGCTCCATGTCAACAATGCTGAGTTTTACTTCACACTTCCTGTGGTTCCACTACAGTTCAGTTCAGTAAGGAAACCTCACATTGTAGAGGGCTGTGGCCGGCTGAATTGGTGATTTATAAATGACCAGAGGCAGCTGAAACAGGGACTCATCTTTGTCAACATATTGCGGAACTGTCATCTAAAAGAGGCTGCAAATAATGTTATCTACTCAGAATACAAAAATGTGTCTGATTCTCACCATCTCCGATGATTGCTAGGATAGCAAGATCCACCTGCCGCTTCCAATAGGAACCTTTTTGCAGAGCAATGCCATAACCAGTGGTTGCAAAGATGTACCTGAAAACAAGCACGTACACACAAAATATTATTTAAAACAGTGTCCCCATATTAAAAAATGTCTTTTAGGTAAGAATATTGATCAACATAAAGTAGACAAAAGAATTACTTTACTTTAAAATAACTTTCCTTGAAGGACTACATATTGACCTGTTCTTCATACCAGAGTTTTAAACAAAGTGCTCAGAGTATGTGTTTGGGAAGACTCTCAGCTACTGCCACACCAAATTATAGTGGATTATCTGTACAATTAACTGAGTTATAGTCATTTTTGTGTTTGCTGAGGTTTCAAAGAATTGCTGAACCTTGGCTCAGTTAGGTTACAAACAACATATTTAAGTAAGTCATATGTAAAAAATTGGAGACAAAATCCATAGCTGCTAATATTTTGATCAAGCTAATGTGCTTCAGCTGTAGAAATTTGGTAATTCAGGGGATTTTTTTGTTTTGCTGAGACTTAATTTGTGTTACAATAAATTGAGAATCACTAAAATGAAAAGACAATAACTAAAATGACTGCTACCCTGTCAAAAAATAACAAATAAACAAGATTTGGCGTTCCAGCTGATTCCTTTGGTAAATAGAATTATCTGTGGTTGTTGTCTCTGACCATGTAGAGAGTCACAAAAGTGCTGTAATAGGGGGATTACTTTGGCTTCTAGTTGTTATCACTTTGTTTCCAGACAGATTTTGGTCATCAGTTACTCAGAATGGCAACTATGACATACATCACTGTCTGGAAAATAAACTATTCTAGATCCAATGTGCCTGAGCAGTGCAGACCTAGAGAGCATTTTCTTTATCAATGGTTTGAATTGACAAATTGAAGCATTAGTTACCCGCTGCCAATGGTCACCAGCTTACATCCCTCATCCCTGCCAGCCATGTAGTTCAACACTGCTGCATCATAGATGAAGGCATCCAGCTTGCTGCAAAAGAAGACAAAAAGAATAGTAAAAGTAAGAGGATGAAGACGAAACAAGAAGGGGTTTTCACATTCTTCAAAAAGACTGAGCTGGAAGTGCACAGGAGGAGACAGAAAGCAAAAATGGGTCTTATTTTTCAGGGTTTGGCGGTTGCAGATCAATTGTGTGAAGTGTTAAATCATCCCCAGTAGGACTGCAATTCGAGAGTAACCACTCACAAAGGACACAGTGGGGAATGGCGGCTGGTCAATACAGCACACTTCGTCGATGATAGTACCTCAGAGGCACAGGAATAACCTAAACAAACTTTAGACAGACACAAACATTTACACTGTCTTTCTTTCTTTCTGCCTCTGCCCATACAGAGACTCGTAAACAAGTCAAAGCAGAACAACAAAAATAATAATATATAATAAAAAAATACCAGCTTTAGACTGACATTTTCAATGTAACTGATACTGTCACTAGCCACTGGTCTTTCCCTATCTCTGTGGCCGCACATTCTCGAGCACAAACACCACACTCAAACACTCAGAGCTCCGCTAATAGTCCGGTGACTGTCTGGCATTTACTGAATGTCAGATCCAGCCCTCTGACAGAGGCTCACAGTCGATAGTTTAGCTGTGTAATTAGCTTAACCCACCACTGGTTCATCCACACGCAAACTGTGTGTCCTAACATGGGCAACCCAGGAGTAGATATTGACAAGAGTGTATTTTTAGCCAGATGAGGGCGTGTGCTGGCTTGTCTGTGCATGTCTGCAGACACGAGACAGTCACAATTTCAATCTGGGGGCTTCACTGACTAGACATTTTTTAATCAGTGAAAAATGTGCAGCAGTAGATCTTGCCACCTCCACTTCTAAACTTTTGAATGTCAGCTCTAATCATGCAAAATTACCTCTTAATTCAGTCAACTCTTTAGCTTGTTTTTATACTGTAGAAAGTCTTCATTTTATTAAACAGAGAAGAAAGCACTGGACAAGTTTGTCCACTGACAACAAATATTTAAAAAAAAAAAGCAAAAGTACCTAAACAGGAGGCATTCTATGTTCCTACATGTAATTTATGGTGCTGAAATCCCAGATTAGCCTCAAGCAGAGCACTTTAAGCAACTTGTTTATTAGTGATGGTAGGAAGGACAAAGAATGACTGGGGGCTTTGTTTCTCCAGTCTGTCATGATAAAAAAAGGAGCTGAGCCGATAATTTATTGGTTCATCTATGTTCCAACTCTCATCTGTCATTATGAGATATGGATCATGATCGAAAGCACAATATTCCAGATACAAACAGCTAAAATGAGTTTCTTCTGAAGAGTGGCTGGGCTCGGCCTTAGTGACAGGGTGAGGGGCTCCTCTGCATCAAAAGGAATCAACTGAGGTGTTCAGCTGTCTGATTAAGATGCTTTCCGGCCACCTCCTTAAGAGAGGTTATTGAGAACATCCCACTGCCGATAGACTCAAAGACAGACTCAAAACTCATTGGAGGGGTTATATGTCTCTTCTGGTCTCAGAACACATTAGAGTCCCTCAGGAGGATCCGAAGTGTGTCGCTGGGGAGAGGGATGTCTGGGTTTCCCTCCTGGTCCTGTTAACTTCACAACCTGACTTTAGAAAAGCTGATGGATGGATGCTTTGAATTCAAATTCAAAGAAATGAGAGATGACTCACAACGTTTGCTCTGCACTGCACACAAAAATGTCTTTTCATACTTTTTGCCAAATATTTCCCATATTTGCTTACATTTTTACTTTACTTTCAGACATGTTTTATGAATGCAATATACTTTTACAAAAGCACAGACACAAGAGATTGAAGCTTGATGTTTCTGGCCTTCTTTTGCAGTGTCTTTCAGACATGACGATCTGAAAAACTGAACTGTCTAAAAATCCAGGATTATGAATTATATACCCCTTCTGTATTTTTTTTTATTTCATTTTTCCTCTTTGATCCCTCCTTATGGACCAGCATGTCCTTTGAGCGAGGACATTTTATAAGATCAAACCCCAATGTCATTAACCAGTCCAAAATATCCTCTTGTATTAGCATTTCACCAACCTATTGTCCTTTGACTTTTCCATTTTTCTCACTCCCCTCCCATTTCTATTTTATTCCTTGATGACCTTTTTTCCTGTTCCCTTTTCATTCCCTTAATCTATCTCTTTCTTTGGCCTCTCTACACTTGCTCTTTGTTTTCGATGCCCTCCCTTTTTTATTCTAGTATGGCTTTCCTCACTTATCTCTTTGCCCATTTGTTGTACCCTTTAATCCTCCTTTTATTTCCTTCAGTGAGGCTCCCCCCCCACACCCCCCACCCCCCTCCCCNTCCCCTCCTTAGCGTCTTACCCATGCACTTTACTTTTGTTTATATGAGAGTTCTCCTCATTTCTTTTGTTTTGATCACTTTTATCTTCACCCAAACCTTTTCAAATTGATCCAACCCTTCAGTCTGTCCTTGGTTAGCCTTGTGCAAACACCCCTGCCACCTATCTCTCCTACACACACACACATACACACAGCATCATCCCCACAATGGAAACTAAAAATAGCTCCTGCTGTTCTCAGTGAGGAAGCCCATTCATCCCCAATCTCAGAGGATCTGTCACGCACATACACACACATTTTCACACGTGCAAGATGTACAATCGCACGCATAAAAATAAACCACAAAGCTGCACATCACCCCACTGACTGACTAACTAAGCCCCCAGAGGAGAATCTTTAAACATTTATGACTGGTGTAAAAGTGCCCTTAAAAGCTTGCAAACATCTAGACACACACAGTGTCTCCTTACCCCGATTTAAGGCTGACAAGTGCATCCACAACTCCAGTTTGATGATACTTCACCATGTACTGGTGCATGGCAGGGTAGTTCTTTTTGATGTTTCTCTCTGTGGAACCATTTGGGACTGTCCCAAAACGGAAAGGAGGGGAGTAGGCATATGGGTTCTGAAACTGTGGTGAGGGAAAAAAATCAATGGGATTTAAACAATCAATCAATCAAAAAATAAATAAAAACAAACAAGCAGATGAGCTGAGGTAGTAAGAAAAGGTGAATCAAAGTAAAACAGTAATAAATTGGAAAGCTTTTTTCAGTGTAAACACTGTGAGATTGTTCTTTTTTCTTTATCGTCTTTTTACTGACCACCTGAGAGACAATAGTTTATTAGATTGGTTGTCATCTGCAATATTGCTGTTGTTGTGATGTGTGTTGGGGTAGACGAGAAGCTGAGGACAAAGAATTATTGGTTTTCCCAACTGTGGGAAAATAGATGAGGATTATGGAGGATAACACAAATATCTCAGTGTTCGTTTAATCCCAGCTGAGTGCAAATAAGTTGAATCTGCAGTTATGTTTGTGTATAAAGTGAAAACTATCTGTAAACTCCTTTTATCTTGCTAAATCTGCTGTGTAACTGTTTTTTTTTTCTGTAGTGACACCTACTCTTTAAGAGAGAAACTGCAAGAATCTTAGTACAGTTTAAGGTATCCGTCAGTCAATATGTTGATGACACATCATGCTCATTTCATAATAAAGACCTGTTCAATTTATGTCTTTATTGTCTGAATTCCTATGAGTTACATCTACCAAATGTATTAAAACATGTTGCAGCCACTTGAGCACAAACTAAAATTTGAAAAGTTAAAGGTTTGATTCACAAAGATGGTGGAAATGCAACACCGTCTTCACTTTGTGTGTGCTACAAGGACACCTTTAAATCAGGTCCTCAGCCAAAAAGTTTGAAGCCTGTTGTACCCTGCACAATCTTGAAAAGTCCAATATTCTGGCAGGCTGAATTCTAAAGCAATAACCTTTAGAGGTGACATAGATTATGTGAAGTGATGAACCTTTTGTTTGAGCCATTTATTTGTTGTTTAAACCATTTTGTTCCTTGATGAGATAGTAATGACAAAATAATACTTAAGTGCTGCATCTATAAATCCAAAACATATTAAAACACATTAAAATGGCCTTAATTACATGCAGTAATTGTTACAAGCCTTACAGGAAGATGGTAATACCATTTGCAGCTGTATAATTTGAGTATGGCTAAAAGCATTCAAACAGATACCACCCAACCTTAATGGAATGTGCAGCCTATTGGATCAGCAGGATCAAAGCCAGTGACTTTAAACAACTTAACAAAATGATAAGTCTGGGTTCGTCCGCAGAACTTTTCTGAATTCAAGAATGGATAGAAGAATTTTACACAAACTTCAGTATAATGAACAATAGTGCACACCCTCTGTACAATATATGAATGAACCGACAGCAGATGTTTCATTAAAGGTCAGTCCCGGGTCTAGAAATAACCACACAATGACTGTGTGTGTCAGGAGGACACTTTTCTAGAATGAAAAGGCATTATCTAACTTATCTAATGGTCTTTTTTTGTGGTAAGGGCTGTAATAAAGTAACTTTTATTTGCCATGCAGGCCACACTGAGAAATGATGCTTGGTTCTAGATGCTGCTTTTAGAAGCCTTGTAAATTCCCTTCTCTTCCCGACCACTATTCTCTCCTGGGTACAGTGTATCAGCATACATGTCAGGAGTTTTGTAGAAATATGCTCATCATTGTGGTAAAAACATACCCTCTGTGGCAGAAACAGAAAACTGCCTTCCGTTACAGTTAAACAGTGGAATCTGAGCCCTTCCCAGACCACATAGCATGTCTCACTACGAGTGTTTGTGAGAGGAGTAGTTTCTATCTATGCATGACATTTAAAATATCTTTGTTTGCTTTGATTTTACATATTCATAGAGCAGAACTGACTCAACATCTAGTCAGCACAGCAAGGATTTTATTAGCATCTTATTAGCATTTATGTTCTGTTTTGTGTCTACTGAACATTTGTAAACAAATCTGTTTGGTTGATTGTTTGCCAGAGTTTGCAAAGTCTAGATGAGCTATTCACATCTTTAACATAGCCACGTATGTGGTGAATATTTATAGGGGTTTCTACATTCTATATTTGTTTGTCTCTGTGTGTCTCTTTCTGTTGCATGAACAGGCCAGAGTGAGCAGGGACTGGATGCCATGAAGTGTGTTTGTGAGGACAAGTAACAGCCCTCAGGAAACACTTTCCCTCTACAGTGGCCTTAGTATTGTTTCCTTCTTATGCTTCATCTTTCCTTCTTTTTGCATTCACGCAGACTGAGCAGAAGCTTTAAGGGTCATGAGGGGGCAAACATGGTAAGTAGGCTAGCAGCTGAAAATGTTCAGATCCGCTGGGAAAACTCAGATTGGGAAAGTACTTTTTCTCCTGCTGAGTAATTACCAAAGAACCCTTTTTAAGAAGCAACTGCAATCATAATTTTACTGCATAGGGCACAAAAACAGAAAGGAAAAGAAAAAAAAAAACAGAAGCAGAAGAGCACTTTCTGTGTCCCAGGTTGGTGGAAATGGGAACAAAATGCTGTTGGTCCAAACAAAAAGACAAATTTACTGTTTGTTGCTGCTGGACACCAAAACATCCAAAATTATTATCTGTGTGTAATATGTGGCTCAGATCTCTTTTATATGAATGCAGATGACTGACATTTTGTCAAGCTGTTGAGAAATCTGAATTACGTATGAGAATAAATGCAAGAGATGTACATGATGCTAAAACCCAAAAGACTGTGCACATTGCACAAAAACATTAAATCACATTAAAAAAGCTTGAATGTAGTGATAACCTCAAATGGATGATCACAGCTTTCAAAATTATACACGTGAAATAAAGCACAGTTGCCATAATCAAATTTGGACTTTTATTTTGGATGATTTAGAAACACGTGGTTGAATGTTTGTTGGTTTGTTGGTGTATCCGTGAAAGAAAAAACACAGATTTGCTCTCTGGTCTCTGGTCACTGCCTCTGTTCCCTGTTTTAAGTGAAAAACTAAAAGTCACATAACAGGGAAAGTCTTCTATATTTCATTTGCCTTTTGTTGTCTGCTACGTTTCTTCCCTGTATCTTCTTGTCTTTTACTTTTTCCCAACTCTTCCTCTGCTGTCAGTCCGGCCCATATCTACCCATCTTTTGTTTTGTGCCATCATGTATGTCTTGGCCTTTTACTAGTCCTCAGTCACACCACTGGAAGTTGATGTACCCCTCATCCCCCTCCTCCCAAGCATTGTCAAAACCCTCGACATCGGCCCTTTCCCTGGTGGTATCTCTTTGTATGGCTGAATCTCTGTCCTTAAACAACTCCTTGCCCTATTTTCAGCTTTTTTACTTTTTTTTTACTTTTTTGGTCTGACCTTTTCTTTTCAGTCCCTGACTACACTGCTCTGAATATATTTTCCAAATGGAAACCTTTTCTTTGTTTGGCAAACATATTTAGATGGGAGGCAGAAATGATGAAATGCTGAATTACTTTAATCTTACCAGTGATAACACTGGCATTAAAGACACATTAAAATATAATGGAAGAACATGCTGAGCTAGATGTTCCTCAATAATTGCAGCCCCCCAAACCCCCACTTTTTTTTTTACATCATTTACCATTTCCTCTCAGTAATTAATCGTTTCTGCATAAACAAAAATGTAATGATAATGGGATCATGATAAAGTGAGCCAGACATAAACAAGGTTCTTTATATCTTTAAGCTCCTCATGTTTAGGTTGGATTTTATTATGTTAGGCTGAGCTCTAAAAGTAGAAAAAAGATAGAAAACCAAAACATAATAAAATGTTATGTTTTGATTGTATTTTTTCTGAGTAGTGTCAAAATGTCAGCAAAACCAAGCTCTGGCTAATTAACACACAACTTCTTCCATTTGCTTGGATTTACCTTGTTGTCTGAAAGTCCAGTAACTTGGTCAACGAACTCTTCCTGAATCATGAAGGCGGCCAGGTTAGCAGTGTAGGAGGCCAGGAAGATGACAGCGAAGAAGGCCCACACCGACACGATGAACTTGCTGGTGGTTCCTTTTGGGTTTTGCACGGGCACAGAGTTGTTAAAGACCAGACCCCAGAGTAGCCACACAGCCTTGCCCATGGTGAAAGAAGGGCCATGGGGATCTAAGAGAAACATTAAAGAAAAGCGAGAGATAAATGGTGAAAGTTAGGATGAACACTTTTATTTAAAAAAAGTAGAAAAATGTACAAATCATCTGTTATATTTCAGTTTAGGTTACAATCCTAAATGCTGCTCCACATAAGTTTATAATAGCTTGTAGTTTTGTTGCTGATAAGGGTCTGTATTGTCATTTTGTTTTAGGGCATGATGTCTAAAATTTTGAAATTATGATATATCTTTGTGATGGTTCATCCTAAGGTGGATCTGAGCTCAGAAAAGTTGATAACATTTGGAATTTGTCAATGATTTATCAAAATTACCCATTTTCCATGTGGTTCTATCAGCTACTGACCAGTGAAAGCATTTGTTGCAGTGCAGTCTGGCAGAGAGTAGCTGAGGCTCGTGTCCACATCATTAACTTAGTAAAATTCTGCATCAAATATTTTAATTAGTTTCTACTTTGTTGACAGAAAAACATCCAAATCAGTTCCAATTTTTTGTTTTGGAAGATTTTTTTAACACTTCAATAATGTTCACACACATCTCCTTTAAAACTTTAAAAACTCTGCCCATCTTTCCATCTTAAAATCTTATAATTTTTTTGAGATTTGCTTTAATTCATACTTACAATATCTTGTAAATATCACCCACTTTCACCCTACTAACAGTCATAAGCTGCCCCTTTTCAAACATTTTTTGGAATAAGCATGCAGTGCCAGAATGGGTGTACTGTATGACAACAAGCCTAGTGTCAAAAGGACAAAATATGAACTTCCTTGGTTTCCTAAAGTTTTCAGTGAAATAAACTTCAAAATAAAAGTCAGGTTCAAAATATCTTTTCTTCCACAGAGGCCCAACTTTTTCTGCTTTGGGCTTGCATCTATAAACCAAACATTGGTACAACATGTTTGTTGTTTTATGCCAGTACTGACCTTTTCCCTGTGCCAGGTTTCTGTTAAAGCCAAGAGGACTGATGTACTCAAACATGAAAACGGCCATTGCAGTCACCAGCAGGAGCATCACAAACATCATCACCCACACTGATGCACTGAATGGTTCTGAAAGAGAAAGAATCAGGAGCATAGCAATTAGCATTAAACAAGTCTGCTGTTAAAAAATTATATGTCCTGCATGTTGTTTTCAATAGTTTATTTTCTCCCTCTTGATTTTCTAAGGAATAATTGCATCAATCCATATATATATATATATATGCACAAATGAGGAGAGGAAAGCAGTGACTTGCAGGTTGTCTCTTGTACATACAGAGCCTCAACAGAAGGCCCCCCATCCCCTTCCAGCAGATACTTGCATTTGGCTGCATGTAAGGCGTGGTACAGTGTAGGAAGCCCTGATGTCAGCACTCCTGTCCTCCCTCTGAGCCCCCAACAATGCTGCAGAGATTAAACTCTGCTTTAATGTACGAGGGAGCACTGCTGGCACAGGGCAGCGCACACTGAGTGAGCGAGTGCAAGGGACGTGTGCTGGCAAGCTGCCATTACAGGGTTTTCCTGCTAAGCCCTAATAATTGCCACTTTCACAGCACTGGCTGCATGCAGCATCCATGCCTGTGTGCCTACTTTAGTGTGGCTTTGTGCCTATGATGGCATGTTTGAAAGTTTTGGTTTTTGTGTTAGTCTATGCATCATCAAAAACTGTGTCCAGGAACTTGGAATGTAAATTAATGACTTCGCAGACATGATTTTTCAGACATTGCTAGTTGTTCTTAGGCTGAAACCCTGTTTGTTTGAGTCGTGGTATAAAGAAATAAAGAAAAAAAGAAGACACTTAAACTAGTATTTCTTGAAGAAATGTATATTGCCCACTGCATAGCGTGCCAAATTTAAAAAAAAAAGATCTTGTGTGATCCTTAAGTGCTCAAACTGAATATTGGGGGATGACTCTCAGCTATCACCATGCCAGATTTTAACTCAATATCTGTAAAATTGACTGTGTTTTAGCCATTATTAGGTTTGCTAAGGTCGATTAGCTGTGGCGGCCGTCTTAAATTAGGTTGACTCCAAAAGGTAATCAGCTGTGGACGCTCATCCAGTGATTACTTTCTGAGAGTTTCATTAAAATCTATCAGCCAGTTAATGAGATATTTTGCTAACAGACAGTGAAAGAAGCACACACATACACAGGCAATTATAGAATCGCCTGCCCTTAATGGACACAGACAATAAAGATGACAGAACAAATACTGTCAGAACAACAAAAGGTTGTGAGGTACATTTTTCAGGAAACACAAACACGTCGTTCCACACTGATTCAAACTGCGCAAGCAAACAAGACCCATCGTGATCCTCTGATTGTTTTCCAGAGTCCAACAACGAAACAATTGTGTATTTGATTGCAGTTACCGAGGAAAGCTGATGGAGAGACAGTCCCATTGCTGCGGGAGACCATGACGCTGATCCCGGTCTCTACAAATGGGACGGAGAAATCGATGACCTCCGAACGCTCCTCGTTGATCGTCAGCGATCCCACCGCCATGACTGCTTTCTTATAAACCACCTTTTTGGAGGTGCCGGAGATGGACGAATGCAGAGGTAAGGAGGAATGAAGAGAAGTAATTAGAAAAGAAGAAACTGTATCCAGAAACTAAATTAGAAGACTTAAAATTTCAACAACAATTATTCATTCACTGGTCACTATAGAGAAGACTCTATAGGGAATAGGGGACTGTGCAGTGTTTTTGTATTTCAAACACTACTTGAATGCAGTAGTACTTAATAAATGTACACTGAGTATTCACTATTAAGTGTTGCATAAATAAACACCATCAAGATATGCTGGAACAGATGCCTGGATTTGAGGTAATGAACATCATAATTTTGTTGGTTTTGGCTGAGAAAATGTAATTACATAATCTGTCTCCTTAACACTGACATAAAAGTTAATTTATATACACCTGTTGCACTTTTTTATTGTATTGCATCTTTTTACCCAAGCATCTTTTATATTATGGAATGACTGACTCACTATATAGGGCACTATATTGTGAACAAGTGGACATTTCAAAAAACCCTAAACATGAGAGGTGAAATGTTTTTTTTTGTCTAAAGGTTTTGCAAAGGTGAAGCATTTTTTCAAACAGATATTTTGTGACATAATCATATATAGTTTGTTCTTCAGCTAGCCTTACCTCTCCCACCATCCCATTCCACACGTTGTTGATCTTCTTGCCATGTTTGCCATTAGTAACCAGGTACAGATCGTAGGTGAACTTGACATACTTGGCAATTTTCTTCAGAATATCAATGCAGAAACCTTTGCAGCACTTTTTGATATATGTCCCTCCGGCCTCAGTCGTGTTGCTACAACAAGACAAAAACGTGTGTAAGATTAGAAATTGGTGGATCTAGTTTAGTGATTCTGACAGGAAAGAAAAAGAACAAAAACAAAACAGACAAAACAATGAAGCGAAAACAGTCTGTGAATAAGAAGTGACAGAAAGCTGCATGTGAGAGACATCAACTTCCTGAATTAGGAACAACATTATGTCTCATTCAGTGTGGTAACTGTCAATGAAAGATAACCCTGAGTCCTTTCACCTTTAAGTTTGGGTCATTCTGTCCAGTAAAGACAGGAGACTTGGAAAAAAATGTGCCTCCTTCTCCCTTTGTGTCTCTAGAGAAGGAGAACTTGACAGCAATGCATCTGCAAGCCATGTGCCATCTGCGTATCTGAGCCTGAGAGCAGGAAAGTTCAGACAGTGTCCGCTCACACAAACACGCATGCGGCGAGCATCAACTTTCAGCCACCTGGGAGTCTCATTTAACTTTTAGATGTGTGCTAATGAGAGGATTATAACCTTGTCCTTTAAGCTGACAACATCTGAACACAAACTTGACAAAGACTGAGGGGAAAAAAAATAAAGACTCCACACACCAAGCTGTGACTGTATTTGTTTTAAGGGATGAAACTCTCTTTATGAACAATTTTTTCCGCTTGAAAATGATCAGCCAACGTTTTTGACCTAGTTCATTGGTCAAAAATGTCCCCAAGTAATTCCTTTTATACTTTTACAAAGTATATATATATATATATATATATATATATATATATATATATATAACAAAAAGTGATGCACTATGTAGTGGTTAAGCACAGTTGCCTTCCAGTTATGAAGCTCTTGGTTTGAGTTTGCTGGAGTTTTTGTGTATTCAAAGTGGGTGGTTGGTTTAGTAAGTGGTCCACAGACTTGAATGAGATAGACAAAATGGGTATGACAGACACATTTAGGGGTCAAATTCAAATTAGATGACTCAAACACTGGGCTTGTGTTCTTTAACATTTCATACCTAGTGCAAGAACTAATTACATGCTATGATGATATTTATGATATGATATTTGAGATATTTTCCCAAGTTACAGATTAAACACCTAAAAATGAATTGCAAATTGCCAATGGGGACATTTGCTATCTCATTTATGCAAGAAAAACAAAGCAGTAACAGAAAAAACAGGCAGAGTCATATCTTTGGCTAATTATGACCCCTACCAGAATAGGCGAGAACTTGTAGTTGCCATCATGAACACAGTGTACCAATTTAGAAAAGCCAAATCAGAGTTCAAGCAGTAAGACCATGAAATCTTTGAGAGGCTGTTTGTGAAGTACCCAGGCCAAGTTTGAAAAACTCAAACACTACAGGGCCTGAGGGGTCTCCAGAGAGAGCTGTGAGGGTCTGCGTACAATGGCTTGTTCTTAGACCCAGCCTGGATGAGTGAATTTACGGTTCTGTATGCATGGATACCCTCCATACCCTGATGCAATCCCCCCTGCCACTCCCCGTTCTCTGCCTCTTTCATCCCCTCAATCCATCCCTCTTCCTCCAAATGGACACTATGGATGCTTGAGTGGGAATCTGCGCCATGGGAGGGAGGAATGAGGCTGAATGCACTGGCCTGTGAGTGGACATGTGGCAACAGGGAGTGTATACAGGCCTGTGAATGTGTGTTTGTGCGCCTCCTTGGAGATGCTTTATCCTCTGCCCTACTTCACAGTGATTCAGCCTCTTTTCTGAGACCCCATGACTGTTTAATCAGCTCTCTCTGTATGTGTGGCTGTTACTTTAATATAACCAAGTAATGACTGAAAAATAGGGGCGGTGCGACAGGCACACCAACCTTTTGTGACATCTAAGAAAGCTTATTATCCAAATATCTACAAAGATGCTTTGATTCAGCACCCCTCACGCCTGTCTGTGACAGCGAGAAGCAGTGTGTGTGGGCTGCAAAAACAAGGAAAAAGCCAAAGGTATTTGGGCGCTAGAGAGAGAAATTTTATAAGGAAGTAAACTGCTTAGTTCAGCAGTCGCCTCCATTTTCTGTTAGTGGAAAGAAGCTGCTGTATGAGTGTAACACTGCGCCTCTGTCACCGTTTATGAAAGAGAGGGAAGAAAGACACAAAAACAGTGCTGAAGACAACAGAAAAGGATGCAGTTTTATCACATTCAGTGTTATAGCTGTTCGAGTCTGCTGCTGCGTTTCTGAGTAATTGTGAGATGAATTTGAGTTGCAATGGTTTGAAGCAAATAAACAAAACTGAGCAGCCTCATTGGAAGGGGCTGTCATCTTACTTGTAAAAGAAAAAATGAAGAAAACATAGGCACTAGTTGTTCTGGCCCTATAGGACAGATTTCTTTCAAACTGTTTTCAACTGCACACTATTAAATATTCTATTTAATTCTATCTATAATCTATTGATCATGAATTTTTTTCTCCGTTTCTTTTTTGTATTTAGAAGTTTAACCAGGTTGTTCATGACTTAAACACATGGGGAAAACTTGGCTTATATTGAGTTAATGGTACCTTTTTTTATCAAACAAATTACTGTGAAAGAAGGCCTATTTTTTGGTTGTTTTTACTCCAAAATTTGGTGACGTTAGCAGTAGTCCACTAAATATTTAGCTTGCTGCTTACAATCCATTGCAGTCAGCCAGATGAGCATCAAACTTACTCCTTGATATGCTTCCTGCAAGGCACAGAGTTCCTCATGCAGGTACCGGTGAGTCTCTCCACATCCTCCACAATGACAAACGGTTTCTCCTCTAAGGTGACGATGGACAGGTGGTTGTCATCAAGTTCAGCATCACCAAAGGAGTTGAAACGCGGCCACACTGGATACTTCACAGTGAGGCTGCCATTGTCCAGTTTCCCCATCTGTTGAAAAAGGGGATGAGAGAATGTTACCGGCTGTTTTATTAAGCAAAAAACACAGTTAAATGTCATGCTCTACCTGATTCAAAGACCAAAGAAAAAAAGATGAGTCCTATGCAGAGATATGAAGATTTAAATTGTCGCTGCAGTGCATATATGGAGGGATAAGCTGTTCCATAAATTTAGGGCAGCAATTGCAAGAGCTCAATCACCTTTGTACTTTAATCTTGAAGTCGGTACATCTGCATAAAAGAAACTGGATGGTTCGAAGATCAGTTGAATGGTTTGGAGCTGGACTATGTATACTTTATAAATAAGCAATGAAATCTTAAAATTGAGCCAGAAACAAACACAAAGCTAATGAGGACATTTTAAAATTGATGTGTTAATGATTTTTTGTTTCAGTCAGACAACAAAGAGAAGAGATCAAAAATCCCCCAAAATAATAAATAGGTTACCGAGAACCTGTATTTTGATTATGCTTAAAACAAACATATAAAAAAAACTTAATAATTAAGTTTATACTGTTTTCAACAAAATTGCTGAAATACCCACAAGTTGGCAAGGATGTCCATGTTATTGTCATATCAAAAAACAGAGAAAATCCTTCTTAGCTTGGCTGAAAAATCTCACCAATCTTTTTTCCCTTTTTGTTTTTTTACAGTTTCCAGCTTCCACTCAGTTATTAAATATTTCAGTGCCCAATCAAAGTTGAATAGTGACAGGATAAGGATAAAGAGTAACACAGAAAATTGGCTGAACAGTAGTTTCCAACTATAAACCTTATCTTTTGTCTCTCTAAGCAAATATAATTGTCAAATTTTTTGGCATTTCAGAGAAACATCATCTCATCTTTTCCATTTATAAACATTTTAAGCTGTATGATATTTTTTGTGTTAAACAGCACATTTTTAGAGCTATGATTAAATTTTGAAGCTTGATTGTAATCCCTTAATTGCACACTCTGACACACATAAAACCTAAGGTTTTGTGTGTTATTTTTGTTCATCTCAAAACCAGGCCAAATGTGACGTGAACACGGGGACAAAAATCAGGCCTGTGTGCATGTTAAAACGTGTATTCTTTGTTTCTGCTGCCTAACCACACATAAATAAACCCAAACTGGCATGTGTTCCATCTTACTCATTCGCTAAAATAAACCCTGTTGTCAGTGAAGGTTACAGAATGACAGATTGAAGCACGCCGTGTGGAGCTGGATGATGAAATACATGTGGAGATTTTGCTATGAATGCAAACACATTCATTCAGTATGGAGACACGGAGAGAAGAAGTGTGCCACTGTGGCAACTCTGTTAATAATTTAGAACTTTTCAGAGTTGTGATGTCACTGATTCCCTCTATGGAGGCTCTTTACCCATCTACATGTGTGTGTAAATTTATAAGTGTGAGCATTTGAGTGTGTGTCATTCTGTCAGACAGCGAAGGCAGAGAATAAGAGAGAAACAGCAACAGGCACTAAGGCTTTGCTTGACTTTAAATTATTAATAACACGGGAGCCCGAAAATGGTCAAATCTAGCTCTCTCCTTTCTATCCATTTCACAACTCCTGCCTCCATCTCTCCCATGTCTCTATAAAACTGGACTGTGGAGTGGACCGGACACACCAAGACACACACACCTTTAAAGGCAAAATGGGAAAATCCAAAAATAATATTCTCACCAAAAGTACTTTTGTGTTAGCTTTTCTGCGTGCAAATCCATTTTGAATGCAGCCACTTCACACAAATGATACAGCCGTGGTAATCTGGCCCCCTTTTGACCCAGGAGTCATGACAGTGTTGTTACCAACAGACCCATAAGCGCTCACACATTGCCGTTGCTTAGCCTGCATGCTTGGCTAAGTCATTAACAGGCGAGCAGAGAGGAGGAAATGAAATTAGCATTTTAATTGTTTTGCTTTGAGTGGTTTTCTACCCTCTGACAGGGATTAGAGCCTCTTCTCTGCTCTTAGTCGGCACGACTGTCAACAGCTCACTCTGCTGTCAGCCGCAGTCCTCGGACTGTTTGTGTGTGTGTGTGAATCTGTGTCGAAGAGGAAGAAGCAGCACAGAGCACTGAGGTGGCATGTGTGCATTTTCAAGTGTGTCACCTTCACTCTCTGGGGATTGGCCACATTTGGCTATCTGTCCTAGTCCAGCTGTTTTGTATTTCACAAGTGAGTGAGTACATGTAGAGATTCACACACATGCTTGTGTCAGTGAGAAACAGAACTGGTAATGAAAGAATAAGGGGGAGTTTATGCAGAATAGAATAAAAAAAAACATATGAGGACTTTGTAATTTTTGAAAATCATTTTCAAGCATTACATGCTGTGACTACTGTAAAAAAAATACAGAAAATCGCTAATGGACTTTTACATACACACACACACACACACACACACACACACACACACACACACACACATATATATATATATATATATATATATATATATATATATATATAACCTGATACAGTGCCTTGCTAAAAGTTTTCATCCATTTCAGCATTTTCCTATTATGCTGTCTTATGTGGTTGGGGCTGAAATTAATATGTTTTGGCATTTCATGTAATAGACCTAAAGGAAATAATAGTATGTAGTTTATATACACCTGTTGAAAAAGTCTCCAGAGATTGCAACACTAATAAACAAAAGTTACTGCCACAGTGAAATAAAGACCACCTATACAGACGTATTAGGAACAAAGGTTGTTTTGTTTCATTGTAATTCAAAGTTTGTATTTTAAAAAGACATCAAAACTCCAAATATCATTCAGAGCACAATCAAATCATAGGAAGCCAAGGAAGGGAAGGCAAACCACAAAAACTAATGTACCAGCAAAGAGAGCAATAATCAGTTAAGTAACAAAGAGACTGAAAGTAACCTGCAGAGATTCACAGCAGTGATTGAAGTATTTGTTCACAAAAACACTCAGGCCCATACACCACTCTGGATATTTTTGAAACAGATAGTTTTCTTTTGTTTATCAAATAATATTCACATTATTCTACCAAAAGCTGAAATACCTATGTAATGACAGAATATTGCAAAATGTCCACATTAATGACATATTAATGACAGATACCATTTTCAGAACAAACCCTTAACAACTGCTGCAGACCAGCGCTATATGGACAAAAGATTACAGAGTCATCAGGATACATCAGGTGGTTGATGGTTCTACTGCCAACCCCACAGCCAGCCCTACATTGATTCAGCAGCTTAGATAAATCATCCATACACACATTAAAAAGGAAAGGAGACAAAATACTACCCTGTCGCACACCATTACCCACATAAAAAGACAATGTTACAGATTTTCCCCATTTTACAGACATAGACTGGTGAGCATACCAATAAACTGAGATTCTTAATAAATATTTCGGAACTCCTCTTTCGTGCAGTTGTTAAAACAATTTTTCATGATTTTCAAATGAGGCATCAATAAAACACATAAAAATTGTGGTATTATGCCCACTGCATAAATCTAGGATCTCCTTGAGAGAGAAAATGCACATATAAGTGCCGAGGTTTGTTTTGAAACCAAACTGGTTCTCAGATGTCACAATAAACGTTTTAATTCTATTTAACATAGGCCTCTCCAGGACCTTTGATAAAGTACAGGCCAGAGCTAGAGGTCGATAGTTGTCTTTACTATTTATTTTGCCAGCCTTATCTTTTACAATAGGCACTAAAGACACAGACAATATAGAATGTGTAACTTCCACAGTATATAGTCCACATGGATCCACAAATTAAAAATCTTCACTTTGGAAAGAATTTTTAAAGATGTTTTTCTCTCTGAACTCTTTGCTAGAGTTCTTAGAAAACAAGAAATATCTTGGTTTTAAAAGTATCTAGGAACGGGGCTTTCAACGTGTAAAATAGAAAACGTTTTAAGTTCAGCAAAAGAAATCATGCAGAAGATGACACTAAAATTTGTGTACTTCGTACATGCGGAAGAGGGTCAACACCCCTGAAAACACCATTCCTCAGATGGCTCAAGTATCAAGTTATGGGCTTGTTTTTTATAGGTAGAATCTGTAAAATTGGCCAAAATTGAAGAAATAAAAGATAGTGGTCAATGCAGGCTAGCTCTTTAGTCAAACTTGTTTCATTTATTAAATAAATTAGTGTTGAGATGGAGGTTCAGCTTGACAATTCACCTTAAAGCAACAACTGGGAGGTTTAAGAAGAAAAAAAGCCTTTTTAAAAGGAATCTGACTAAGAATGTAGGGTATGAATTAAAGTTTGATGTACACAAGAAAGAACCCTTTTAGTTTGAAGGAGCTGGAGCAAGTTCGCCTTAACAAACTTTCCAGTGACAAGATGTGCCAATAGAAATGGAGACATCAAAAGAGACCTGCACCTGTAGGGAAAGGACTTTAAATTCTTCATGTTTTAGAACAACTGATTAAAAATGGCAAAAAGAAAATAATTTTCAAAGCAGTAAGGATGTTCTTTGTGTTCATCAAATGACAGAAAAGTGCAAAATTCAACAAAGTGGGGAAAAAGGCTGTTTGTTTAATAGTTTATTTTTTCAGATTGGCCTATAGGTGTGCTGAATGCAAAAGTACAAAATACAATTTATTAACCTAAAATGTGACCTTAAAAATTAACTAAAGGCTAGTCTTTATTTAACAGGCGGGGGAATTTGTCATCTGACCTACTTTAATTTGAATCTTTATTTCAGGTATTTTTTTAATTAATATTTAGCAATCTCCTTCTTTTTTTCTGTCACACTGTGTTGGGTCTTCATGGGCTGTAATCAACCAGAACCTGCTGGAGAAATGAGCAAACATATTAAAAGAGAAAAGAAAAACTCAGTTCGGGGCGCTTACACTGAGCACCTTCTCTGCGCCAGTCTCAATGGGAAAATTATCATTGTGCCAAGATGCATTATGGGAGAATGAGTTCCTAATAGCGTGAAGAAACCCATTCAGTCATAAAACAGTATCTGTCACTCCTGTCAGACAAAATTATGCTGGCAAAGTGGATCCTGCTCGCCCTCTCCGCCAGCCTACCAATCCTCTGAATGTTGGTTCGAACGCTTGCGTGCGCGTGTTTTGCGTCTGCTTGCATGTGTCAGAGTGCACGTGCGTGCTAATGTTAGTATGGAGTAAGATGAAAAACGAGGGCAGAGAGAGAGGAGGATGAAGTACAAGAGTGAAAAAGCGATGATTAATTTAGAATCATTTTTGGAGGGGGGGGGATTCAAAGAACAATGATTTTTTTTAAAAATCCTTTTTGTGTTTGTCTGTGGAGTTGAAAAGTGTGGGTGTTTGCACGTGTGTCTGCTCTCCATACTGTGATTCTTCAAGCACAAATCCCATGCTGTCTGTAATCATTATTTTGTGAGCTGGCTGCTAACATTGTGGCAGTTTCTCAAGCTATTTACACACTCCATCTCCTTTGGTGGAATGAAACATGCCATCCAGGTTCTAGAAGGTAAATACAAATTTCTTTCAGATGCTGAAGTTAGGTTGAAACTCAGAATCACTAACAATGTGTTTTAAATATTTAAAGGTATCAACACTTTATATAAATATAAACTTAAGCAAGGTGCGTTGACCTGAACTTGGGCATGGACAATGTGTTTATGTGCTTACAAATGTTGTGCTTGTGTTATTTCTCCAAAGTCTTTGATTATACAGTTTAATTAAAATTCCAACATTTTTTTAATGAACACAGACTGAGGAGGAAACCTGACTTAAAAATGTAGCAAGGAAGAAGAGGAGTCATTCAAGAGAGCTACTTTCTTTGCACAAGTATGAAATAAAAATATTTCCTCTTATCTAAGCAGTTTTTAAAAGATCTGCAATGATTGGACATCTTTAGCTATAGCTCAGTTGCATGGATGCATGTAGAAACAAACCTGCCCACTGATTCTGTCCTGCTGCTTTTCCTGTTCAAAACACTCGCACAGTGCACGACAAGTTAGAAAAATTGGGATGTGCACGACGAGTCGAAACGATCCCCCCAGCTACGCACATCTGACACTGGGACATCAGTCAAATTAGTTTTATTTTTTGTAAAAGCCAAGAATGAGTATAAATCAGGCTTTAGGCCCCTTCACACTAGATGATGGCTACAAAAAATCTATCAAAACATGAACAGCCTCTGCAGGGTCTTGGGGAGGTCTTCAAAACGTAGTGGGCTCTTCATTATGCATGACTGCCTTCAGGTGATAATAAATACCCAAGAAAATTGTGTATGATATGTTGGATAAGTGATCTTGTATACACCCCAGCAGTTGAGACACAACTATGGCTTTAATTGATACACCTGCATGCAGTCAGGCATAAATAGATAAAGAACAAGAAAAACAGCAGACTCACACTGTTTGAGTTTTAGTAATCTGTATTTTGAGTTTTAGAAAGTGGTTATGCTCATGACTCTGGTTTTTCTTTTTTTGTATTTTCTTTTAATAGGGAAATGGCTTTGAGCTAGGAAAACCACAAACAAAGGAATAGTTTTTAATCATTTTTAATATCTCGTTTAAAGAACATTTTCACCAAACTTGTGACCACATTTAGACAGAAGGGTTTCAAGCTGGTCCTGCCTTACTTTGTGGATGTTTGGTCAGCGAGAGATGTTGGCCCATTGCAGTTTTGCCCACTGCTGCTTTAGTTTGTTTGTAGCCTTGCATTAATCCTGTGAGCCCTAAATTTTCATCAAGTTTTAATCTTTTTTTTTTCCTCGCTTTTAGAACATAAGAAACTTCCACCGAGTTTTTTTTTTTTCCACATCCAGATTGGGATTGCAACCAACTCAGTTCCATGTGGTATTGTCAGCTGCTGTGCCCTAAGTGACAAATGTACCATCTAACAGGAGCAACAGCCTGTGTAAGTAGCAGAAAGGAGTTCAGTTGGGTACTTTAAACACCTGAGTGCTAAACACTTGTGAGATCACGCACACGTTTGTGACTAAGTTCCATATACCTCTGTAGTCAGTTGCCTCCTTTTCAATCTTTCCATCTGTTTAGTTTTGGTTTTTTTTATATTCTCCCACTAATTTGCTTGCACTATTTAAGCTCAACTCTCTTTAGCTCTGCTTATTTCATTCCATATAGCTTTTCTTTCCCTGTCTCTGTGTCCTGTGCCCCAAGGGGACTCGTTTTTTTTATTTTTAGTGCATATCCATATTTTAGTGCGGTTACAGAATTTTTATCTCTTGATCATCATGTAAGTCTCTCACTCTCTGCTACTGATTTCTGGTGCATGGGTGGGACAGCAGAGAGAGAGTGAAAGAGATCAAGAAGCTCCCAATTATGTTCCTACTTTGGGTGTTGGTGTCTCTCCTTTTGCTTTCTGACTTTTTCTCTGCAACAGTGCAGTGGTACTGATCAATTCCACCGGCGCTCTGTTTACAGCACACTACATCTCCTCCTCAGCATGCCAACAAAAGGGTTGTGTGTCAGCATGAAATATAAAAAAAAGTTAGCTCAAAGGACTGAGTGGAAACTGCAGATTGCGGCAAACAGAACCGCATGCAGCAAGACACGCATATGTGACCTGAATTGTAACCAGATTGATCGCAACGCAAGCCTCTCAGATAGCGTTTCTGTCGATTACCGGTGGTGAAGGGTAAATACACACACGCGCAGCCACAAGAGAGCAGTGACCCTTTGCCACCCCAATAACAGACATCTCAGGTTTTGATTAACTGCTATCAGAGAGCACAACACCAGAGCGCACAGATTATCGAACATGGAGGGGAAAAAAGAGGAAGGAGAACAAGGAATAAGAAGGGCAGGGAGGGAAAAATGGAACTGCAGACAAAAAAAGCAAAGAGTCAGGGAAGAAAGGTAAAAGGTGAGGGATAAGAGGTGACAGGATCAGATGAATGGAGTGAAAACATGGTGAGGATAAAAAAAAAAAGTTAGAATCAATCTTTCATTTTTTTGCCTATTAGGACCTTTCTCATCCCCACACCTCTCCTTAACCATATCTCTCTCAAACTTGTCCTTTCACCCGTTCCACAGTATGAGCTATTGGGACATTAAATATGAGCTATTTAGGCAAGTGTGAGGCAGCCAGATGTAGGTATAAAGATACATGACTGTCATTTAAAGTCCATTACAACATCCAGAGCACCATTTACAGAGGCCATTCTTCGATGAAGATTCCTCACATTAGCCATTTAAAGAAATCCATAAGCTTGTTTTCAAATGGGCTCACAGATCAACAAAATACTGCTTCATGAACATTTAGCTTTCCAAATACTGTGTTTAGTAATGTTGTACGGTCAGCACAAATTTTTATCATTTTGTCACATTTCTCTACAAGTGTGAATGGATATTTTCACTTCTTCTATTTGACAGGTTCTTGGTCATTTTAGGTTTATGTTTGTTGTCAGATTTCTTGGTTTTCCCATTCTTGTCCTTATCTAGTATTTTAGTCTAAAAATTAAACAACACTCAAATGTCAAATTCAAACCCTCTAAAGTGTACGCCACATGGGCTCTGTCAAGCTAGCATTTCACTGGGCTGCAACTGTTGGCGACAACTTGTGAAAGGTATTCTTGAGAAAGTTTCCAAACATTTGCGATGGTTCTTAATTTCCTCGCATGAATCAAAGGCCTCTTGTGTTGTTGGAAATTTGAAAAGGTTTGAAACATTTGTGTGACAAATTTATACTCAAAGTAAGCATTGCTTTGTTTCAGGTGTCTGAAACCCAGCTCAACTGAGTTTCTTTGAGTCAGAAAATTGTAAGAAATGTGAAAAATCAACCTGAGGCACACACAAACACACATCCTCACACGCACACATACACACACTGTATATAATACTGTATATAGGTCAACAGCCTCACAGAATTTAACAAACAAGTTTGTGCTCAGAGGCTGACTGGGTTTAGTGGTGGACGTACACAACTGTCAACTTTAAAATTCAGGAGTTTTTTCTTCCTGTCTAGTTTGATGCTTTTACATGCACACTACTGTGGTTTAACACTTCATTGCTGTTGTTATTCAAGACAGCTCTCAGCTACAGTTTGGTTGGATGCATAAAATGAAACAGTAGTTTGTTAAAAACTAGGTGCTTAGGGTTGGGACAATATAAATCACATACTCCTACAAAGTCTACCATGTACAAATCTGCTTCTTTCTCTGTAACAAGTCCTACTTCACAACACCACACCCTCCAACTTATATACCCAGGTTTACAAAGGTAGTATATTTTTAAAGAAAACTTGTGTTTTTAAATCTAGAATGAGCCAATATATTACTGCAGTAATAACTTGGATGTTAAAACTTGTGCAGCATCTTCACGCAACAAACTCAAACCAATCCAGGTAAAGTCAGATAAAGATCCTACCTTTTCCCACTCTCTTTCTTTGTTGAGAACAATGACAACCAGCTTTGGGTTTTCCTGGTAGCCATCCTCTGTGAATGACAAGTCTCTGCCATCCCACGTCACGTTCATCATGTACCTGAGCGAACGAAGAGTGGAGAATGTGGAGTAGAGGGACAGGAGATGACAAAGAAAGGAGGCAGGAAAGAAGAGGGTAAAAATGGGTAATTCAAGGAGCGAGAAAGGGAATGAAGTGTGGTGATGAGAAACAGAAGAAAAAGATAATTCAATTACATTATCTGATAACCATGTGAAAAGTCAAGATCTACAAAGATTTTTTTCACTCAAATTAAGTAAAAAACTAAAAAAACAATGAAACATCAACATTTTGAAAGTTTTATTTTATTATTATTTTTTTAAGAAATCAGGCTTAACTAATCCTAAAGGCAGTAACTCACTGTGCTACAGCTGTTGGGGACTAATTGCAGACATATGATTGCGAGAATATGCATGAAATTTCACTTGGAATCACATTGAAGGACACGTTTGCATAAATTCCTGGGCTGAATTTCGTAGGTGGTTTGCACACACATCTACAAAAAATACTGCTCTAGTGACGTAATTGACTGCAGTTTGAGATGAGTTCTAGACACCTGCACTGATTTTTCTGTCTTTTTAGAGAGAGAAGTTGTTGCTCAATTTATTTTTTAACGTGCTTGAAATTCCTCCCATCTGAGAATGAGGTAGTGTGAAAATTGAGAACTCATGCAAAAATGTTTCAAAACATTTTGGAAAGTCCCTTGCAAATGCTGTTCACAATTTGTTGCAGTTCACAAAGATACTAGCTTTACAGCGGGGGTGACAAACTCCAGGCCTCAAGGGTAGCTGTCCTGAAAGTTTTAGGTTTCTCTGCTCCAACACATTCAAATGATTTAATTACCTTCTCACCAAATCATCAAGTCAAACCAGCATGAGCATATCTAAAACATGTAGGAGAGCGGCTCCCAAACAACGGTGTTTGACACGTGTGCTTTACAGTGAAGATTGCCCTACATGGTGCTACATAGTTGGTTATTAACGTAGTAAGGTTTACTGATTGTAGGTCTGTACATGTTCATGTGAAATGGGTGGAGCCAACATTGGAGAACCAATCTCAATAATGGATCAAGAACAAAATGTGGCAAAAAAGCAAATAAATCATACAGTTAATAAGCCCATCAATATTGTCACATCATTAAAAAAAACAACTATCTTAACTAAATTAATGTGCTGCAGGTGTCGCCTCCTATTAGGACATGAGGAAACCTTTTAACCTAATTCAATCCCAACTTTTTTATAGAACCTATTTCACACTGAATGAGTGTCCAGTGGAAAGTCTGAACTTTAACTTAAGTAAATTAATCTTTTGTCATTTAAAGTGTTTGACCCATAAATGTAATCTGTCTTTTAAACATTTTAACCTCCATGTGGAAATAAACATAAATGTTCAAACACAATATGAGGCAGTTTGGTGAGTATAATAAAAAGAAATACATAAGAAAACTACTTGTGAATGTTCTGTTTTAGGCTAAATAAGGGTTGGATAACTCTCTTACACAGACTTAGTGAAAGTAAAAATGTAACAATGTAACTCAAGGAAAGAGAATAAAGAGGACACTTCCACAGTTACACAGAATTGACTTTATTTTTTATTGTTGTTGTTGTTTAGGGACAGTGATTGGTTGAGAGGCAATGTGCTAAAATGTGTGATCTCTTTTTTGGAAATCAAACCTGCTCCAGAGCAAGTTAGGTTTTACACCTATTATACTGTACTGTACTGATATCACACACACTTTAATGGCTGACCCATATGGCAGGTCACATTAGCTAAGATGGAGGGCAGTGGGGAGATATTCTTGGGTCCACACTGGCTCCACATTAATCACGACTGTCCTTCCCCACTCTGTCTCCCTCACTGCTTCTGTCAGCGGTCATGTACGACACAGAGGAGTGGCCTCCTCTTTTCTTCCTCCTCTACTACATTCTGAGGAGGGGTGACGGGGCAAACTTCTAAATGGAGCATGCATTCACGTGCACCATTGAAAAGCCACAGCGGACAGCAGCAGGTGAGGTGTTTCATGTTTTGTAGGACATTGTGTGAAGGACTTGCTGCAGAGTCAAGCTGACAGGACAGACAGACAAAGGAACACAAACATACACTTAGATACAGGCAATTACATAACTGCCAGCTTTTCATGGCGGCAGGCGATAAAAAGAGTAATGCAACATGTTTGACCTGCTTGCAATTAAAATCAATTTACCCCTGTTTAGTTACCCCGGCCTGTATGCTCAGCACACATATGTGCATAGTAACACAGGCTTTGTTCAACTGAAAAAAAAACAGTCACAAACTGAACAAAATGTGTCAGGCAAAAGCGTAGAGGTTTACATTCACACATTCTTTCACACTGGTATGCTGTTTTATAAACCTGGAAAACAGTATAAACGGGGATCTCATTTAGCTACAGCCTAGCCTGGATGAAGATTTTACTTTAACTCCATGCTCATGACTGATGTCACAGCTGATTAGGTTCTAACTACTGATAACTACTTGACACAGCATCAATTCAAAAATGACCAGACTATTCCTTTAAACAAACCACAGACAGTGTGTGTGTGCGTTTGCAAGTCTCTCTGGACACATGCCCATAGAACAGGTGGACTGATTGTTGTTGCTATGATACGGACACAGACTAAAGTGTGTGTGCCGCAGAATGACCGTCATCGGCCACAGATGAACATTCCTACACAAAAACACAGACAACTATTTTGCACACCTCAACAATATTTAGTCTAGCACCGCGTGTTGGATTTGTAGCAGGTTCTCTCACTGTCCAGCCTCCTTAATAGCTGTAACCTCCTTATTCATTGAGGGTGGGGGTGAAAAGGGGGGAGAGACAGCAGAGATGGAGCACCCACTGAAATGAGAGTGGGTTGTAAAGATGAATGAGGCTGAAGGGAGAGATGGAGAGAGAGCCTGACAAGGGAGGAAGAGAAGCATGCCTCAACAGAGTTAGGGATAAAAATATCTACTGTGTTATTTATTTTCTTTTTCTTTTCTTTTTTTTTTTACTGCCTACCCCTTCTTTTTGAGCACAAAAGGTTAAAGTAAAGGGAGGTGGAAAGTGAGTGGGGGTGGGTGTGAACTTTACCAGAGTTAGCTCTACAAGTAAACAGCAGAAGTACCAAATCCTCTGCATTTCTGCAGTGCTAATTGTACTATTGATATTCAAATCGAAGGATTGACATTGCATATCAGCTACTGCCTTCTATGCCAAACTGGTAAACAAAGATCATTTTGTGATGAGGAGGGACAGAATTACAGCCTTTTCGGTGAACCTGGCAAATTATGTGGGCAATGTGATGTTAGTGCTCAGAGTACTCTCGGCAACTACCACACCAAATTGTAACTCAATAGCTGTAAATTTATTGGTCAGTTATCGGCATTTTCATGTTTGAAAAAGGTTGCTTAGCTGTGACAGCCATTTTGAACTGGATCAGCTTTGAACATTAATCAGTTGTAGACATAAATTCATTGATTACTTTCTGAGAAGTTCATTAAAATCCACTCAGTGACTCATTTTTTGCTAAAACAAGAGACAAACAAACAAACAGACATGGGTAAAACATCTTTCTTTTGCCATTGGTGCCATTAATGCCACAGGCTGTGGATGATAATCATACTGACTCCCTTCTCCTCCATAATGTCAATCTTCTCTTTTAACACTACAATAAAAAATCAAGTTAACACTTATTTAGAGGTGTGGCCTAATGCTTTATGAATAGAACGTCTACATTTTCTTTGAAGTGGCTTCACTGGACGAGGAACCATCTGTACGAGGGCGATGGGATGAACTGTACAAGGCTGTGCGTGTCAAAGATGGAGACATTTATCCTTGTTAAGTCAAGGACCAGTCCAAGCAATGATGTACACTGTCAACGTACATGAGATCTTTGAAGCACACATACACACACACTCTATAAAAAGGGGAGGAGTGTAAAAAAGAATTGTGCTATTTAGGCTGATTCAGGATTTGAAGAAGACAATGGGGTTTGTTCTCATTTAAAAAACACAATCATCCTAAAGTGGTCTGTATTTTATAGTATGAGGGATGGCTGTATAGGATCTGCTGTGCATATAATTTATTTTGTTTGTGCATAAGGTTAGTTAGTTTTAATGTCCCCTAATCTGCCACCTAAAGACCAATAGCTAACTCACTACTTGGTTGTTTTCAGGTTTGGATATAAATCCCAGCAAAACACAGGAGCACCTTTCATAAACACCCATCTCTGTGATGAAAATTTTATGACCTCCTTGAGACGCCGGATTTGCTTTGCTTCTTGCTAAAATCTGCCCACTCATTTTGATGTTTTATTCAACATTTCCCCATCTGTGCTGTCTGAGAATTCAAAAATCAGTGAAATGTAGTTCACGGGAACTAAAATGATACGGGCCGAATAAATGTCCCTTACTGTTTCAAACACTTATGGTTTCCTCAAAACAGTCGCCAGAGTTGCCATTTCCCACTTCTAGAAGCCTAAAATATGCATCATTGCAATGCTTTATTTTATCAACAATATGTAAACTTTCATTTTTGTTCAGCCAAAAGAGCCCTTTCTTCCTTTGTCATGAAGTTGTGGCAATTTTAAATGTGTGCATTTAAAATGTGTAAATTGTGTGAATGCTGATTCAGCATTCACACAATTAATTCTTGGACTCTTGAAGAAAATGATATAAATTTAAATATCTTGCCTGTCCAAAGTGATTGGGATGCTTGCATCTGAAGTATAACCTTACAAACATCTAAAAATGATAGCTTGTCCAGGACTTTTACAGAGTATGTGTGTAAATGGGTGTGTTTCCTCTGCTCTGACCCTCATACATCAGCCCAAGAGATTGAAATTACCTGTCAGAACAAACTACTACCACCACGCCTTTTCCACACACACACTCACACACACTGATAAATAAGCGCTAAAGTCTTTTAAGGCACGCGGTTCACCACAACAAGGTGAGCAGTACGCTGTAAATCTGTCACGAAGGAACATTCTCTGAAGAGGGAATATTTCTCTTGTTTCTAAAATGCACACTCACACACATTTTATATGGAGCACAAGCTGTCACTTGGTCTGATTGCTGCACTGGCCAGCGCTCTTAGTCGGTCATTTGTCTCCTGGTTTTATTTAATTTTATTTTTCTATTACCCTGCAAAACAAATTCATCTTAGGTGCGTCACAGCAGATTTATCATCACAGCTGTCACAAGCAAAGTGAGTGAGGTAAAACTTCACTGAAAGCACAGGCAGAATGGGAGAGTATCAGTCACTGGAACAACAGACTTCTCTGTCATTCAGCTGTTATTATTCCTCTCACAATGAGTTTAACTCAATTGCGGAAGGTTTTCAGCTCATTGAAAAGCTGGAGGTAGCTTATATTTGAAATCAAGTTGCTTTCACAAAACCAAACTCTGAAAGGTAACAATAAATTTGGAGCCCACTGTTAGACTATTACTTTTATCTAAACACTGTTATTGTCATTTTGAATAGATCTACTGAAAAATAAAGATGATTCTTAAGAAGTGTGCCTTGCCTATTTATTTGTATTTACCCATCTTTTTGTTTTAGTGTGTGAGTTAAATGTATCTTCCTGTCTCCCCTGACAGCTGCTGATGGTCTAACAACCAACACTGGCCCGTTGCCCCGACCTAGCATTGACCAATCATGTTTCTCATGTCATGGCCCTTAAGCCCTATTGGCTGCGCCCTCTCAACCACAACATAACCATCTGTGGGCACTCATCACCTGGATAACAACCCAAGGCAGCAGAGCATGCTGAGAATAGAGTCAGCTGGCTCTGGATATGTGATAATTCCCATTGGTTTATCTGTTTCCTGACAAAATAACAGATCTTGTGTGAAACTAACACCTAAAAACCTACTGACATTGTTAAAGTTGTTCTCTTTACATAAAAACACAGACACTTCTAAGTTACCTTTACGACCACAAAAGCATTTGCAGCAAAACGGGCCAGGTCAGGAATACCTATGATTTTTGCTGAACATAAATGGAAACAGCTTGATTGATGCATTGATTTAAATAAATATATTGTAGCTCAAGCAAGAACTGGTTGGTTTATTAATCAAACATTTGAGTTTCAGACTTACTGAAATGAATAAATAGTCAAGAAAAGAAAGGAGGGAGTCCTACATTATTAAATTAGAGTTTGTTTAACAAAGAACTGAAACAAAACCAAGTAAATGCATACATTATGATTGTATTTGTACTTGTAGTTTTACCTGTTTCAATATTAAAACTCCTGTGGAGTATTCTTAAAACCCAATGACTAAACAACATGAGAAAATGAAAAGTCAGCAATTGTCTGTATTTGTATTTGTCTGTCCATATGTTAGCAAAATATTTTATGACCCACTGAACAAATGACAAATTTTATCTCTGAAAGTAGTCACTGGATGGACATCTACAACTAAACTACTTTTAAAGTCAACCTAATTTGAGATGACCACCACAGCTAATCAACCTTAACAAACACTAATATGGGTATAACTCAGTCATCTTCCCAGATATTAAGTTTAACTTTGCTGTGACAGTAACTGAGAATCATCCCCAATGAATACTTTAAGCTTGAACAGATCACACAAGACGTTTGTTAAAAGCTTTGGCATGCAACCTGTAAGTTTATATACACTCCCTGAAAGTGTGCTCATGTTCTTTCTTTCTAAAATTGCTTTAATTTAAAAAAAAATGTTGAGACAGGAAGTTCACCAAAAGACAGTGAATACTTCAATTTGTTTATAGGGAAATAAAACGATGGTGACTTGGTGTACATGTGTTATCTTTTAAAATATATTTTATTCTTCCCTTGTTGAATAAAAATGTTTTGAATCAGTTCTATCCTAAAACCAATGTTCACACGGGGACGATAACAGTTTTTATATTGATTTTATATTGATATTCATGCTGTCATGTTTACTTGTCTAGTCGAATAGATACATTTAAGATAGCCACACATTTTTAAAAGATTAAAAAAAACATATATAAGGAATTTTTGTACTTGGGTTTAAATTATGTCACAAAAATAGATTTAAGCTTGTTTCTTTCACTATGACTAGAAAGATGCTGCAATGGGAAGGTGAAATATGTAATGTCAGCAATGTGGAAGACTTCTACTTGCAAAATAGCGTTGACATATTTGGCCTGACAACAAATTTCTATGTTGAAATTTGGAGCATCGGAACACCTACGTGAAAATCTCTCATTTTGGCAGAACATGAAATTAGACATATACAATAAACTGTAATTTATTATGAAAAATACTCTTGACAATTAATAGTATAGTGTACATTCATCATTAACTGATGTCAGGGGCTGGAAAATTGCAAATGAAGCTAAAGTGATGTTTAGTTTAAATAACAATCAATTGTTTAGTTAGTTCAACACCACAATGTTCCAGAGAGACATTGCTTAGAGTTATAATGCCTACCAATGTGATAAAAATATTCTTTTTGTGAAGTCTATTTGAGTTTGTAATGTAGTGCCTGATTACCAGCATATAGATAAGGATATGTAAGTAATTTTTTGGTGGTAATCTTGGAGAGAGAACCAGATTGCAAGACTGTCCGAGTTACGTGCAACTCAATTCTGATTGTCCAAGCAAATTTCCCAGCTGTCAGTATTTAGGTATTTTGCACGCAGCGTCATTTATTGACAATAATTTTTAAGTGACACATTTTATAAAAGAAAGCACAGTAGAGACAAGCAACCTGTCTAATTTTGCTTTTGGAAAGACATTTTGGAATCAAGTTCCGTTATTCAGACATAAGGAGATTAATTTCACACATCTTCTTCTCAAATAAAAACATGATTCGGATGTAAACACTGATTGTGTGTGTCTCTTCCCTCTCTGCCAGATGGAAAGCCAGACAGAGCTGGCAAGACCTGCAACATCTCCCACTGGCTGATGGGGGGGCCGAGCGCAAGATGAGGAGAGCGCAAAGAGCAAATGAGATATGGAGGAATAAATGAGAAGAAGAGCAGAAGGACTCATCAAGGAGCTCTTCAATTTGAGAGAGCACTCATTTGTAGTGGCTTCCTGCTGTTATGCCATTTAAATTTCTTCTCTTGATCTTCTTCTCACTGCCTAAATCACAAACTAGACCCAAGTTCCATTCACCTCTTTTTTATTCTCTTCTCCCTCTATTTATTTCCAACACTCCTCTATTTTCTTAGCTGTAATTCAAAATCTCTGGATGCCATGCCCAAAAGTTTTTTTTTTTCAGTCTTATACTCATTCTCATGAGAAATGTATAAAACAGATATCAACAATAACACATATAAACAATATAATCTATAATGCTTGTTTCAGTAATTTTGCTATAAACTCACATTTCACATTTTGCAAAGACATGAGTGCTAAAATAAACCAATAATTATGCTTACTTGTGCAGAGCACTTGGTGGCAGCTTGGTTGTCTTTTCCATCTGGCCATAGCAGGATGTCTTGGCTTCAGGAATATCCCCATACTCATCCAACATGGCTGCTGCTGCTGAAGTTATGATCCCCAGTCCATCTCGAACCCGTGCCTCCAACGGGTAGTCCCAGTCATCATACGACACTGAAATCATTCCTGATGGAAACGCCTCTGGAGTTATTTCCGTGTTACCAGTCGTAAGTGACGGCACAATCCAGATGTAACCAAATCCAGTCAGGCCCAGAGACCGAGCCTCCTCCAGGACGTAGACTGCTTCATCTTTAGAGCAGTAGAGCAAGACCACTGGAGACTGGACCTTCTTGAGCATGATCTGAGACCGGCTGTCCTCCTCCACAGCATCCAGAGTGATGATATTCTGGAGGTCCCAGCCCACAAAACTAAAGCAAAACAAACAACAACAAAAATGACATTTAAATGTTTACCTAAAACATCACAAACTTTACTCAAGTGTTAGCTAAGGCGGCCATAATCCTTCATTGTAACTGATATAATTGTGACACAACTTATTGTCCCTTCACAATATGCTTTTTATACTTAAGAAATTAAAACTTAATGGAAAGGTGATTTTAAAGTGGGTTTATTTAGTGTAGCTCTGATGGGGAAAAGAAAAGGAAACACAATATCACTTCTGTCAAGTGTTTGACAAAAAAAAGAAAAAAAAATCTGGAAACTTAACTACAGTAAACTAAAAAATAGCAAGAAATAAATTATTATAATCAGTTTAAAGACATTTATAGAGATATTTTATATTTAATTGTACTGGTTCCCCCTTTTTTGTGGTGTCTGAAATAGATAAATATCAGTGGGTCCCAGCTTATGAGTTAAACAGCATCAAGACCAAATGGAATTGCTGTACTTCAATTGTGCTATCAGTAGTTAGTGCCTGCTAGAAACTGCTTGAAGAGTGAAGCACTGAAATGGATGCACACACAACAGGGACTGAGTAAGTGAGTATTACAAAGTGTGACACAGGTTAGGGAAAAGAGGGGAGCTGTTAACCTGCATGTAAGAATCTCACAATAGACACACGATGTAACATGAGAGCAATTTGGGACTTGCTATTTCTCCATTGTGCTAGGTTTACAGGCCCCAAACGGCAATACTGATAGAGAGACAATGAAACAGAAATACGCAGGAAGACATTGACAGAGAGAGGAAACAAAACAAGGGGGATAAAAATCATGAACTGATGTAATTAAGTTAAAAAGACCATCTTGGAACACCCTGATCTGAAAAAACTTGTCCCCATTTAAAATTAGAAAGGCACCATGCTCTGACGGGACACAGACATGCTCTGCAGTAACTGAGACTGAAAGCTTTTAGTTACAGTGACTCTGTTGCTCAGAGTGAAATACTATAATCAGAGATCTGCACCCGTCAGTTCAGAGCGACAGTGATCGGAAGTTTTCAATCAAAAACAGCACAGCATAAGCCTTTCTTCCTCCAGCGCATGTTGCATTTCTGATTGTGAACTTTGAGATACTCCCATTTTCCATCCAGTGAAGCAGGCACAGAACCATATGAACACCTGCTAAAGAATCCTTCATCATTATGGTGGACATCTGGGATACTTTAGATTAGACTGGTGTCCTTGCAATTATTGAACTATGGCTGGCAAAGTAATTGAAATAATGTGATTCCAAATCTCAACAGAGTGGTACTTTAAGTATGTCAAGCTGAAACTGGTAATGTACCCATGTTTAAAGCTATTATATTGCACAAAGCACTTTAATTATTTCCTTAGGCACCCAGAGACTAAGTGGTAGTCCTGAACGGAGATTAAATGAACACAAAAAGAACCTCCAGTAATTTTTTAAACCTGATGAAAAGTCATTCTAATTGTTGGGAACCAGCTATTAAAATGTGAACATTTACTAGTTTTGCATATGTCAAGAACAATAAATATAGCATTTTTTAAACAGCTGATTAAATAAAAAGGTCACTGAAGTCACTGAAATATGTTAACTTAGGCTATGTCTGAGCATGATCAATTTTTAACTACTATTTATTAATCAATTAAGGAAAAAACTGTTAGATTATCAGCTATGACATTGACATTTATTTGGATCTCTTACTATTAAAATGTGTATTCTCTGAACTTGCTAATCTTTTTCTCCCCTCCATGGTGTTTACTGGTTTTGCCTTTGAACTATGCTACTGTTGTCCAGCAGATTTAGGCTTTTAGTGTTAAACAGGAGATTATCTGATTTTTCTAAAGTAGCCTGGCATTCAAACCACTGCTATAAAAGTGCACATTTCTTGAGACTTGAGGTGTAGAAAACAAGATGCATAAACCAAGTTTGAAATACTAAAGGAGAAAATTGACTAAAAGAGTTCTTATCCAGTCAGAATCTATATCCATCTTAACCCTCACTGACATTCCCAACTTGTTCCTCAAGCTGGATAACCAGTAGTGATTGACCAGACCGTCTGTTATTAACAATACAAGTTGATGTCAATGCATTATTTAGTGGTCACAAACATCATCGCAATATGCAATAAATCTGGTCAGCCATGTTGTTTTTGAGGTCAGGACTGATGAGTTTACTCTGACTTTCTTAAGTTTAGCCTTTTGGAGGTGTTCAAGTCAAACATTCCCAACATTTCTTTGGAAACTTCAACTTCTGACCTCAAATCAAACACACCAAAAATCTAAATGAAACAGTTCCAGTGTTTCATGCCACAGTCCCAGTAGTTTTCCACAGCCTTGCCACGCCTCCTAGTTCCACGCCTCTGTAATCACTGCCATCAGCTTCACCTGGTCCTCTCACTATATAAGCTCTATACCTCTCACAGTAGTTCATTGACAGATTATTGAAAGGTTTAACCTAGTAGATGTCCAGTGTTCGTTCACAGTTCATGCCTGCCTCCATCTTGACCTCAATGACCTCATCTCACCTGCTCCTCAATAGATACCTTTCTGGACTCTGCTCACCGGCCTTTGACCTCGCTCCCCCTTTTTGGATTACGCCCACAGGTTCGTACTTTTCTGGATTTGGCTTTCTCTCTCTGACCTCCTGGCTTTGACCTCTTGCCTGTCCCCAGACTCTCCCACTAACCTTAGCCCCATACTGTGGCCTGTCTGGCTCTCACCCAAGTCACTCGGTAGCCTTCCCTGCTCAGTTTCCCTTCTATTCATACAGAGGGGCCCGCCCTGAGTGTTAGCATTTCTACTAGCTTTTCAGCTACAATAAACATCTGAAAACTTTGCCTGTGTCCGCCTATTCTGAGTCCTGTTTCGCCAAGTCTTGTCACTAAATCAGTTGCTCTTGGACATCCCCAGATCTCAACTCAAAAACTGAGATGACAAAGCCATTTTGTTAGTGGTCCCTAAACTTTCAGTCTGTTTTTAAAGCCATTGATCTTTCTAAACCTATACTTAAAGGCTATTTATTTTTGGTGGATAGTTGAGCAAGAATGTTGTTTTTTAATTGTGCAGTCATCTATTTTATTTGTTGTTTTTAATAGTTTGTTTATAGTTCATATTTATTGCTGATTTTATACTATAGACAACACTTAATTGTTTTTAAATGTGCAGTAGAAATAAGCTTTGACTTGACTTAATGAATTGCTAGTGTGTGTGTGTAGCAGTCATGGAGTCTTGATTGCTTTTCACTAGCAATTTATTGGCCTTCTCTGTTTGTGGCTTTTTTTTTTTTTTTTTTTTTTTTTTAAGATATCTTTCAAAAGTCATTTTTAAAGTAAGTGCAAAGAAACTGTCCCACCTGTTGTCAACTGTAGTTTTTAGGATGTTGATGAACTCCTGGTAGCCGGGGAACTTGGATGTGACAATGGAGAAGACGTGCCAGTCATACTCCTCCATGATGTTCAGCATGAGCAGAGCCTCCTGCTGGATGGAAGCACCAAACTGGAAGAATGTTGACTTCACATCCTGAGAGAGAGAGAGAGAGAGAGAAAAGAAGATTTGGTTGAATATTTTATTTGGACCGCTAACCACAACAGAGCATTTAAACATTAGGACAAAAAACTGTCTGACATTTACCCATACCCAAAAATCACACATAATGAGCATTCTGTGATGGAAATATATAAACAAGGGGCTGAGAATAATTTCATTAAGACTAAATTGGATTGGTGCAGTAGATGTAGGCTTTAAAACTCTGAGCCTTGTTCTTGGAAATGAGAGTTGTATTAACTCATATCCACTCCATTAAATCTGATTGAGAATCATTTGCCATCTAATTCAGCCAAACTCGGACATGGGTTTGGACAGTGCAGAGATGCGCTATTACAGGTGTTCAAATCTCTTCCAGTAATTTATGCCATGTTTAAAATGATTCATTATACTGAGAACTAAATAAAATTAGGTATAATAGGACAAAACATACTGAGAAAGAAAAAGGATGGTAGCATAACAGACAGATCAAAAATAACAGATTATAATTCTGTTTAACTTGGCTGTCTTGTGTGCATATATATATATGAATTTAGGACTGCAACTGAGAAGCAACAAATTCACCATGTCATATGAATGCATAAAGACAGCTGCAATAAATGCAATCTTTACATATATACACACAGCCCACAGCATGCGTCTACAGAAAGACTAAAGTGCAAAAAACGTGAGCCATTGTAGGTTCCGTTATGTGATGAAACAGCAATCATGATGCTGGAAGCCATTTCATAGCATAATGGTTCATAGCCCCAATCCTATGTGGTGCAAAAGCCAAATCTCATCAGTTCTGAAGTTGCCTTTGGTAAGGTACAAAAAGCACGATATTAAGAACATGTGAAAAACAGTCAGGAATCCTTTGCCGTAGCCTTGGTTTCATTGTGAAACATGTCAAATGCATACAGTCAGTACTCTGGTATGTGTGTGAGTCATAATTATTTGCTTCTTTAGAGTCACGATGAGTTCAAACACACAGCTGTGGAAAGAACTCCGACTCTTTCCATGCAACCATTTACAATGTATTGTACACCTATTTAGAGCATGTTTATGGACAATGTTGCTTATGTATGCCTTAAACATACAAAACCTGAAAGATTATGCATATATAGATGACTTGTGTGAACAGTCATAAATTTCATGTAAATCAGATAAAAGACTTTTTTTTTTTAAGAGAAAACTTCTAAAAAAAAAAGGGGGGGGGGGGAGAAATGAACTAATAATCCACTGTTTATATAACTCAGTTGATTTATGAACCATCAGCAATAAATTCCAACTTCAGAAATTGTTAATTGTTTTACAATTAATTTAAACAGAATAAAATACTCAGCCAATTATCTGATAAAATTCATTAGTTTTAAAAGTATTGCTGGAGTATAAAATAATGAAACTACATTAAAGAGGAAAATTTATACCTTTGACAGCAGCGGTTAAGAAATATCATTTGTGTTTTATGGTAGTATTACAGTTAATTCACATTAATTTCATATATGTGGTTCCATGGGGAGAGATGAATTTTAAAGTCACTTCTGAAGGAGAGTTTGATATATGATTGTATCTTAATGCACCCTCCCTCATGAGATTCATTTTTGTAGGGATGAAAGAGTAAGAGAAGAGTAGGGGGTTGGGGGTACATACAGTAGCTGTGTGTGTTATATAGTTAAGGATGTGCTGTTAAAATATAGCTCTGACCTAAGAGCATTTGTGAATTGTATAATATTTATATTCAAATTGAGTTTTTTCAAGAACTTTTTCTTGTCAAATTTCGATAAATGTAAAGTTTTTGAATGGTGCTAGCTACAAACTAATGAAGTAGTTCACCTTGGCAAGGAAATAATGTTATTTTTTAAAACAAAATGGATGTCTTAAGGGTGAGTTGTGTTATTAATAATGGTGCCAATGCATGAACATGGCAGCCCTTTCCGATACACATTTGATTTGGCAGCTTTGGAAAAACCCATGCAAAAAATGTCATTAAATCAGGAATATTCTGCTTTGACTTTTGGTAGCAGAACATTGTACTTCGTAGGTAAAAAAAAAAAAAACCTGAAAAAAACATTTTAAATACAGTATATAATAGGATTTTAACAAAATAATATATATTCTTATAACTGCACCATACTGTACTTCACAGGAGAAACATCATTCCATGTTTAAATAGGCCAAAGAAATTTGGATGTGTCTGAGTTGGCATTTTGATATTTTTTACAGTTTTTTTTACATACTCAAAGGTCATGTTTTGTGATTTTACAGCAGCTTTATGTCATGATACCATGCAATCATTTGCCTAAACTTTGCAAACTTTTTGCTAACAAGTGCTTTGTACTCCCACAACCTCTACACTTCTTATAAAAATTTTACATCAAAACATAACCACTTTTAACATCTTTCACCCAGCAGGTCTTTCACAGCTTTAGGTCATGTAGTTTTTTTCTCAAGTCTTTCCAGAGTGCAGAGTGCACACACACAGATTCTCATTGATTTTCATTAGATCTGAATTCAGAACTTTCTCTTCAATCAAAAAGTGTATGGTATTTTTACTATACACATATTCTTCTACATAAAATACTGTAAACATAAATAATTTACATGTATGATGACCAGATGTCTCTGCCACTTGTAGTTTTTGGATCTTTTCAACACAGCTCATATCTTTTGTACATTGACTAAGGTTTTATTTCTAATCTGCGTTTCTGCCTGCTTGTGACAGGTGTGTGATTACCATGGTGACACCAGTGAGCCACTAGCTTTATCATATCTTTTGATCTCTGTTCTCTTTACACTTCTCTTATGGTTTATGCATTAAAACAGACATTTTGTCAGCTTAGATTATTAGAAAAATAAAGCCCAAATTGTTTTTTTGGGCTTTATAGCAGAGAGCTGGTGTACGTTGAAATTCTGAGCAGTAGCTGCATTGGCACTCTTCAAATTTCCCCCTACAGCCATTGAGTGTGTTCAAAATATCAATGAGTGGAAGGACCAGAAATTCTTCAAGCTCAATACAGAAAAGACAGAAGCTATTGGTTTTGGTCCAAAAGAAATGCAAGACTAGAGATCGGCATTTAACTAGACCCAGTGACATTAAAACTATTTTGTTTTAATGTTTCTTTTTATGTACTTCTCAAATTTTAGTCATTTTTAATGCAGTTTCTTCTTTAAATGTGATTCTATGTATTTGTATTTGGAGCTATACAAATAAACTTGCCTTGCCTTGGTATTGCTATAGTTTAAAACTACTTTTGAAGCTCTATTCCAACTCTGTAGGCAACTCTCCTACATCACCTCTACCTCCCATTGACTCCCAACAGGGGAATGTTCATCTTACGCTGTGCAACAACATACTGTGCAAACAAGCAATACTCAACTTAATTCATCATCATTGGCTGTTTTCTTTTTGCACTACGTCTAGTCATTTACTTTTGATAGTTTCCAAGCTGTATTTTATTTTTTAATAGATTAGCAGAGCTGAATTGCACTTCTGGAAATGGTCTTTGTGAAATGGCACTGATGGGATGAAAATAGTGCCTAATAAAAAGCACAACTTAGCACAGTGGCTGATATTTTTAACCAGCAGAGCGATGAGTATAATTTATTTTGCAACATGCATGAGCTAGTCTTTCCTTTCTCCTGTCTTGATAGCTTCTGAATAGAGTAGAAATCCATTGTTTGTTTGTGTCAGTGGGGCTGAATGAGAAAATGGGTGTGTGTCTCGTCCACTCAACATAAAGATCCCTGAGTGCTTGTTAATGATATTGTATCTTGTATGCGAGGTTTCCTCACTCTACACTCAGGCTCAAGTGCTCCTCAGATCGACTATCGTTGTGCAGCGTTGTGATTGTGTGAGTGGGCTCTAATGTGGTAGAAACTAAAGGGATGGTTGAGCATGGTGGGACAGGAGGGAGGTCATGCTGTAAGACTTGTCAGTCCATGTCTTCGTCACAGCAGCAGCAGATACTCCCACACTCAGCTGCAGCATGCAGAGGGCTGTGCACACGGCCAGTGCAGAATGAGGTCAGAGATTTCTATGTAACTCTCCGTGAGACTGTATGCTTTAAATGATGTCTTTTTGTGTGTCTGACGTACTGTTTGTCACTCATGAACTCTAGCTGACAAAGCAATAATCAGTGATTAACATCTTGCTTTGCTAGTGTTCTAAACACTACTAACAGAGATAAAAGTAACAATCCTTCAAGGAATGTACATAGTCTAGCATCTTGCATGTAAAAGTTTTAAAGAAAAATCTAAGATTTTGTTAGCACACAAGGTATGTCTTGGGGATGACTCTTAGCTACTACTACACCAGATTTTAGTTCAGTATCTTTAGAATTGGCATTTTTGTGTTTGTTAAATTCAATTAGCTGTGGCAGCCATCGTGAATTGGGTTGGCATGAAAATTCCATCAGTTGTAGACGTATATCCATTGCTTATTTTGTGAGTTTCAGTAAAATCCAGCCAGTATTTAAGAAGTTATTTTGCTGACAGACAAACAAACATATGAAAATGCAGGAAAGTTAATAATTGTGCACCTTTTATGGCAGCGGACAGTGGTGAAGTAAATATTACTGATTATCTAACACAATATTCAGCTGGCTTTTATGCTGTCACTCTGAAAATACACCAAAACATTGTGAAACAGTGTATTCATCTCCAACAGATCACATTACAAAAAAACAAACTGCTCAGCAGAACACAACAACGAGCCTGAGGCATTGACTTGGCTTTCCCTTTATAAAGAGGCAATCCAACTGAATATTTTTGGGTTAGGCTATGTAACCACTAGCCAAACAAACACTTGTTTTACTTTGTTTTCAGGCTTAACAACCTAACAACTGTCATACAGGTGTAAAAATAATTAAAGTGATTTTGAGAAAGAGTTGTTTTAGAAATGTGAAAAAACAATATGCAACAGGCCCTCATATTGCTAGTCATTAGCTCAGCCTGGACAAAGACTTCTGCCCCTCTCTCATACTCCGTGCTCTATGACTGATGCCACAGATGAAAATGTATCAAGTATTTAAAGCTGTTAGACAAAATATCACTTCAAAAATGACCAAAGTTTTTTTTTTAAGTTCACCAATGTTCTTGTGCTGTCTCATTTTTATCAACTTTCATCATGTCAACCTGAAGATACCTCAACTGTCCCTTAAAGGTTCAGTGTAGGTTCATCTTAACCTCCTTATTTCTCGCATATGAACAAAAACATAGCTTAGATTGGGAAAATGATCAACACTGACTTCAGTATTTCACATATTAATATGCAGTTTGTGAAGAAGTTACTTTTTTCAACACTTTTCCAAACAAGATTCCAACACTCACAACAAAGAAGTAAATAAAACTATATATCTTCTCTATGTTACCAAGGGAAGATATTCACCTGTTTTCCTTTTTACCTCCTCAGAGAAACAGACACAGTTAACAATGTTAAAAATAGACTCACTGCATTTCACACATTCTTGTACACAGTAAAGTTTCCATTTTGTGTGTGCGTTAGCTGCTTCATTATATTGTTTTTTCAGTACATACTATAATTGTTGCTCATTACAGTAATGTTTCTGCAACAGATTGTAAAATAAGAGAGAAACATAAAAGAAACAGTCACTGTAATGGGACGGAAGCAAATTAGGCAGAAGGAAATCAGAGAGAAAGAGAGGGATGAAGGACGCAGAGTGGAGAGACGGTTCTATGGGTAAAGCAATGGGGGAAAAAAAAAGACTGACAGAGTGACTAAGCAGTGTATTATTGTTTCTAATTGGGACGGCTCACGATTCATGGCATCGGAAAGCAGCCAATCATTGCCTCTCGTTTTACCCTCGTCAAGTGTGACATGTCAGCTCCAATCACACCTTCACCTTGTGGCGCTAACACATACAAACACACACAGGCTGTCATTTATGGCATTTTCCCCTCTCCTTCTCACACATTCTCAGTCTCCCACTTTTAAAAATCGCACCCTGTTGCATAATCTCAAACACACACACAAACAGTGCTGCACAAACACAAACCTGCCCCACGAGGCAGGACAATGTGTCTATGTGGAGATCGAGGGAAGTTAAAAATAGCAGTCCTCATATCCTCTGCCGCTGATAGCATCATGCACTGTCTGGTCTGATGACACACACACGTGCACAAAATACGACACGCAAACACACTCAGATGGGTCTGTAAAAAAATAACATGTTGAGTTTGGAAGGTAAACACCAAGATTAAAACAGAATATTTTTGTCACAAATGTCCATTTATCACTTGTACACGCCACAAGTACACTGTTATCTGCTGAGTCCACAAGAGGAGAAAATACACACACACAAATACACACAAATTACAAAATATCCACAGTGGCCAGTTACTAAATATAAACAGGCATAAAAATAGCAACAGTAAAAGCAAAAGAGCAAAAAACACTATCTGTGGAGAGACAAACTGCAAAGTGCTCACAATTTATTTGATCCAAACAAAAACACAGCCACCAAACTCGAGCAATGAAATTATGCAATAACAGATGACTTAACAAATGTTAATTAAAGGGATGGTTCAGATCTTTTTAAGTGTGTTTCTATGGAAAGGTTACGAGCAAAAACTCTCACCTGTTGTAGACAGCTCTTTAAACTACATAAGTCTGCAGAAATAGTTTAATTTGGAGTGGAATGACAAGCTAAAGGCTAGTCTGAGCAGGGACAGGACCAAAAAGAATGATGACATCTTTAAATGACTTCAATTTCAAATTTCATTTTGGATCAGTATTTCATAAACCTTTGCAAAAATGTCAGTTTTGGTTGACAATACATAATACAGCCTGATACTTACTCGGTATGTAGTGGATACTTACCTGTTACTTACAGGCTTACTGAGTGGCTGGATCTAGCTGGTACCTACCAGGTATGTTTCGGATATATACTAGACATGTACCAAATACATACCTGGTAGGTTTTGTAGTTACAGAGCTGTATTATGTATTGCTACTCTTTTCATCTTGATCCATACTTCATGACCATACTGGAATGTAGATAGACCATTTAATTGATAAACTGAAAGCTTTGCTTTTCAGTTCAGGTCATTGTTCACCACAACAGAACAAAATAATGTCCTCAGGCCAGTGGATTGAGGAATTCCCGGCATTACTATCTCTCACTTTGTCCTTCCATCACTCATAAACAAGACATCAAGATACTTCAACTCTTCTGCTTAACGCCACAAATCACCCCCAATACAGGCGAAGCATTCCACCTATTTCTGGTTAACAGTCATGACCTCAGATTGGGAGGAGCTGACTCCAAATTGTGGTTCATACAAACAATATATTGTTAACCTTTATACACATTTTTCCAGACTGGCCTTGATTTAAAAAAAACAACAATCCACTTTAGCCTTGGCCTCACTAAGACTAATTATTAGCTCATAAATCTGGTCAGGATTAAACTATTTCTTCAAACTGATGTTGTTCAAAGAGCTATCTATGACAGATAATATATTATTTGTTCATAACCTTTGCACAGAACCCATTAAAAAAAAAAAATTCTAAATTCTTAAATGGCATGTTTAAATTGTAATAAATTTCATACAATTACATATATCCAAAGGCTCTGAAAAAAAACCCACCTTTTTTTTCTTAAACCCTGATTTTGTTTACATATTAGTTATTTTTATTGGAATGCACAAAAAAGAATAAGCTATATAATTATGCACATAAACAAGAACATTTTATACATGTACTCAGTTTCCACTGTTCGAGAACAACTCATAAATTAGCAATTGTGTTGTCGTTCCACTTAAAGCATAACACGCTTCTGTGAATTGAGAAAATGGGATTTATCATCCACTGTAAAACTATTTTGATAATCTCCAGCTGATGTTATCAAACCAAGCTCTGCTGACTAATTTATTTGTAAGGACAAACAAGCTAAATGTAAATAACCCAGACATGACACACACATATACAATCCATTTCTAAGGAATGTTTGCAGCAGAGCTGTTTTTTGCAGCACCAAATTACACAATTAGACAAACTTGTACAAAAAAAGTCAGTGTTTCATTCCTCTTTCTGTTTCATTATGTCAAGAGAGAAGAATCTTTGCACTAAAGGCATTGGTGAAATAATGTGGTTTACTTACAGCAAATTTCTTCTGCAAATGGCTTCTCAATCTGCAGAATCTTATTCAATCTTCACCACATTAAAGTGTTAAAAAACACTAAGCCGATCTCTCCGAGGCGCTGTGCTGAAGAATAAGTGCTTTTAAAGTGTGTTTGTGTCAGGACTGGAGCATATATTCTTTGTCTGTGTTGGATAATAATTACAAGAAGCAAAAGCCTTAAAGCTGCAAAGAGGTTACACACACACATGCTGATACTCAGAGAGATGATTATTAGGGGCGGCTGTATTTGACGTCACAGAGGAATATTTTGGCAAGGAAGCAGTCTATTATAGCAGATATATCGAACACAGGGCGAGAAGAGACTTATTCAAAGTTTATCACGTGTGTGTGTGTTATTGCTGTCGCTTCATCGTCAGGACTTTTTAACAAGCAGTTGAGCCCCCACAGAAAATGCTGATGTGTATATATATATATATATATATATATATATATATATATATA
>NC_051441.1:14538221-14572270 GCF_001649575.2 Kryptolebias marmoratus | reverse complement strand
CAGACATCTCAGTCCAGAAATGTGCAGTTATAGGCACAGCCAAGATACTGCGCAGAACCCTCAAGCTCCCAGGCCTCTGGTAGAGGACCCGAGCTCAGAGGATGAAACAAAGACCACCCGCGGAGGGTGAGAAGGGAATTTTTTATATATATATATATATATATATATATATATATATATATATATATATATATATATATATATATATATATCTTTCCTCTTTCTATCTTTGTCTCTGCATTTTCCATCGTTTTTCACTCACTCTCTTTTTTTCGTTTTTCACTCACTCTCTTTTCTAACAAGTCCAACAACTTAATCCCTCTGTCTTCCTTTCCTTTTACTTGCTCTATTTCCAGGGACTCGGTCTTTCTTTTCTCACATCCCTCTATCCATCTTACCCTCCCCCATTCACTCCTTGTATGTCCTAATGGGACGGTATTCTGCTCCACTACTCTGAGACTTAGCCCATGTGAACACCACTCTGGATTTTTCTCAATTTAATTCAGTCAAGATCGGGTTAAAATGAGAAAGATGTAGGAAATCCGGTAAATACGACTTCATTGTTGTGGTTTTAAGGGCACAAATTAATCGTGGGCATGTGCAAAACACTTTGCTATGTCATCATTTTCATTAAATATCCACAACAACACCTAACTAAAAATGAATACAATTAAATATTCCCAAACAATTTTGTGCTGGTGTGTATGAGGTTGTGTATGTTTGTGCGTATTTGTGCCAGAGGGCAACATATCATGCTGAGCTCATTCCAAAGACACAAGTACCATCATATAAACCTCAGGTCAAACTAACCTGAACACTGACTGAACAGGAAGCAAAACCTGAAAACCAAAGGCCAAACTCACACAGGAACTAAACACCTACACCAACTTTTGTGGGGGTAAAAGCTGTGGAGGCATGCATTTTATTGTTATGAAGTGTTTTTATATGCCTTTTAATATATTTGGAACAGTATTAGAATATCTTATTTTTAGCTTTTACACAAAGTGGCCATAAGAATTACAAAGCAGTTTAATACCAATGGTAAAACTCTGGCAAACATTGTGGTGTTAAACAGAGTGCCTAATAAGGAATATGTTGTTGTTTGTTTTTTCTTCTTTACAAGCGATGTCAAAAATACATATTTTTTTTTCCCAGTTTATATGCTTGAAGCTGTGTTCTTATAATCATCTAATACTTTTAAAATCTGGTCTAATATGGCCTTTTTATTATTATTGATAATAAATTGTTTATATTGTGCCTTTTTTAGTGAAACTGATCTCAACCATGGCACTATTGGCCAGTCTGCACTACCCCGGTCATATTTCTAAACATCTGTAATTACTTAAATTTTTTTCTTTGACCAGAGAATTTTAACAAAAATGCTAAATTACTGTACCACTCGGTGGTGAGAATGCCTTCATAACAAAACACAGAGAAAGAATTTTAGACTCAGCTATATAGATTTTAAAACAGCTAAAGCTTGTACTTGTCCTTGCCGTCATTTACATTTTCCTGATCAAAGTTTAATGGCAACAGTAACCTGATAAAGACTGATCAAGACAAATAAGAAAAAAAAAAAAATCAGCTCTATTGTTTTGTTTTTTTAGGGGACAAATTGATAGTGGGGGTGTTTGAATGAGGCTGCCACTTTGTTCATTTTTTGAGTCTATACACACCAAAACCAGTTTTTCCCCATCAACGTCTTCATTTGTGTGTTGACTGGAGGTGCAGACACAGCACAATATCTTTGTTTTAAAAAATATCCAGTGTCCTGTAGACTGGGCCCATAGTAAGCATCTCTAGCAGACACATTCATAAACAAAATTATGTGCAGTATTTACTGTACAAGATGTAAAAATAGCTGGAACATTCAGTGTTTTTAGCTACTACATGCTATGAAAAAAAATTCAACATTTGTGTTCAAGTTATAGAAAACAGAAACATTTCTTTTTTTGTGACAAGTTAAAGGCTTTTCAATTATTTCACTCTCGACATAGAAAGTACGATGGCAGGACATAAAACAGTACCAAGGACATGTCAACCCCAATCATATAACTCTCTTCTTCTGCTCTCATGTGCAGCTATTTGGGGGCAAATCAATGCAATATAATGTGCTGATAGTTTCCCTCAAAGAGATGAATCAGACAGCTGTGATGGTAATCGCTAACTGTGTGCTGGCAATATGAGTGATTCATCACTGCTGCCACAGACAGACACTGACACCAAGAGACCCACTTTGAAGAGGACAAAAAGGAGCTGAGAGGGCAGGAGGGACGAGTGGAATGAGTGGCAGGAAGATAAATGAGGAGGAGGAGGCAAAAACGAGGTGAGAATAGACGAGAAAGAAAAGGAAGTGGAGGGAATTCTGAATATTGTGGCAATTACTATTATTATAATTTGCTTGTTTTCTTGAAAGATGAGTTTTATCAGCCTCATAGTTCTGTGCTCTTTTTCTTAACTTTAGATGATGTGTTACTTATGAGAAATAAAGGTAAACAACTAGCATCATTTTCAGAAGCTCTAAAACTTTTTGTATCAAATGAACAAAAAGCATGCCAATTTTGTCTGCCCACTTACAAAAGGAAACAGAAAGGTTGTCATTAGGTGCACAAGAAGACCACTTTTCTAGGGACGCTGTGGGCAAAATCAGCACTGTTTATCATAACAAACACTATTATATATTACTCTCAGTGCAGATGACAATAACAGGACGTTATTGCTTTCAGCTTTTGACAGACTTGCCTACATTAGGAAAACTGGCAGAATATTACTCATTGCCCGAGGAACTTTCATTAGGACAATTCATAGCCAGTATTACAGCCACTGTATGTTCAGCAACACCATTACTGCAACAAAAAAACAAACTCTCCAATAATTATTTGTGTCAGTGGTTGCCACATGGCTAAAATCTGTTATCAGTTTTTAATCTATTCACAAGTCATTGTCTTACTTTTGTAGAAATGGCTCATGGGAGTTTTAAAATGCTAATTTTCTAACATCCAGTAGCAGCTAACTGTGTTGCAATGCTGCATACAACTCTAGCTTGAATATAAACTGAAACAGCAAGCAGCGCGTTAGTTAGTTTGTTTGTTTGTTTTCTTCTCTATAGCACCTCTACAACTATTTTTCTGTTTTCTGCTTAATTTAAATTTTCTCAAATTAACACCCACACATTCATCATTAATATTACAACAACAAAGACACAAGGGAAAGGAGAGTCTGAATAAAATCTCATATGAATATATGTGTTCATTCACCAGTCATCTTTCATAGTAACAGAGTGGAATATAAGTGCAATGCCACAAACTCTACTGTCATTTTCGTGCTTTTCCCATTCCAATCTGACTGGCTGCAAGCAAGGCCCACAGCACATTTGGCTGAATTTCATTGGCCCAGAAGATGGACAGGACCCCTGGGAAGAGTCCATCAGATGATATCAGTTAACTACACACACGATTTTACTTGCACGCACACACAGACGTGCGCCAAACTGGAGGGAAGCTCCTAAATGCCTAATGTACCTTTTGCTATCCCAGATGGGCCACTTACATTTCACACAAGAGCAATAAAGGGAAGCAAATGGAAAAAAAAAAAAGTAGAAAAAAATGTGATTGTGGGAAAGACACTGGGGACTGAATTCCATAAGGTGAAGAGAAGAAAAGGGAAAAAATGAGGACAATTATTGGGGTTAAATAATTAATAAGCACCATCGGTAAACTCGCATCTGGTTTTTAAGGTGTTTGTGAGACTTTAATTTGTTCAATGCCTTTCAATCTCCTTTCATGCTGAATGTGTCTTTGCTACAAAAATGTGTGAAAGTATAGCAGTGAAACAAGGGTTAATGTTGATCTAACACTGAAAAATCTCTAAGCCAAAAATGGAGGTAGTCACAGGGCCAAGTTGGCATGTAAGTTGGAGGTGGCATGTGCGGCCAACCTCTCTTACTAAAACACTTGGGTATGTCACTCAGCTGATTTAGTGAAGATGGCACCTCTGTGTAGAAGTGCACACAAATGTGACATTAAGCCATTTCCGTTTTATTTGTTTTTATTTCAAAATATGAAAATTAAATATAACATGTCTGGGCAGTTCAAGCTGCATTTGTCACAGCTGCTCAGTGACCGAGGCACATGTAGCTGGCAACAACTGAACAGCAGACAAAAGGTTAGAAATAAATACTACAGTGGTAATTTAGTACAGGCTATTAAAAGCAAACGAGAATAGGTCTTTTAATACATATTTAAAAAGAATTTGTTAATGCAACGCTGTAGTGAGAGTTAAATGAAAACAACAAGCACTCCCTTTTTTGTGACAAACATATTGAAAGGGCAAACAGTCATGCACTGTAAAATAACAACACATGTGATGTAAAACAAAAATGAGTCATTGCTGCTGATGGTTAGAGGCTAAACATCTTGGAGAATCAGTGTTGCCCTCATGCAGCCTTCATGTGGTCCCCTGTATGAGAACCAAGGACAGCAATAGTATCTGACTTGACTTGTGGGTGTGGAGGAGCATCTGTGGATCACTGCTCAGAAAACAGAAGGGGAAAGATTTAACTAAGTACAGAAGCATGTTTGAACTTCCTCTTAAAGCCACAGTTTAGCTTCTTTGAAGTCAGGCTCTGTGGAAAAGTTATAAACAGGTAACATCTTACCTGTTTGTGCATAGCTCTTCAAACAACCTAATTTTGGAGAAATTGTTAAAGCCTGACTGGATTGAAAAAAATAAAGGCTAGTCCAAGTAGGACCGTGGATTGCTTCCATGTTAACACAACTCCTGTCTCAATATTGTCATAGCAGGCTGCACCACAGAAGTCTTTGTAAAAAAAGAAATGTGTAAATAAAAGCTCACTGTAATGTGAAAGATTGCAAAGTAGCATCCACGTGAATAGCGATTTTTTTTTTTTTTTTTTTTTTTTTTTTTAAATTGGAGTTGCTTTTAAAATGGCAATAAATCACTTTAATTCTGACAGATTGATTGATTGAATGAGCTGACAGCTAGGCTGATCATAGCCAAGATTAAATTAGTATTCCCTGAAAGAAAGCATCCTGGCTACAAGCTTGCATGTCAAAGCTTTAAAAACAATATGCACCTCACATGAGCTGTTAGTGCTTAGTATTTGTGATGGAGGACCCTCAGCTACTACCAAACCAAAATGTAGCTCACTATCTGTAAAATTGACAAAGGTTGATTAGCTGTGGTGGCCATTTTGAATCACTCACACAGACATAACTGTTACATGGCTGCTTGCCTTTTATGAAGACAGGCAAACTCCATTTGTCCAAAGCTATGTACAAGTGTTAAGATAATAATTGTCCATATCCATTCGACGCCAAAAGGTTTAAACTGTCCCTTAAAGCAACTAATAGTAGGAGCGAACAAAATGAAAAAGAAAGAAAATGAAAATAAAGTAGTTAAACCACTTTGTAGCTAAAGTTTGAAATCCTCTCTTTTTGCCAAGATTTTGAAAAGGTGCACAAGTTTATTAATTTACACACTTTCAACATAAGCACACAAACATATACAGAGACACACACAAACCTAATCTGAGCCCTTTGACCTTAGCTGCCATGAATATTAAAGCGAGTACTGTTTTTTTTATTAAACCCCGCATTAGCTCCTTACATCACCTAATAACAGCAGCCCTAAACTCCTCTAACACACACTCACACACAGCTCTGGTGGAGCTCGATACGGTTAGTTAGTTTTCTCATTTAACTTGGTCTATTTTAGTCCTGCAAAACCCTCTCCCTTGTTCATCCCCTCTCTCATCCTCCCTCTATTGTTTGTCTTTTATCTTTGCTTCTTCTTCATCTTCCCAGCTTTAATGTGTCCTCTCTCCTTCTCTCATACCTTTGTACCACTTTTCTTTTTTTCTCTCTCTCGAGTGTTTTCTTGATGTAAGTGATACGATCTGCATGTGATTGGCTGATAAAAGATAAGACTGTTGTTTGTTGAGCGAGCATTTTCTCTTCTCATCAAACCCCATTTTAATGAACTTGCAGCTCGTCTACATTTTGCTCATAATATAGAGAGGATAGGACTGAGTATTGGATCATCACAGAGCAAGCGAGAATGGAAAAAGCGCCAGAAAGGATGAAAGAGAGAGATAGGGTACAGTGGTGGGAAAAACAGTTGCCCTAATTTGCAAATGAGTATGAGTCACATATTTATAGCCAAATCAGCCGAAGGGGAAAATATTTCTCCTCTCTTCATCTTTCCTACTTTTAACTATCCTTTCATTTCCTCCTTTACATGACTTTATCATCTACTTGTTTGTAAAAGATTCTTCAAATGAGGCAAAGCTGAGCGTGCTACTGCCTGATTAATTTCAACCCATCCCCCGAAACTCATTTCCTACCTGTCTTCATTCTCAAAGATGAAAACATCAGATAGGAGTTCATTTAAGCCATATGAACATCTCTATTCTCGTATACTTTATGTGTCAAACCCAGCCTTACTCATAAGGCTTTAGAAATCTTTATCAGGTGTCGTTTTTTATTGTGCAGATTTATTGTTTGCAATGACTGGGATCCAAAGGCAAACCCATGATATTTCCTTAATTTTCACTTTGCCTTTTGTTACCTAGACTAGAAGTCAAACCAAAATGAACAACCTGAAACTTATTTTTCCACCCTGTCAATCCCCGCATGAGTACTTCAGGTCCTGTACAAAAGGTTATGAACAATAAATATGTTAACAGTTGTAGACAGGATTCGGAACGACCTCAGTTTGGAGAAATAGTGCTTAACTCTGACCGGATTGACCAGCTAATGGGTGGATTACCATCCATCCATCCATCCATCCATTGGGGAGGCAGCATGTTCCAGTTCCTCCCTTGAGATCCTGAGGTGTTCCCAGACCAGGGAGGATATATATATGAGCGTTCCAAAAGATTCTTGGTGTTCCTCCAGTGTTTCTTCCCAGAACAATCTGCCTAAAACATCTCCAAGGGGAGGCGAACAAGAAGAATCAACATCTGATACACAAAACACCTCAACTGACTTTTTTAATGTGAAGGAGCAGCAGCTCTGATTTTGTTCTTTTTAATATGATCCATATCTCACCACAGTAGGTGAAAGTTAGAATATAGGCGGACTAGGAAATTAAGATCTTTGTTTTTCAACTCAGCTCCATCTTAATCAGGACAGACCAGAGCAACTCCTTGATTACTACGGACAAGGTCCCAACCCGTTAATCCATCTCTCACTACGTCCTGCCATCACTTGTGAACACTTGGTGCTGCAGCTCATCCCTTTTCCAGTCGAGAATCACGGCGTCAGATTTGGAAGAGCTGACTCTAGCGTTCATGCAAATGCTATATTTTAAGCCTTTACACCACCATCAGTTTCACATTACACTGTTACTTCGGCAGAAATATTATGCTATTCCTGCTGGAATTGCCCCAGGCTGCACTGGAATTGCTACAGCTATGTGCCACTTCAAATAACCATAGAATTATATATGAATCATTGAATGCAAAATTGACAGCAATGTGAAGGTATATAACATAGTATCTGCATGAAATGCTGTAAACTTGTTTTGAGATGTTTTAGGATAGCAGCAATCCACTTTGATTCTGGCCCTACTTAGACTAGTCGTTAGCTCGCTAATCTTTTCAGAATTAAACTATTTCTCTAAACTGAGGTCATTCAAAGAGATATCTACAACAGGTAAGCTAATAGTTATTTATAGCCTTTCAATAGAACACCACTTTATAAGATCTGAACTTTCACTTTAAGCCAAACAATGCTGAAAAAAACACTTTTGAGTTTATTTGACACCTAGAGATTTTAAACCATTTTTTACATAACTACAGCCAACAAATAAGTCCATTTTATCCCTTATATTATAAAGAAAATTGAATTGCATGTCTCTTGTACAAAGCTGTCATCTCAAATCCAATTTTACTTGTTGGATTACTTAAATCTTTTTATATGGAGGAAAATAAAATAGGTCATTAACATTATTGTTTCTGCACAAACTGCTATACTAAAGGCCTTCAACTGTGTATGTTTGTGTGTGCACAAATCAGGCCCACAAGCTATCAAAAAGCCAGAAAACGCAAGATATTATTTGGTTTCTGTGGCTTTTATCTGTGGGCACAAATAAATTAACATTATAATTTGTTGGTTTGCAGAAATGCTAGTAATTTAAGCCAAAACCTAATGTTGTGTCAGCATATAATCACTGCTAATTTTTGGGTTTAAAATATTATGCATTCAGCTTCCAGGTCTGCAACCCCAGGACATGACAGGTCACAACCTTCCCATGCCATTTCCTGGATCTTGTTAACTAAAAAAAAAAAAAGCTGAATTTATTTTTGAAAATAACCACAGATTTACAAAAGAAAGGCTTTATATCAGCCATATGTGTCAAAATATACTAGCTTCAAACCACTTGACCGAAGAAATTCATAACCACATTTATCACAGCCATGTTTAATTAGGTAAAGTCATGGTCTGTTGGATTTTGTGTTATGCTCTTACACAGTGCCACACATCTTAATAGCAAATTTCACATAACTCTTGTGAACATGCGATCCTTTTAGAACATTATTAACCTTATCAGTAATACTGCAAAATTGTCCTTTTTTGACTTTGCGTTTTTATTTGACAAGGAAAATAGACATTCAGTGCAGAGCATCTTAATTCTGAGCCAAGGACTGTTGAGGACATTAGTAACAATAAGATGTTAAAATATAATCATAGGCATTACTGTTTGAGATGTCAAATACAGATTTTAAAAGAGCTTTTTTGACATCAAGTTTTTGATCTATGGTTATGTGACTGTTGAGTTTTAGCCATTTTGCAATAGTTAGGATTAATTATCTGAGGTGGCTGTCGTGAATCAAGTTAACTTCAAAAGTTTAATCATTTTGAATAGACATCATATGATTACCTTTTGAGGGTTTCATTAAAATCGGTTTAGTGGTTTGCTAACAGGCCAACAAGATTAAGTACATTACTTAATGCCAAAAACTTTGGTCTTTGATCTTGTGTGATCTATTATCACTCAGGGTTGAGCTTGACTCTCAACTACTACTACATTATATTTTAGCTCAATGGCTGTAATATTGACTGAGTTATAGACATTGTTATGTTTTCTTTTGTTGATTAGCTGTGGCGACCATCTTGAATTGGGTTGACTCCAAAAGTGAATCAGTTGTAGATGTATATTCCATGATTACTTCCTGAGAGTTTTATTAAATCTCATCCACTAGTTCATTAAATATTTTGCTAAAAGGCAGACAAACAGTGTTACTTAGTAATAAAGTTACCTTCCAGCTTTCATGGTAGCAGGGGATGATGAGCCAAAATCCTTAGAACATAGAGAAGCAGGTCAAGGCTCTCAGAGGGTCATTAGTTTGAGTGTAGGGGTGATGATAACAGGCAGTAGTGATTAAATCTTGGTCTTCTAACCCTCTGAAGTGACTGACAGTTTTAACAACTTCCAAATTGCCCCAAAGCAAGAGCATCAGTATATACCTGATCTCCCTTCTCAGATGTGCAAGTACTACAGCTCAATCTGGTCGAGGATTCACCGGAATACTCCAAGGACTGGCAGGTGACGATGAGACATGAGCTTTTCAAACAGCTTGATGTAAATTAGTATCGAAACAGATGCTCTGGCATTCTGCTGTGCTGTTTGTTCACTGCCAAAACACACCGGGAGGAACTACAGATCGAGATTTCATGGTGCGAGGTATAACTAAATTTCTGACTGCCTATTTATCTACAAGTAAACTGGCCATCCTACGTTAACAATGCAGTCAAAATCACATATGTACAAGAACATCAGCAATTTGTGGGGTGTTTAAAAACCTGCTGACACAACTGATTATTAATTCCTGACAATATGTGTTTATCCCTCTTGCTTTCTTTTTCCTCTCTTTTCCCCTTCACTCCTTTTCCATCTCCAGCACAGTCTTTATCCCATTAAAGCCTTTTTGCTTCTCTGGAGCAGTTTCAGTTGTAGACACAATGAAAACTGGCAGGATACATTACTCCTCCCACCCTTTCTAGTTCTCCCTCAATACCTCCCACTTCATTCTCACTGGTTTTCAGTGAGGAATACATTTTATCATCAGACTCTTTTGTTTTCTTCCTTTCAGTTTGACTCACTTTATCTTGCTCTAGTTTCTCTTTTCCATTAGTTTTAACTTCTTTTCGTTCGTTCTGCAGCGTGCACCTGTCTTCAAATGAGTGATCCGATGCTCTCAACCTCATTCTGCTGTTTTTTTATCTTATTGCCCAAACTAATACCAAGTAACAATTTCAAGATTGTTATTGTCTCACTGTTTTTTAACATGCAGGTGAACATTTGCGTCAATGCTTTAGCAAAAATGAAGAGTGAAGTTGTGCACTGAGTGACAAGCTCATCAGAGGTGGAATAAGACACAGTGAAAATGATGTGTAAAGCTCCAAATGAATAAAAGAGAGGCTTTTCAGCTTTTCACATCTTAACAGGCTAAATAGAGTTACTTTCTGATGTGTTGTTTGTCCTAATTATCAACCTTGAACCTCAACACATAATAAAATGTATTCCTTTTTTGAGATAGTTAGATTAAAGTATTTACTCTTCAATTCATCTATTTCTAAAAGGAAATGTATTTCTTAGTTAAAAACATAGACTGGGTTTCAGTAGGCAGTCTGCTTGTTTCAATACTTATATATGGAACTTTCTTAATTTAAGCTGGACTGTGCTGCAGTAAGATGATAAAAACCTAATGAGTTATTCAAACAGACAAGTAAGACCTGTCCAGACACCCCATGGGAGAAAAATCAAATGTTAACACTCCTTTGGTGGGGTCATACCATTCAAATTATTTATGAAGCCTGTCAGTTTGCATGCAGAATTAATATCTCTAATCCAGTAAGCATATTTAATGCATACAGCCATTAAATAAGACCAGTTAGCAGTTTTTTTTGAATGTCCAACTCCTTATAAAATAGCCAACATGTTTTTCACATGGGGGAAAACATATTACCCCACAAGATGTATATATAAGAATAAGGTAGTCATTGAATCCATTTTTACTTTTTTTTAAAAATAATGTTAGCACAAACGTATACTCCATCTCTGAATTACCAGTATGTCCCATCCTGTTCCTTGGCAGAGGACCAGGGCATTCCGTGCTGTTGGGAAGAGCTTTGAATGAGGCAGGGGTTTTATTTGACAAGCCCCACATGGGGACCTGATTGGTGATTGGAATGCTCCCAGGGAGCGATAGTTGATCTCTTTATCTGTCAGTTCTTTATCCTATAAGAGTATCACCTTCCATCACACCATGCAGGATGAAAACGGCTTTTAGTGAGCTGCACTCTCACTCTTGCCTTGTCTTTACTAACCTTTCATCTTTTCCCTCTTCACAACTTATTTTGGCAATTATTCCAAGCTATTTTAACTCTTTCTTTCTTAAGCTAAGCTTTTTTGGGGTCCACAGTGTGACTGCAAAGATGAGCCCTTCTTTAAACTGTTCTTGGTAATTTACATGTAAACCAAACGAGCCAGCCAAGTCCTGCTTGAACAATTACGTTTCCATTAAAATTCATTCTTATCTCTGGTAAATACAAAGAAAAATAGGTGCTCCTTAGTGGTCTTTTGATTTAGTGGTTATGAAACGCTGTCATTGTGGAAAAATGTTTAATGTAAACTCTTTACCTAATACTCACGTTGCCTAAACCTAACCAAGCAGTGAATGAACACAAAAACATGAAATAACATTGTTGTTGTAGATTCTAGTTCAGGACATGGCAAAAATTCTTCTCTTTATTTTATTTTCACGTTTGTTGGCGACCAGCATTCACAAGGAAGTCTCCAAAGTGTTTTGAAACATTAGCAGGGGTTGTTAAATTTCTCATATGAATTGCAAAGTCTCCCAATTTTGTCACTTGTGTTTTGAACATGTACATTCATTTGTCTGACAAATTCTCTCTCTAAATACTCAGTTTCTGCAGGTGTCTCGAACCTAACTCAGTTTTGTTGCAGGTGTCTCAAATCTGCCTCAGGAGCACTAAAGCTGTATTTTTACACCTGCCCAGGTGCTCTTCTCTGACAGGAAACATCCTAGGCAAATGTACCGGTCTAAAAACCACAAAATTAGTCCAAATCTGCATGTGTTAAAGTATTGCGCTGAACACTTACTTCACACATACTCATCAACTCAGCTCTGTGACTATCTCTGATGCCAGCTCAGAAGCAGATCAGCACTGAATCAACTTTAACTCATACTTCTGCTACAGTCATTTCACTGCAGACTTCAGTCTGAAAGAAAGGCTTGTTAGACTTGAACTATCGGTTAATATCACTCAAATTTCCATTCAAAAGTCAAAGATCTCTAAGTTCCTCTAAAGCTACCAGATTTAGACTACATAATGATTGCACAGATGGTTGTAAGAGCAGCAGTCTTTAGTATCCAGCCTTCATGGTTTTTAAACCAAACCATACAATCCTCTCCTCTAAGATATTTTGCAGTTTTCTACCACAGTAGTACAATATTACATCACTACTGGCTTTGCTTCTAGAGACAGCTTATATAATTCTTACTATAGCAAAACTTGCCACATAAAAATAAACATACTGTAATGATTCTGACAAAGGTTAGTGTCCTTTCTGACTCCGTCCCAGCTCAGTTCCCCTGACATTTTTTTTATTTTTTTTACAACCCTTTCTTCTTATTATTTCTTTTTTTGTTTCCAAAGAAGCAATTGCTGGCCAGAAAACTGCTGAGAAAGCACTGGGTCCTATTTCTGAAGCACCACACAACAGCCATTAAATAACTGATATCTAAAACAGCATCACAGCAAGAGAGAGAGGGAGAGCGAGACAGAAAAGTTGCAGATGCCCCCAAAAAAGCTTGCCAAGAATTGATGAGTGATAGGCCAATGGCTGTAGAACAACCCCGGTGTTGCCCACAACTGCAAACCACCTACATATTTATATATATATATATATATATATATATATATATATATATATATATATAGCAAACAACCAAGGAGAGAGTCCAGACTTGGAGAGGCTCATGTTATTAATCATTTCCATCCATTAAGTGCAGCCAAAAGCAAAAATGCACAAGGGATTTTGTTGACACGCTGGTTTTTTTTTTTTTATTATTAATATTTTTGCTTACAAGGAATCCAAGTATGAGGAGTTCTCCTTTGTGTTTTCCCATTCAGCTTCTTCGTGTATGAGGAGAGAAATGAGAGAGCAGGAGGGGCTGTTGGTCTGTATCTGTCAGTGTTTGTATTTCTGCAAGTGATTGTGTACATAGCAGCCAGATTGACACCATTATGTCTTCTATCCCTCCCTCCTTGACATAAGCCAATTCACCCTCATCACTCTGCTATTAAGCAGCTTTACACGGGAACAGCTATGAGTGGAACAGTGGGAGATTGCAGCTGAGTGTATATGTACATTATGAAAAGTGGGTGGCTAGAGCATTTCTGTGGATTTAGTGTGCTACTACACAATACCTCAAATCTTCCTAGTATATATTCTAGTATCCTAGTACATTTTGTTTCAAATACTCAATAGGTCAGATTCTGATTCTTTAATCTGTTAGGTGACTGTACTCTGGACTTTAATAATCTGAAGACGATACACTAAAACTACAGAACTGTGAACCCAAGTGTATGTACTGGCACTGATTTATTGACTTACCTTTAAATTAATTTTTAACTATGATCAAGTCACTCCGTGAGTAGGGGGTTAAACCTAAGTAAAACCAGTCTTTCTTAAAGAAACAAACAGATTTTCTAAAGGAGGGTTCTGTAGAAAGTATATGAACATATAAAATCTAGCTCTTTGGATGTCTTTCATTTGAAGAAAAAGAGTTTAATTCTGACCAAATCTGCAAGCTAACATCTCATCCAAGTGGGTACAAGATCAAAATAGATTTCTGCCATTCTGAAACAATTTCAATCATTAAAGTTTTATAGTGGTTCATGCAAAAGCTATTTTATAAGTCATAAACATTACAATTTTTTAATAAGGCAATTATTTACGTGGCTGTCTTTGGTTATTTACACTGAAGGCTGTGTGGTCTGTTACCAGTAATTATCCATGTGAAGCAAAATGGAATCTCTCAAGCACAAGATAGTGAAACCATCTGATGCAAAGCGGTGAAAAAAACAAAAATAATAGCACTATCGTAGTTCCAGCAAACAAAATTTTATTATTTTTTCCTATCCTTTTTCATTAGATAGACACTGATGGAAAAGTAAGGAAGTGTGGAGCAGTGCATTGTTTTTTGCAAAATATGTTTTGCATGGAACATTAATGACAATAAATTGTGAATATATGTTGTCTTTAATGTAAATAACTATAGATTGTGGAAATAAAGAAGCAATTCAAAACTGACAGTGGGGTAAAACGGTGTTCAATGTAATCTCAAAGGTTTCATAGAGATTCGAGTTGACCCCACTCAGACTAGTCATGATATCATTCAGAAAGCTATCTACAACAGGTAAGAGATTACTTGTTCAAAACCTCTCCTTCGAATCTCACTTCAAATCATCCAGATTATTGCTTTATGTAAAAAGAGTTGCAACCCTGATTTGATCATAAAATTGCACTGATGTTATCATTCTTTCAATAAAATCCACAAATGAGGAACTTCCATTTATTCAAAACACATGCCAAACGTGGTAGTGATTTGTTACAAGTAATATTAAATATTTTGTCCTGACTAAAAGAATAGTTTCTTATACTCCAAGCATCTCTATAACTCTTCCCTGCCCTCTGTTCTTCTTCTTCCATCATCTCACAGGCTTTCAGTCTTTCCCAGCCTCTCTGTACTGCAGTGAGGTCTGCACAAAGCACTGTGTGAGAATGTGTGTGTGCGCTGTCAGGTTCACTCGCAGCTCAGTGGCAATCGATAAGTATTTGGGCAACAGCTCAATATCATTATAGAGGGATACAGAGAATCACTCCGGACAATATGTGAGTAAGTGTGTGTGTTTGTGTGCAGAAAGTATATGGTCACTGTCCCAACTCTTTCTTTGCTGCAACTAGCACTCTGAAGTCCCCCCCCCCCACACACACACACACACACACACCCACACACACCCTTACACACATGCACACTCAAGTCACACACACACACACAAGTCTTCGTCTACACTTTTTCATCCCTGCAAATCAAAATTCATTTATTACGCACAAATGCCTTCAACCCACTTATTGAGTTTTGAAAATTGTCTTTGCCTTTTCTACGTATCTTTTCCAGATTTGGGCACTTTATATGTTTTAATTCTTTCTTTTTCTTACTTTTAGAACATCCAAACTGCACACATTCAGTGCTTACAAAATAATGCTTCCTGTCCCAAGTCCACAGATTGAGTTTCTTCCTGTTCCTACCAGAATAGTGCAGGCTGACATATTAAAATCTATCAGCCATGTATCTATCAGTATTTTGTAACGACAATCTGAATAAAAGATTAATATCATCAAGCTGAAGAACAGTTAGAAAGAAATATTCAAATTGTAAACAACTATTTTCTTTTAATCAGTTTTCTAGACAAAACTTTGGGGACCCAAAACCCAATTCAAGATGGCCACCACAGCTAAAAGTCTTTAGCAAAACTAAAATGGTTATAAGTCAGTCAGTTTTACAGATACTGAGCTACAGTTTAGTGTGTTAGTAGCTGAGACACATACTCCAAGTGCAAACAGATCACATGAGATCATTGTTCAAAACTTTGCATGCAAAGTGGTAGGCAACATGCATCCTTTAAAGAATGCTAATTTTTAAAAAATGTTTTTTGTTTTTCTTAAATCGTGATTATGATAATGCTGTTAGCTATGCTACACCGCAAGAAAACTGCTCCAAAAAATTAAATTGATTACTTATGTAACTGGATTTTAGGTAATACAATTTTAAATCCTTTATCTTTTTACATAATATTTGAACAGATTATTCATAAACTAAATCATCCCCATTAAGCTTTTATAAAAGGAGAAATACTGTAATTTACCTTTTGTAAACAATGTTACTGTTTTTTTATTTCTATAAAGTATATAAATGTTGGTATCTGTGAAAATTGGAAGACTGTAGTTTTGAACTTCTGTAAATTTTCAGCCCCCGGATGTTACAAATTTTCTTGGAAACACATTGTTATAAACATTTCTGTCTATAAAGTGGAATGCTTTTGCAGAAATTTTTATCTATGCCAACTTGTACTATCCTTTCCATTTTAAATATTTTAAACAAAAGTGAATAAAATGGGTAGTAAAGTAGTAATCACCGCATTACAAAGCTTACCCCACAAAATAAACTCAATACACACAGCTGCACCAAAAGAGAGTCATATGTTCAAGTAAGTGTGTGTGGTGTTTTTTTTTATTTTGACAACAGCTACATGTGTATTTGACAAACAAGGGCCTCAGGCACAGAGTGGCAGCGATATGATTGCTGTACATCACAAACTTATTGTTTTCTGAGGATGTGGGGGGTGGTTTTGATCGTACATTTAGGTCAAATGGCTGGCTTACAGCTCTCTTTTATGAAGGAAGGAAACATGCCGCATGTGATTTTACACTGATGTAAGTCTTCAGATGCCTGAGGAGGGACAAATAATATGGAGACAGAGATAAATGCGCACACATAAGTACGCACAGACGTGGCCTCACACATACACTTCCACAGTTAACATGCTTTGTAACATAATTAAGTAGAAAAAATTATGATGGATTCCCACAGCAGTGGGACAGCCTGAAGGCCTGCAAGTGTGAGAGCACAACATACCCACACAGACCTTTAAAGATGACGGATGATAAGGATGCTTTCAGCATATTTGTCCATCCATGTGTTTGCTTGTGTGTGAAAGTATTTATGTGAGTGCTTAAAAGAAGCAGAGAAAAACCACATCATTCTGCTCCCAAAGCCCCATGAGATGACTATCAAAGGGTTTTTCAGGAAGTTTCAGGAATCAGACTCACCAGGGCCCCCAGATGTGTGTGTGTGTGTGCTGAAATGCATGTGAGTCAAAAACATAGAAATATTTTCAAAAGGCACACAAACCACAGATATCTTTGAACTCTATTCTCAGCTTTATTTGCACCAAGACGTCAATGCTTAAATCTTTACAAGAAATTCAAGTTGCCGAGCCAGTGGACTGCTGTTCACTTCAAAAGATGATTCCCTCCACTAATGTAAAACTAATTTTATAACCAAACAAAATTGGGTTACTCTTTTGGGGGGAGCGGCAACTTGAATATGTTTCAGAAAAATATGGCTGAGCAGTAAAAGTTACAACCTGTTGCTTTTAAAAAGCTGTAAAACTATTAAAACAGATATTTAGGTAGCCTGATGTAGTCACAAAGAGGTAAAAAGCCTCCATGTAAAACAGGTGAAGGTGATTACATGTGGTAGATTTTAAAAAAGTCTCTGTTTAACAGCAACACAGGATGTTTTCTAACTCTATAATTTAGTTTAATGCTAAAGCCTTACTTGACAAAATTGGAGGGTGTCAGAGAGGTCTGGTAGTAAACTAATATCTGTACAACAGAAGATAAACTCAGTGTGCTAACATGATAACAGTGAGCAGACAAGGATCTTAGAAAGGACAAAAAAAAAAAAATCGGGAACTGTATATACGCTGAGGCAGATGACAACCAAAGACACTGGAGGTGTCCTAAGTGGAACAAATAATGTGTTCTATTTGTACTCCAAAAATGTGATTTCAAAACACCAAAGTGAACAAAACAACTGTAGTGCCCTCCAATATTAAAATTTTGTCTCAGGAAGCCTGACATTCCTGACCAGCCCCAACCTGAAAGTCTGATACAGCTGAAAGGCACCTGAAAAGTTATGATAGCTGCAGCAATAAACTTTATTTTCCCTTCTGTTGGTTTATATCCCATTAAATCTTAGTCACACACATAGTTCTGTCCAACCACTACTTGTCAGCATGTTGTTGCAGTGTTTGAATGCAGAGAAACATTTTGCAATTGATTTGTATTGATAATGGTAGTTAGCCTAGTCACCAAACACAACCCAAAACAACTCCTACTGGTTTTCTGACTAGAACACTGTTAAGTCAGGTTTGAATATTAATAAACTAACAAACTAAAAATGTAACATGGAAGTTGAAGCCAAATTGGAACGAGAGCCCCCTTATGGGCTGTATGAAGTACAAGTTTATGTCCACGTGAACAAGTGAGACTAAAAAATAAACGAACACCTCAGACAATTTTTTTTTTTTTTCTGGTGTTGACTTTTTACCTTGCTGGTGCAATTTCATATATTCATTTTTCTAATATGTTTAATTGTAATGAGTTATTTAATGCCCCTGTTTTGCTTTTATGGCTCCTAAAATACAACACTGAAGCTCCAGTAAATCAGATCCTCCAGCATCCAATTTTGAACAATGGGAGGAAGCAGAGGGGCTTTTTTCATTCATTTTCTTTTTTGTATTGATGTTTATTTTACCCAAAAATCAGAGCCAGGAAAACATTGTAACGAAGATACATCATTTTTTATTGCTTATATTTTATTAAACAGTGACCAAAAACAGAACTAAACAATACTGTAAAACCAAAGTAGGAGAAAAACCATTGGTGTAATTCCACCTTTCCATCAACTGATGTCTCTTTATAGCAGCTTCACACTCTGCAATAAGACTGAAATCAAATTCACATGAAATATAAACATGCATGACTTGCTGTAAAATCAGTATGAGCGAATTTGAGATCAACACTGACACAGAAGAATAAAATTCAATATACATATTTATTGTTCACATGCTGTTAACACAATAAAGTTCCTTTTGACAACAATCCTGCTACTGTGTTTAAATTTGACAGGAACAGAGTGGATTTTTTTATACAAAGGAAACAGTCTGGTCTCCAGCCGTTAAATACGTTCAGTTACATATTTAATTAAACTGTTAATTTGATAAAAGCTGACATTACATGACATCTATATTGTACGGTTATAGAGCATCTTAGTAAAAGTAATATTCTTAAAAACTGAAAGGACCCAAACATTGTGGAACCCTATTACACCTAAAACCTTACTATGATTAAAAGTTTGTCATCTTACAGCTGTACTCTGCAGGGTTTTCATTATTGTTACCTCTAATTTTAAATTTAACCCAGGATTAAGGTTCATGTGACATTCGGATCTCGCTCCGGTGAAGACTGTTAAAAATGACATGTCTCGCCTTTACAAAATCCTTCACTCCTTCTCTGTCCTTCTCCCACTTCAAATCCTGTCTTATCTCATCCCGTCCTTCCCTCCAGCTTCTTCTCATCATTCCACTTAAACTCTTCCACTAATGAGTTCCTCCTCCTCTTCATCNCATTTGTTTCGGTTCTGATCTTCTGCTGGGAAAGACGAGGTGAAAGTCACAAAGATGGAAAACTCGTAAATCGTGTCTTGAGCATCTCTTCACGTCTAACATTTGCCAACAATTTTGTCAACTGAGATGCAAAGCAGTTAGAATAACACTTCCTAATGAGGTGAGCTGTTATGTGCAGGAACAACATAATCAGCATCAAAATCATCTTTTGTATTAAAAAAACCCAAAGCAACAAAAAACAACCTCATGGATTCCAATCCACTGTCTATTGAGATAACATACAGTAACAGTATTATTTACTAACTTCTACAAAAAAGAGAAGATATTAAATTATATTATTAAAATAGGGGCCAAAACACACCATCCAAACTGTACATCAGCTTTTACTTTCACATTTGTGACAGTGAACATGGTTTTTAGCATTCAAAAACATGCTAAAAAAACCTGAGTCTGATTATAAGATATTTAATCTTATCTCACAACTGCAAATCTCCACACTGCTCACTTTTCATGATCATGTCACAGCTGGGTTTCCAAGAAGATTTTCTGTTATATAGAAAATAAATATATTTTCACTCTTCTTGATATAGCCATTAAGATGATTAAAACTCCTTGTAAACTCATTTACAGATAATCAAGATCTGTCCATCCTCTGCTGCTTATCTGAGACTAGGTCATGGAGGCAACAGCTTAAGCAGAGGTCCCCAGACCTCCTTCTTCTCAGCCACCTCCGTCAGCTCATCCAGAGAGACCTTCTGGCATTCCCAATTCAAGCTGTGAGATACAATCTATTCAGAAAATCCTGGGTCTGTCTTGAGGTCTTCTCCCAGTGGGGAGGCATCCAGAGGGGTTACTTATCTGTTGCCCAAACCACCTTACCTGGCTTGATGTAGAGGAGCAAAGGCTGTACTCTAAGCTCCTCCCAAGTAACTGAAGTCCTCACTGTATCCCTAGGAGTTAGTTAAGCTGCTTGTATTTGAAATCTCATTGTTTCAGTGAACACCTCTATGAATCAAAAACTTGTCATGGTGGAGATGTTTGAGTGTGCCAAGTTTCCTACATGGGTATGTTCAACGAACACTGAGAACTGCATACCACACTGCATACTTACCTAATTTGTACTCGGTACGTATCAAGTACTTACCTGCTACCAGGTACCTATGGGGACTGGGCTGTATGATGAACTGAGTTGTTGCCCTGTACTCATAAGGTACATCCCAAGTAAGTTCTCAGTAGATACCAGGTAAGGACCCGGTGCACTGAAAAAAATGGGAATTGGCAGGTCTTTGAATTTGCATAAACAAATTGAGTTAATGCTATACAAGGGATTCATGTTTGTTTTATTTGCACGATGGAATAAAGTACCATTTACTTAATTATTGACCATATAGAAACTACTCATTTTTTCTGCATTGATTTAACATGACTAAATTAGATTACTAAAACCATTAAAATCATGTTTTATCATCACCAGAAATTATGCAATATATCAAAAGACAACAATTAAATATGATTTATGATTGGACAATAATAAGCGTGGTCTTAAGAGTCTTAACCAATGAGATGCCAACAACATAATTTAGGGAGATCACAATTGATCACACAGTTTCCACACAGACAGTACCAGGTATGTATCCCATGCTTACCAGGCTGTAATATGTATTGCTGCTAAGCATTGTCAAGAAATCCTATTTCCCCAGAAACTGAGGCTTCGAACCTTAACAGTTAGCAGGGAGTTCAAAAGATTCAAGAGTAGGAGGCTAAAGTGACAAGGAGACAAGTAGGAGGCTAGACAAATTAGGGGGCTGACTATCCACTGGGTAATGCCTTTATCTATCACTGCATACAACCTGGGACTGTTTTTTTTGTGTGTCTGGAGACATTCCCACTTTAAAACCATAACCCTGACAGAAAAAAAAAACCTTTCTAAACAAAGTTTTGAGAAGTATAGAGATTTCTGCTATATATTCTCCAAAGCACATCACAGACATTTCATTACAGTTTATAAATTTCACTTGAGGTGTGAGAGGTCCTGGGTTCAGATCCCGGACAAGCCCCCAATTTTTGCTTCCCTATGCATCTTCACTGGTCAAGCAGTCGAACCGAAACATTCCAGCTCAGCTTGACTGTGTTGACTGACTGGAAAATATGATTAATCAATAATAAACAATTTAGTTATTTGACAGTGCTAGTAAATGTTACAAATTATTTTTGAATGATTTTTTTTTTTGCTTCTTTGCATCATGATTGTTGGAAATTGCAAATAATCCTTAATTTGTAGCATGAACAACACCACACACTTTATTTTAGTTAATAATCTAAACCTATCTGAATGTTCAATTCTACAGCTGGAATTAAGTGTGTGAGGAGAAGGTTAGACTTATACTCTTGATTGAGTGGCAATTTGTAAACATTTGCAAATTAATGCAATATGTGTTAGCGATAAATGCCTTGAAAAAAGAAGACAATTACGACAATTTATTAAATCAGGGGTTTTTTTCATGTTAAGTTTCAGCTGCTTTGAGATAATCATCAGGCTGATGATTTTCACATGCATTTGAATCAAACTGGATCAAGTTTGTGCTCGACTAATACTGAACTTAGTGGAGCACGTTACTTCTTTCCACTCTTTTTGCACACTTTCTACATACATGCTTTAAGTTCTTTCTTTCTATTGCTCTTGCCTATGCAGCTGAAAGAAGGCTGATGACCCTGCAACAATTGCACTTGAATGTGTGTGTGTGTGTGTGTCCCAAGGATAATAGCTATACAACAAACTCCCTTTCTGACACTTGACCTACAGGGAATTTGCCTATAATGCTGCCATGCAATATCCATGAAGACTTTAGGAACACCATAGAGGTTTGGGCAAGGCTTATTCTCTAATCAAACATTATTGAACGTCTGATTTCTCTTGCAGAGAGAGAGAGACCATGCTTTTCATATAGAACTCTGACAACTAAATCTATGAGCTGTCACAGAGGAATACATTTTTCATAAAAAAAAACAACATTTTTCACAGCACTGCACTGCAGTGGAGTAAATACTACAATAAAGGGAAAATTGGGGAGTTGTGTAAATTGCACCTGTGCAGTAAAAATTGACTACAGAGTGATCCGTGCTTAGTGTTGCTTTAAAATCTCCTGAAAGCCAGCGGTTTTGAATTCAACCAATGATTTTCTTTCATTTGAACAATAAATGGGATTCAGATTTATTCCTCCAGCAGTCAAGAGTCTTTCGATCCTTCTTTTTCTTTGAGCCAAAGCTTTATGTTTCTACTTCCCTTGCCTTTCCCCCCCATTTCGAAAAAGGAAAGACACAACGGGGACTGATCGGCTGGATGGTCAAATCTTATTTCATGCTTGTTACACACACATACACACACACTTACACTTGCACACACACTGCTATCCTTTTATTAGTGGCAACAGGCTAATTGGGCTTAGGGAGCCTGGAGAAAGAGGAGGAGAGAAGGGAGGGCAAGGAGGTGACGAGGAAGAACAGGCTGGCATTGTGAAGACTGTGAATGAGGAAGATAAAGGTTGGTGACATCGAATCCTGATGCCTCACACTACATCTCTCCATGGCTGATGGAATAAAAGACATGGTAAGCAAAGATAGGGAAAAAAAAGAAAGAAAAAAGTTGATTTATTGTAAGAGAATATGAGCTAAATGTGTGCATATGTGGGTGTTCTACGGGTTAAATGTGTTTCTGTGCCTCATAACTGAGGTCAGGGTGCCTGGAGGCAGTTCATCTCACTTGGCCCCACAGTTCTTCAGAAACTCTCCATTTGTTCATTGTGCCACCTTCCTTCTATTCCCTTCTCCTTTTGTTTTATTTCCCCATTTGGGACCCACAGATATAAATCTTATTTTTCTGTTGCTCAACTTCTCTCCCTCCTCTTTGTTTTGCCACTCTCTGTTTCTACTACAAGAAAAAGAGCCTCTATAAAAACAGTTACCTCCCCATGGCGGTAAGTTGGGTTTCTGACACAAGCCTTTCTTGCTTCAGGACAGTGTATGAACCCCAGAAATGAGCAAATGTTTGATTGGGAAAAAAATGTCTTGGCTTCAGTCAAGCAAAAAAAAATGAGGGTTTTGTGAATGTCTTAATGCAGTTTCAAATGTCAAAAAGAGGTCAGCTTTTATCCAAAACTGGCATAAATCAATGGCTTAGTCTGCCTTGAAGGAATGAATATTACTTGATGCCTTTTGAAACTAGGATCATTTTAAGATGAGAAGTGGTAGCATTAAGGCTGTTTTGGCCAAACCATAAAAATAACACAATCTCAAACAATACTATTAGAGCTCACACATAGAGTATGTGTAATGAATCATTCTCATCTACTGTCACATCAAATTTTAGCTCAATATCTTTAAAACTGACTGAGACTCCAGAAGGTAATCAGTTGCAGATACAACGTTCTGAGAGTTTAATTTAAATCCATTTAGTGGTTCATGAGATAATTTGCTAACAGACAGACACATGAACAGACACGTGCACATACACAGGCAAAACCATTATCTCCAGCCTTTCACCTTTCGGCTGCTGGCAAGAAAAAACACTAATGACCGAAGCTGGGCTTAGCACAATTGCAGTAGAAAACAGAGAACAATATGTTTGCAGTGGAGTCCAGATCACATTTTGTAATTAGAGATGCATCTTTTTTTAAATTTGACCCTTCATTTCATGTCATAATCAGGAATCTGAGGGTTTATTCACATTTGGGAAAATTCACAAGGTTGGAAGCAAAAGTCCAGTTGGAACTAGAAAGAAAGTGGAATGAGTTGATAGTTTTGTATTATGAAAGTTCACTTCAGTATGTCCACATCACCTCATTTGGTAAACCTAAATCACCAGTTATGACAAAAAAGCACGAGAAGCCTTTTGTGTAGAAGTGCAGTGAATCACCCCAAATAAACAGAAAAAATGTTTACCACTTGGTTTGACTCTCCTCTGTTTGGTTCAGTTTGCTTCAGAAGCCTTCTCACCAAATGTTTGTCAGAATGACAAGATGCACAAATGGCTATATGCTCTGAACAGGTGTTGCTTGTCATTTTACATTCATTAAGACTTGATTTTTATGCCTAAATACAAACATTTTTATTTTGCTGCATATGTATTAAATTTTTTTTAAAACTATGCCTGGTTTCACTAAACAAGCATTGCAACACTAATACTTTTGTTCTAAAATTTATTTAGTAGAATGAAAAGGACTCACACACATCCAATACTAAATACTGGCATTTAAAGACACGCAGAAACACACTCACATTATGCCTCCCTGCTGAGTTTGAAAAACAAAGGAGTCTGGTTTTATTGTCTGAATAATTACTTTACACGCCACATTCACTCTGCAAGTAACCACAAGGAAACACAACACACTCTGGAAGCACCTAAACAAACATCCGTGGAGTGGATTACACATTTTTCTCTGGTCAACACCAAATACCGTCACGCTGCTTTTTCCCCCACACAAGGCGACAATACTATAAATGAGTATGAAGCCTCATGTGTGTGTACAAGCTGTGGTTTCTTGATTTGTTCCTATGTTCACTTTATCTTCAATTATTACTTTAACATTCAAAGTCCGCGTACACTCACAGGCATGTCTAATGCACTTAATCTAGGAGTAGTTCAGCCTTATGGCATGCTGAATGAAATACAGCTCAGTTTCCTTTAGGTCACATGTAGCTCTTGTGAATTATGTTATTTTTTTATATATTGCGCAGCCCTCAACCCATGCTTTTTAACTCAGGGAGTAGACCCCAGGCCAGACCCAGTATTCACCCAACAGGATTATATATATTTATATTTGTCCTGAATTCACCTGCTGATCACCTAAGAGAAGCTGAAGGATGAAGTTCAGAAGAAAAGTATCCTCATCACTTAGATTATTTAACCGTTCAGGGCCTGGATAACTTTTTTTATTGAGAAAGAAATGGGTGAATGACTATTGAATAGTTATACTGAAGTTATTATATAGGCATTAACATGGCTAAAGAATCTGAAAAAGACATTGAATCTCCATAAAGATTAATAGATCTTATTTAGGATGCTAGTCAGTAGATGGGTAACATTGTTAGCTACTGAGTGTAGAGCGAATGGTTTTGTAATTTTGAGTCAAGTGGCCATTGAGCAAGTCTGTAAATCAAAAAAATCTTTAGAAACTTAAACCAGCACTCCTTTTAGGAAAAACAAAGCTGTAAAATGTTAAGTGTATCTCCAGGAAAAAGGCCTAAAAAAATAAAAAGATGAAAACAACAAAAACTGTTATTGTTGACATCAATAATAAAAGCTTAATGGGACAGTTCAGTTAGTCTAAAGTGGAGTTTTGTGGAATTGTTATGGACAATTAAGACATTACCTGTTGTAGATAGATTTTTGAATGACCTCACTTTGGAGAAATATTTTAATTGTAACCAGACTGATGAGCTAGTCTGAGCGAGGCTAAAACCAAAGTGGATTGCTGCCATTTTCAAAACAACTTAAATGTGGAAAATTCTGTAATGGCAAATGCTATTTTATAAACCATTACACGGATAGTTTAGCATTCACTCTTAAGTTATTCTGACAAAAAGTATTTTGATATTTGTGCAACAAGTGTCCAAGGCTGCACCAGAAATACAGCAAGTAGCTTCTGCTATTTTTTTTTTTGCAAATAACCATAGAGTTCTTCGTAAATAACTGTAATGTGAAACTGTAAAGCTGTTTAAAATAGTATTCACATGAATTGCTATGACAGTCTTGAGATTGGAATTGTTTTAAAATGGCAGAAATCCCTGTTCAAAGTTTTTAGCTCATCAGTCTGGTCAGATTTAAACTACTTTTTTCAAACTTGCGTTGTTCAAAAAGATATTCTTAACAGGTAGCATATTATTTGTTCATAACCTTTCCACAGAACCTCACTACCACAGAACTAAACTTCAAAAGTTGTCTATTTTTAAGGCAAACTTTAGTTGAGTTTAATTTGGCCTAAAAAAAGAAAGTTTCAGAATTTGGTTGAACAGAAAACCTCCCTCCCTCAGAGCTGTGACGCTCTGCTCGATGGAAATCCTCGCACAGAGCTAAATTCTAGCAACCTTGTGGAAAACGCCCATTAAAGTAGTCTCAAATCTTGGCAGCATGTGTTATGCACGGATTGTGTTGTAACAGTCTGATTCATCTCTGATCCCTTTCTACTTTTGCCTGTCAGCCTGGCGCGCTCCCTGCAATCCTGATGGCACCACAATAAAAAAAACAACAATCCTTCTGCTCAATCAGGGCTCATTATCCAATCTAATAAATCCATGACCACATATCCATGACTCCACGTGACCAAAGGCAGATGTTCACCAACAGTATTTCAACACAAATTGCAGTCATTGTTGGGTAAAGGGAAAAAAAAAATCATCATTAGCGTGGTGTTCTTTGCTGTATTTACATTGTGAGATGAGTGTGGTCAGATTTCATTATTGTGGATCCTGCTCAGCTCAGCAGAGGGACAGATGCTGCCAACACACGGACAGCTTCGCAGCGCTAGCCTCCGCTTTCTGGCATGGACATATGTGGGTTGCCGGGGGCTGCGGCTGTCACAGGCCATAGCTCCTCACGCGGCGAGTTGATGCGAGCAGATTGGGGTTGATGTGATTGGTAGATAAGAACAGAGTTTGCGCGAGACAACAGGCGGCTAGTGGTTGTTGGTGGGCCCGTGTGCTTTTTCACTGCACCATCTGGGAACGGACTGGGGAAACCGGCATACCTAAAACACACCTAGGAAAACGTGGATAAGCACACATACACTCGCACATGCAGGCACTTTAATCGGACTGAAAGCAGGCTTGAAAAGAAGAGGCAGATGACAGGAGAAATAAAGATGATGATGATGCATGACTGAGAGGGCAGACTGAGGAGGAAAGAATAAAGGGGGTAGATGAAAGCCAACGGAGGCCAGTGGAGGAAGAAGCTGAAAAAATACATAAGAGTGAGTAAACGAACGCAACACGAGAGAGGAGAAGGGAGACGAACGAAGGCAGAGGAAGGGAGGAAAGAGAGGTTAGCTGGATAAGTGGGGCAGTGCTGCAGCGTGACACATCAGCATTCTGAGCACAGTGGCAGAAAGCAGCGCAACAAACACAGTTGCACCCACAATCCCCCTATCTCTCCCACTCGCGGGAGATGTGGACATGTATAAAAAAAACACCCAAAAAAACAGAAACGGAAAGCTCTGAGACACTGCCAAACATGTTATCTCCTGCAGCACAAACAGACACGAGTGTTTTGATTAAAGCCCAAACTGGCAACCCTAAATACGCACACTGTACAGCTAGGGAACTATCCAGTGCAAAGGACTTTTAAACTGAGCACTGCAGAGAACTTCTCAGACTGCACAGACAGGATGCCTGATGTGATTACAGCAGCTTGTGTCACCCCACGAAGCAATTTTCACCCCATAAAATGAGTCGTTTAGGATTCATTATTTGGATCCTTGATTGGCATTGATTGGCTGACAAAAATGCACTGGTTATAAAGGAGGTTTTTATTTTGCTCTCAGATGTAGGAGAGCTGTACAAGTAAGCACCAGTGGGAACTAAAGAGCATTAACTCCGATGTGGCAAAGTGTCATAAAGTGAAAATAGGTTTAAGTACCAAATTAAAAAAGCCAGTAATGGGCATCGATATATTCTTGTAGAAAGTCTTTATGTGTGTGATTTTAAATGTCTATTATGGTTGTAACATTAGAGAGATGCTGTGTTAAATAGCAATCCAGACCATCCTCAAGTCTTTCGATCTGCCCAGAAACCTTGTTATAATTATTTGTCAACATGACCAATACTGAAGTGTCTGTTTAAATGTCTAACCTAAAAACCAAAGCCACTTCCTTATGAAGCTAGTATATCTGAAGGAATGTATAATCCTTTCTGCAAGGCAGGCCAAAGTTTTAAACAAAGATCTTGCATGATATATAAGCAGTCTGAGTATGTATTAGGGATGCTCTCAGTTGCTATCACACCAAAATTTATCTCAATACCTGTACAACTGATTGAGTTCAAGCCATTTTGGTGCTTCTTTTAGTCAGTTAGTTGTGGTGGCCACCTTGATTTGGATTGACCCTAGAAGTTAGTCAGTGGTAGATTTATAAACATTTCTTACATTTTGAGTTTCATTCAAATCTGTCCACTGGTTCATGAAATATTTTGCTAACAGACAGACAAACAAACACACACACAGACAAGGGCAGCTACACGATCTCCTGCCTTGATGAAAGGTGGGCAATATTTAATTTGACCTTTTTTTAAAGGCATTTTGTGCTTGTGCATGTCAGCCAACATCCTGCAGAACTGTCCATGCTCTGATGGAGCTGTCCATGGTCCTGTAGGGTTTGAGCAGAAACAATTAGCTTTTGTGGCAACCTTTAAAACCCTTTCTGAGAATTACATTAAAATTCATCCAGCGGTTCATGAGATATTTTGCTAAAAGACAAGCAATCGCACACACTGTGTGTGTGTGTGTGTGTGTAGGGGGGATTATAGTTGGGGTGAGCAGATTCAGGTCAGCTCAGGTAGTAACAACATCTGAGACCCAGACAGATGGGGTAAAGGTCACCACACATTCACTTCAGAGCTCCTCTTACTGACACAACTGCACAGGCTTCAAGAAAGAATCAACTTTCAAAGGCAGAGATTAAGTTCAATGATTGAAAGACTGAAGAAACGTGTTGAAGGATCAGTGAAAATTGGTGTTTAGACTTCAGTGATTTACAGACAACAGTTTTGACATCACAAATGACATACTGTACATGTCCTGTGGATCTGAGCTGAATTGCTCTTCACATATTTGTAAATTTCTTCATCATGTCATTGTGAGTCATTGTGTTACTCAGACACGCTGGATATGGCATCAACAACAGCAGTGAGCAGCTAAGAGGACTGAAGTATAAATATCTTTCTGAACTACTCTGCAGCAAGTACCTCTGTGAAACTAACTGTGCAGCAGCTCAAACGTGAGTAATAGAGAGCCTCTAGTGGTCATAAGGTGTAGCTACAATGCTCATTGGGGATTCTGATCTGTAATAACACAAGCATTATTGATGTTCAATGCATCCAAACAACTCAGCACTGCATTTAGGTGAAAAAAATGCTATAACCATCAAGCACTTTTTATTCTACACATATTTGCATGTGCACATCTTCAACCCTTCCCCCTCACCCCATTTGATGATTATTTGATCTCATGAGTGAACATGGAGGAAAACATGGTCCACATTGACAGATGTATGCATGTTTATAAAGGCTAGCATCTGCTCTGCTGTAATGTCCTGCTGTTCTTCTCCATCTGCAGACTACTGACCTCTCCCTGACTTTCTGACCTCTGAATGACTGAGGTGAAATCAGCTGGTTTTTTTTCATGATCAATATTGACACTTGATCTAAAAAAATGTAGTGAATACTGCAGATGTCGATAAATATCAGACCAGACTGTAGAAAGTATCAATTTCTATAGTTCAACAAATCAAATGACAAGATATATTTTTAATCATATGTGGCGATGTGTAAGTATTGAGTCCATGCAGCTTATGTCAGAGAATCATATGATCTGCGTTTATCACTCATGTCCTACAGCAAACTTCTCTTGTTAGTTTATCACAATCTTGTGTGATACCTGTTAAAAGTGGGAAATTCTTCCCTAAAATCAGCAAAGTTGTTGTCTCATCCTTGAAAATAGGCTGCCCAAATCGTCAGGGGGACAAATTAAACCTGACATTCTATTGTTTGCCCCCCAAACAAAACAGATCCAAATGAATAACAGCTGCCCACAGATTGAATGGTTTAGTGAGGTGCTCAGATTGGTCCTGGTGGAGCACTGAGAAGACAATAAAACTTGAATATTTAGAGCAAGGATGTCAAACTCTGGTCCTTGGGGAGCACTGCCCTGTAAATTGTAGTTGTCTGTTTGCTTCAACACATCAGATTCAGATGGTTGAATTACCTCCTCTGCAGCTCATCAAGTTCCTCAGAAACCTGTTAGTGATCCATTCCTTTAAACCAAGTGTTCTGAAGTAAGAAAACCTCTAAGGCAAGCAGGTTAGTGGCCCCCAGGTACTAGAGTTTCAGTTACTCTGCCCTCCCATCTACCCTTTGCCTGGAGCTCTGATGTGGCACATGATGGCCTGTTGCTTGGGTAACTTGTCTCTTGGCTCCACAGCAGATTGCCTTTTTGATGTGAGTTGGTGCCTGAATCAGGCTTTATAAACATAAATCTTAACAAAGTAAAATGAGCTTTCACACAGTGTCGCGGCCTTCTAGTTTCCAACAAAACTTTCCAGATAAGGCCGTGGGTGGCAACAGGTGGTTTTGATTTTGTACGCACTTCCAACTGGTTTGCTTAAAAAATGTTTATTTCCAGCAATAAAAAAGAAATATGGGTAAAACAATAACTAAAATTCTCTTATAATTTAGATGAAACGAAAATTAACTTAGGTTGATTCTACCAGCTCAAAAAGTGGTCAAAAAATCATTTCACAAAAACCCCCCGTCCTCACACCTGACATTTGTCAAACAAAAAGCCTCCCACACCACACCCACCAGTGTGCTCTTAATCACCCACTAATGGGAGGGTCCAAAATTTACAAAAATAATCTAAACAATTCCAAATATAAAAATTAATTACAGATCGTGATTCCAAAACTAACTAAAGCATATTCTAACTGCCCAAATTAGGACATTAAATTAATAGAACTTGTGATTTACAAAAGGTTAAATATAAATGGCCACAACACACAGATTACAATTCAATGAAAGTGCTCATGGAAAGGTCAAGATTTTCCAAAAAAGAAAAAAAAAATTCAGGGGCAAGTGGCATTTTTAAAACCATCCTTCATTATATCAGCGGATTGTTTCCAGATGGAACTAGTTTTGTATTCAGATTGATTGGTAGATAAATTAATGAATCTAATAATGTGATCCTGGCTAAAAAGTAGCTTGAAAGTACAGCCTCTAAGCTAGTTACTGCTCTTTGTTTTACCCTCGGTCAATGGAGGATTATCATGCCTTCAAAGAAGCTATGATCTTCCAAATATATTCCTTGGTCTCTGTTGGGCTCACCATCCAGCACTTTATCCAAGTCCTCATTACTAAAGTTCAGAGAAAGGTTTTGCTGGAGATGCATCTTTCCCCCCCATAACAGTTTCACGTGTTCACACTTGGCTGCTGCCCAACAAGACTCTCAACATATAAGTCAGGAGTCATTGAGGAGGTAATGGGGAGCTGACAGACAGCTTACATTCAGTTGCAGATTTTTGTACTCAGATCATGGTGTCCAACTGGCGACATTCCCAGCAACAAGTCCAATTTGCCCACTTTTATGCTTCTGCTACTCATAAAAAGGAGCATTCTTACGTTAATGTACAAGGAAATGAAAACACTATTTCATTGCTTTAAACCATCTACAGAACAGGGAAGAAAGAAGCCTGTATGGGAACAAAGAAACAATTTAAGCCTACAGTAATAAAGATACAGTTTGTGAAAGAAGAGACATGATGACCTACTTAGTTGTGTTCTCAGTTTCTTTAGATCTGTAGCACCTACTGCACATGGTGCCTCAATGCCAGCCTAATTAACAATTAAATCCTGGTACACACACTCTAGTATAAACATAAATACAATCCTATTATAGTACTTTTATAGAAACTGTGAAGCCTGACACTCAAGCATAAATCATTCTTATTCTTTTGGTTAAACACTTGAATTTTTAAAGATTGAGCTGACAAACTTAATGCCAAGGGAGTTGGGAATGACTGACTGATTTGCACCAAATGAGCAGCTCAAATCTGTTGCTGTATTACTTCAAGCTGCTGCCTGTGCTGTTGTAAAACATTCTTAGATTGAGAAAAAAAGAATTGGTGGCATCAGCATGTATTGTGTGTTTAACAGGCTTTACAGCTCAATTTGAAAACACAAACCAGTTTATTCAGCCACTGCTGTACATGTCGGGATATTTCTATTTTATTAAAGAACTTGACATGAAGAAAATTAAATCAAAGACTTTATTGGTTGACCTCATAGCCTACTGTTTTATTTTTAGCCTGACTTGCTTCTATTTAAATAATTTGGCGTGTCTTTTTCTCTTGGCCTTGCCCCCTCTCCAGCCCCGTGGATGTGGATTTAGGATTCCACCGATTTTGCCACAGGGAATGGGACATTTTCTATGTACATTTTTATTTCTGTACTGACTTGAGTGAAAGATGGGTGATATTTGCCATGGGGGGATGCCAGATCATATCAAATTATTTGTCACACAGTGTAACCGGAACTTCAAATTCAAAGTGTGCTCGAGCTTTAAACTCAAGACAAAAGCCTTTCATTCAAAACTGTTTGACCCCATTCTGCCATACACTTGCTTCATTAACTCATTAATACATTAATAACCAGTGGTATGAATGTCTAGAAAATCATTGTCAGTTAAAGCAAAAGATTTGAAGGAATTATGGACAATCAGCACAATTATTCTTGCTTAACTTAGCATAATTAATGCTAAAAACCACATTTTTCTTCCTTGCAGTGCTTTTCTCCCTCTCTGTTACATTTCACTTCTTTTTCTTGGTTAAATTAATCCCCCCCAACTCTTCCCTCTTCTCTGTCCTCCAGCCCCCAAGAGAGAGAGGCAGATGGCAGGTCGGCTGATAGAAGGTAAGGAGCGGGCAAGGGGAGGTGTGTTGCAGTGGGAGGAGAGGTATGTGTGTGTGTGTAGGGGAAAGCAGTCACCAATGCCGCTGGGCAACTTCAATGTTGGAGAAGTAAGGATGGAGGGGAAAACAGGTGAAACAGGTGATGAGCATAGAGATGATGATCAAATGACGTGGGGGGAGGATATGTGAAAAAGAGCTGAACAGAGGAAGGGGATGGAAGCGCATAGTAGGAGCTATATAGAGTTATCTAGCTAATCTTGAAATAGCTGTGAAAGCACATGAGCACACATGCACATGACACAGTGTCATCTTGATTCATTTTTATAGTTAGATGTGTCTGTAAATGTCTCCATCTACAGATGTGAATGTATTTGTTCCAAAAATCTAAATAAATGCATAGCTACTGTCTCTATTATATTATTGCCAAAAGCCACTGTGTAAACGCTGTAACACAAATGAACATAGTAATAAAAGTGGACTGGATTCAGATCATTTTAAATGGGGGTATTATTGGCCTCGCTAGATACTGCACCAGCTATCCGAACAGCTAAACAATCTTGAACGATGAAGAAACTCCGGACAGCGATGACTGGTTAATGAAGTTTACTTCAGTAGTAGTTCAATTTGTGAAACTGTAACATACAGGCATGCAATGTATTACAATCTAGGCTTTACAGAATGATATAAATAAAATAAAGGACCAACATGGCATTGACTTTCAATGAAATGAGGATGTTAGCTAGCGATTAGCAACAAGAAATTAGCATATGAAAACGGACTCATTAGCGTAATAATAACGGGCTATAAACATACAACTTTACACAATATCATCATATCATGCAACATTACAGGTGTCTCAATATTTTAACCAAGTAATACTCACAGACAATGCTTTAACAAACACCAAGAAAGAACCAGGAGGAGTGTGGAGCGGCCGTTCGATTCTGGGCAAAGCACTTCCTGTCCATATTCTTCTTCTACTATTAACTTAAACAATAACTTAAAGTGACCACAAGGTGGCGTATTTAAACTAGTAATAACACTAGCAATATTATACACAATAAACATAACA
>NC_051441.1:14344772-14526017 GCF_001649575.2 Kryptolebias marmoratus | reverse complement strand
TCGCGCTGCAAGGGAACTACGGAGACCGTGAAAGGTCAAACAACTTGTTTTGGCGAAGTTAACTCACTGTTTTGCTAGCGTGATAGACAGACAGACAGACTCTGTTATGGACAATATAGACTGTGTCGACAAAAACAGTTAATAAATAAAATAAATAATGACTTATCTATTAACAGAATTGTGTAGAGGGGCAAATATTTCTCATTAAAAAACAAAAAACATAATTCTTTTAGGAATGTAAAAATATTACAACAGTTCACTGCAAACCCATATGATGCACTCGATCCACTACAGATTACATGCAGTCTAACACAATTAGGTGTTGTGATGAGAAGCTATTTTATTTTCTGTTTTTTAAGAGTAGTCGATGGAAGAACAGATGGTTAAACAACGTTTTTTTTTTAAACTAAATTAATGACGTCATGACCACCATGCGAAATTTAATTTAATATGTGTAAAATTAACTGAGTTTTACCCTTTTTTGTGTTGGCTAATGTGAATTAGCCAATATTTTAGGGATACCTGTTGTGATGTGCAAATAATTTAGTTACTTTAAATTCAGATTTAGAATAATGACTGCATGCTGCAGGTGGTTAGGACTGTTGCCTCACAATAACAAGGTTTCAGGTTTGAGTTTCAGCTGGGGTCTTTTTATGCAGACTATAAACCTGTGCATGTGTTTTCTCCATGTACTCTGGTTTCCTTTAACAGTTCTAAAACATGCACGTCAGGGGAATTTGCCCATGTCTTTTCATCTATCTGTCTGCTAGCAAAATATCTCATGAACTACTGCATGCATTTTAATGAAACTGTCAGAAAGTAATCACTGGATGAACATTTACAACTTGTGAACTTTTGGATTCAACCTAATTCAAGATTCACAGCTAATCAGCCTTAAAAACACAAAAATTGCTATATCTCAGTCGAATTTTCAAATATTGAGATAGATTTGGTGTGGTAGTAGCTGAGAATCATCCTCAACACATAACTGAAACACAAATACATCTCATAAGATATCACAAGACTGTGCAAAATGCTATTTGCAAGGTGTGACCAAAACAGCTCTAGTCGTCATTTCTCAACATAAGATAATCTTAGACTAAAACTCTGGGACAAAGTTCAAGGAATGCTCAGCGTTTCATTTTCATTTCTAATGTAAACACCACAGAGTCTGACCAAACATAGATGATGAACAAACCAGGGATGTAAAGGCCACTTTAAAAAGGCAAATGCAGATTAATATGTATGAAATTATAATTTCTGGAAAAAACACACATTTACTCTCATTGTTTTACAACTATTTTTACTGATAAAATAAATATTATTGGCCTCGCTAGATACTGCACCAGCTATCCGAACAGCTAAACAATCTTGAACGATGAAGAAACTCCGGACAGCGATGACTGGTTAATGAAGTTTACTTCAGTAGTAGTTCAATTTGTGAAACTGTAACATACAGGCATGCAATGTATTACAATCTAGGCTTTACAGAATGATATAAATAAAATAAAGGACCAACATGGCATTGACTTTCAATGAAATGAGGATGTTAGCTAGCGATTAGCAACAAGAAATTAGCATATGAAAACGGACTCATTAGCGTAATAATAACGGGCTATAAACATACAACTTTACACAATATCATCATATCATGCAACATTACAGGTGTCTCAATATTTTAACCAAGTAATACTCACAGACAATGCTTTAACAAACACCAAGAAAGAACCAGGAGGAGTGTGGAGCGGCCGTTCGATTCTGGGCAAAGCACTTCCTGTCCATATTCTTCTTCTATTATTAACTTAAACAATAACTTAAAGTGACCACAAGGTGGCGTATTTAAACTAGTAATAACACTAGCAATATTATACACAATAAACATAACAGGGGGTCTGGGGAAAGTTTACTAGCAAATAACATCTTACATGTTGTAGATAGATTTGAATGATCCCTTTTAAAATACCATGTTTTTTACACACTTAAATCCAAAAGCCCTGGTATTGGGAATTTAAAGAAGAGAGCAGAAAAGATTCCATCAAAGTAAACTATTTTGTTTGTAGCAGAACGGTAATCAGTGCAGGACAACTGCACCGAACTTGAGAAATGGCCCTGAAGCTGTCAATAACTGGAACAAAAAACAAATCAAAAACAACTTGTGTTTTGTAACTAATTTTCTTTTGTAGCCCATTCCTAACAAATCAATTTAAAAACATAAAACTATTCTTTTCTCTTTGAAATCTTGATTCAAACATCCTCAGATGAGAAGTGAAACACCTTCAACAATGAAATAAGTCCAATTACCTTTGATTTTATCTCCTGTTTATTACTGTGTAAGTATCAAGATCAGTATTTGTAGCGTAATGTTTAGTTGGGTAAAATGGCCCTGAAGGTGATACTCATTAAGGCCTGGGGCTTTAAAACACAATTAAATACATTTGTTTTGATATTTAAAACTGCTAAATGTTTTCACCGATTTAAAATATCCTTAAAACACAAGAAAAACTTCTTAATTATGTGATGCTATCCCCTCCATGTGACAGCTGTGCTGCCCTGCCCTGTTCATATTGGTTCACAGGGTCAGCTGGGGACTGGAAGCCTGTTAGATTTGTCAATAAAGAACACCTATCGATTCCCCTCCCATTGATGTCTACATCATTGGGAATTGCAGAGTGATGTGCTTGACAATACAACAGGACTTTTACATTTGTCACTCAGTGATCTTTTACTTAGCTTGTCTGACCTGGGGTGTCTTAATCTCAGCGCAGTCATCGCCGGCTGTAAACGCAGACTCATAAATCCATACATGCAGACAGCTGCGTGCATAAGCGCCAATAAATAATGCAGGAAAATCACTCACATGGAAAGGTGATGCAAGGTAGAAGGCAACTGTGTGACCACTGCTCGACACAAATCTGCACTAAATCCTCATTTACCTTTTTTAACTGAGATATGTACATTCCACTGTCTGCATTCCACTCAATCACCTCAGTCTGAGTAAAGCTCTGACCTCTAGAGGGAGCTGCTGAATACATTTACATTTTAAAGCTATGAACAAACTTTAGGTTGGTGACTTTTCTTCATATTTCCATTTTAGTTCCAAGCAAAGACAATACCTCAAGTCCAGAAAGAAAAAAAGCACAAACGTGAAATCTTTAAGAAAACAAATCAGTTCAAAACTACACAGATGAAACACATTAAGATCTGTCCGCTGTAATACTCTAAGAAACGCTGCAGCAAGCCACGAGTTAAAAGCTCATTTGGAGAAAGAGACAAAAAGTCGAGCGAGCCAACACAGAAATCGATGGAGCTAATGTGATTTAATAAGAAGCTCTCTTTGCTCCTGCGATGCCGGTGTGCTTTGATAGATATCTTATGCTGCGGCTTAGGCAATTTCATTTGGAACACGTTCAGGGCCTTGCAGTGGCTTCAGCAACAGTTAAGGAGGAAGGGTGTGGGTGGGTGGGTGAGTGTGTGTGTGTGTGTGGGGGGGGATTGGGCGACTGAGAGAGCTTCAGGAACAATAAAGTACCTGAAGAACAAGGCATGAAGACATGGCATTCAATCGAGAACTTTGAAGAAGATAGACAATAAAATATGGTGAATAATCCCCTGAAGCTTGGTACAATGCAGCATTTAATTGACCTAAAATAACTGATATATATGTAATCAGAGAACAGTTATTAAATGCAATAACTGAAGTGATTAATCAAATCACTAGCAGATTCAATTACACCTAATGCCAGGTGTTGGCTCTCTGACATAACACCTGGAAGTCTGATTTGAATAATACGAGCTGCTATTTATTTTCTTCAGTTATTAACTCTTTATTGATTTACGTTTAGCTGAGGTCCTTCAGTAGAGTCAATACAAATAGTCATTTTCCTAAGTGTCTCTTCTGTCTTTCCTGTCTTCCTTCCTTTATTCATTCCATTGTTTGCTCATTTGTTTATTTCTTTAAGTCTTCCATCCTTTGTTTATCCCTTCTTTCTTTTTTCTGTCCTTTGTTAATTCTGTCTTTCCCACCTTTTTTGTATCTATCCTACCTGCCTTCTTTTCTTCCTTATAGCCTTCCCTGGTCACTTTATTCATATGTTCCCTCCTTTCTTTTGTGAGTCCCTTCCTTTCTTTCTTTGTACATCTCTTCCCTATTTTTATTTGTGTTTTGTTTCTTCTTTCTGTCCTTTGTTTATTCCTTCCTTCTTTCTATCCTCTATTATTCCCTTCCTTTCTTTATTTTTTCTTCCTTCCTATGTTTGTTTATCCCTTCCTGCCTTTCTTTGTTTTTTACTTCCTTTCATCTTTCTTTTCTCCCTACTTACTTTGTTCATATGGTATTTGCTTCCTTCTCTCTTGTGCTTTTCTATTATTTTCTTCTTTTATCCTTTTTTGCCTTCGTTTCTTCCTCCCATCCTTCCTTTCTTCCTTAGTTTTCGTATATTGCATTCTTTCTTTTTGTTCATAACTTCCTTCCTTTATTCGTTTATCACTTCCTTCATTTTTTTGTTTCTTCCTTCTTTTCCTTTATTCCTTCACTCCTTCATTCCTTCCCTAATTTATTTTTTCTTCCGTTCCTTCCTTCTCATAGCCCTTCCTGCTTTTTCTTGTTTTACCATCCTTCCTTCCATTTTTTTTGTTCCTTCTCATTTTGTTTTGATAAAACAACTCATTTTGTTCATAAAGCCATCATTGCTGCACTCCAGCCATGACATTTTTATGATTTTCTTTTAGTTGCACCTAAAGATGTAACTGTCCACATCAAATATATCACTTTTTTTTTAAATAGCCCTACTACCTACATAACATTAGGTCTGAAAGAGGTCCCAAAGAGATGGCCTGTTGTAGAACAATGTAATCATTAGAAGAGCAGCTTCATAATTTAATAATGGTTCATCTTTTTCTAACATGTTCATACATTGTTTTTAGACATTTGTTAATGTGGCAGAAATTTTTATATAGATGTATTCATTTTTGTTCTTGCACCCAAACGTGACAACATAGTGTGCAATATGAGTTTAAAACATGAGGGAAATTAACAAGTGTAAGATAAACGAACTTTTTACAGCAGAAGAACAAAATCTGAAAGTCATGTTTACAGGAAACAAGAAAGAAAATCAAATAATGACCTGATGCATAAGACCTGAGAGATGCATAATTTTTTTAGTTGATAATCTTCTTTTAAGTTTTCATCTTATAAATCTCGGATAATCACCTTGTCGGTGCTAAAATATTATTTTATGAGTCTAACTGTCCAATCTTTGGCATTTTACATCAATGTAAATGAAGAACTGGGAAGAAACTGAAACAGTCTACTGGTAACAAAGTGTTTAAAGAGTTCATTTAAAATTGGCTTTTCACTAAGTTGTTTGTTATGTGTCAACACAACACTGGTTCATCCCTTGAGTTTAGCAGCTTTTTAAAGCTTGAATAATTCATGGGTCAGAGTTAAGTGGCTGAACAAACAAATAAAATCATCTGAAAAGGATCAGGTGCTGCAATTAAAAGGAGTAAAAATAGCCAAAGTCCAAAGAAAAACTTTGACAGATCTTCAGAAATCCTCGAGAACTTTTAATCAAGACCACTTTAAAAGATTATGTAAAAGTCTGGTTCTTTGAAAGCAAAATATAAACACATGAGAGATGACTAAAGACCTTTGCACATTATATCAGAATATATGGGTTGTGGAATTCAACTAAAAGTCATAATTTTAAATATGTCAGAAGAATTATCCACCATGCTCGACTGCAGTTTTTAGCAGGGTACTATTTGCATCATGCCCTGCCTCCTATGCTCTCCATCCAGGTGCCACTCCAGAATAATTCAGATAATGAGAATCCACTCCCCCACTGACAAGCTCCTGCTGTCTAGTGTATGTGTTAATGGGGCCACTGCAGAAACCGATTCTCTGGAAAATTGTCTGAAGTTTATGTGTGAAAACGACTTACAGGAGTTTAAATAGTGCTGAGACAAGGAAATCGTTACCTTTCGACAGGGACAGATTTGCTAGTTTTGACATTTTCTGCTTTAGTGCTAACCCAGCGTTACCAAAAGTGGTTACATATTTGGGAAACATAAAATCAAAATTGGACTTAAAAAAAAAATCTTAAATTTGCAGATTGTACACCTACAGAATGAAGCCTCCCACAGATAATACACCACATTCTTCATGCATGGAAATAAGCAGCTCGATGAATTAATTAACATACAGTGATGAGAGACAAGGGATGCAGGAGCTAGCATTGGGGTGGAAGGATTGATGTACTCTGACTGGTTAACTGCTGTGCATTTCACACAGGGCACTGAGCGTTGCAGTTGTCACTCCCATGTGACTATATATGTGTATTATTACACGGCAAACAGCTTCTGTGGGCATGTGCGACACATGTGCCAGTGGACAGAAATAAACTTTGGATGTGCGTGCGTGTTCACATCAAAATGTCTGCAGTGAAGTATTCAACAATGGCGATATTGTAATAATGGCAAAGTCAGCACAAATGCCACAGGGCTCCTGTCTGCTAAGGGCCATGAGTGTGTGCATGTGTGTATGTGTGTGTGTGTCTTTGTATGTGCAATTTCCAGAGGAGATGACTGCAGGAAGTTATAATAGAGCATGGGATGGAGCCTGACAAAAGGTTGTTATGGGTATAAAAACTTATTGCAGGAACAGTTTGAGTCAGATTAAAACAAAAGGCCAGATGTAAATTGTTCAAAGGGCAGCTAACTTCATTTATATTTCAGCACCAGCTGAAGCAGTCGTTTCTATTAGAGTGCAGTTTTCAAATTTAGTGTTGTTTCTAAAACCTAAACATTCAAGTAATTAAAGAATGGTTCAGTTTTATAAATGAGGGTCTGTGGAAAGTTTATGACCTCAGTTTGAAAAAAAAGTTTAATTCTGACAGGATTGATAAGCTAATGGCTAGTCAGAGCAGAACTTTGACTAAATTAGATTGTTGTCATCTCAAAGAAATGCCAGTGACAAAAACGTTGTATGCACCCCTACATCCCTATCAGTTTCATATCACTTGGGTATTCTGACAAAGAAATTTTGAGATTCCTCCTAGGAGTGCTATTGCCTCCTCTAACTGTGCTTGCAAATAACCATAACCTTAAACTGATCTTTGATGTAGTCTTAAAACTGTTTGAAGTCCTTGAACAATCATTTACGGTTGCTATTGGTAACCTGTGGGGTGCAACAGGGATTTGTGCTTGGTTTTCTGTTATTCACCCACCACTCACATGCTACCCATGGGTCATATTATTTGTAGACATAATTTAAATTTCTATTCTTATCCTGACCTAATATTGAAAAGACAGGTATATATTTTTGGCCCTGACTTGTGCAGCAAACCATCTAGACTCCCTGTCAAAACATTACACAAAACTGTCTTGGTGTTATCTTTCACAATAATTCTCATGCAAACTAAGTTGTTCTGTCTTGTTTATATATATATATATATATATATATATATATATATATGTCTTATTTTAGAAACCATAAGATTAGTAAAATGCTATAGTTATCCACAGCAGGTAATGAGGGAAGATCATATTTGTTTGTAACCTTTTCACAAAACCTCACTTTAAAAGATTGAAAGTATCCCTTTGACACATTTACTATGTGGAAGCTATTCTGATTCCATAATAAATGACATTTGTTGTCTGTGTTTTTCATTAAAATGATGAGATTCATATTCTACTGATCTCAACTTTGGATATCATCAACATGGTAAATGGTCTTCATTAGATGTTGTTGCTCCTATAATTATACTTCTGATCTTTTAAATTGCATATAGAAGTAACATGGTAACCAAATGTTTTACCTTTTTTAACATGTAAAATCATGTTACATTATATTATACACTATTTTTTTTCTCAAGCTTTTGATTTGAAATTAGTTCTAGTACTGCTCTGTAATTTATAAACCTTTAAATATTGTGTTGGGTTATTGCACTGCATTATATGTGAAAATGAGGTTATGAATATTGCTCCTCATCAAAGTCCTAAATCACTCATAAAAATTCTAAAACCCTCAACTTCCACTAACACTGTTATAATTATGCAGCTCTCATTGCTGAAATTAAGCTGAAAAACAAATTGTCACATAAAATGCACAAAGTACACAACACTGCGTATACATGTACATTTATTAGCATTCAGACTCTATTAGTGATGAAACTAATGGGTGCAAAATCAATGCTGCAGCAGTGCTGTAAGCAGGTAGAGCGACATGAAAATCCTGCAATGGCTGTGCAGAGAAGAAAACCAGAAAATTAGGCCAGAGAAGTGGGAAAGGGAGGGGTCTATGAAAAATAGATGCAGGAAAAAAAGTAAACAGTGACATAAACCGACAAACAAAGAGGAGGAGAACAAGACCGATAATGCAAGTGAAAAAGAAAAAATAGATGCAGAGGCAGCAGGCAAAAGGAAGAAAGAGAGCCAAATAAGGCTGAAAATATGTATCAAGCTGTTCCAGCATCAGAGGGAGGCGACATTAACAATTAAAACCAAGGGATGCATAACCAGAACTGTCTGATTTCATATGTTAATAAAGTCACACTGAACATGTTCTTTTCTTTGTTTTTTGACTGTTTGTGAGCCAATACGTTTGTCTTTCACACCACTAAAGTATTTCCACTTTACAATGAAAAGAAGCAGCAAGAGTGACACAAACATTTAGAGGTGTATCTCCAGCTGTGGTTTTAATGATGTGTGAGCAGCGCAGATGGAGTCGTTAGCTTTTTGGGCCATCAGCCCAACCACTCAAGCGCTGACGAAGACCCAAACTCACCTCAGTATTACCCCTGGAATTACCTTGCCTAACAAGGACTCATAACTCAGCTCTTCTACTTGACCCAGAGGCTTTCTGATTGGGACTCTAAGCCCCGTCCTGGTCCCCAAGGTGGGGAAGTACCTTCAGTGTCTAAAAATTGAACTTATTTGAGTAGAACTGCTTAAATTGAAAAGTCTGATAGTCAAATTACATCCTGAGATACCATTCAAAAATGATAGGTACATTTATCCGCCATTTAGTGGTAGGCCCAGATTTTAGTACAATTTTAACATCACCATGTTTCTCTACCTCTTATCAATGTAGACTTTTCCATGCAGTAAAGGCTAAGCAATGGCTCTGATAAAAGCAAAAATAATTAGAAAACCCTATAATGTGTTCAGTAGCTGTCTGGACTGTAGATAAATAACACTCACATACCCTAAAAATGTCAGTTTTAATAATCAAACTTTAGGTATACTCTTTGATCTTTAAAAAAAAAAAAAAAACTCCAAATAGTCTTACAGTTTGTGAACCTTTACACACTTCCAACCAAATAACCTCTGCTCAGAACCCTTGGGTTTCCATATTGTACTGCCCCAAATAAAATAGCAGCTCATATATCAGAATATCAGACTATTAAGTTACTTTTGCATGAGACAGCTATTTGTTTCTATTTTATCAACCAAACAACAAAGTGATGCTGTGCTAACTGTAGCTGCTAAAAATATCTCAGTGCTGATTAGCCGAGTTCTCCAGGAGGTGTTTCATCTCTCTAAATAGTTCTTTGTGGGTATCTGGTTCATGTAGATATCCTCTTATCCCTCTCTTTATAAAGTAGTTTGGTTGAACTGCAAAGTTGAGTTTGAGTGGTTTTAAAAGGCTGGTATTTGCTCTTGAACAGCCCTGCTCTGAGTAGCTGTTAACTTGATTCAGCAGGTTTTTTTTTTCTGATTCTCAAAGCTGAAGTTGCTATGATCACTGTTTAATACAAAAAAGAAACCACTGTTAACAGCTTCACACAGCTCAACTGTAAAACAAGAAAAAAAAATGTTGAGAGACCGTGTCAAATTTCTTCAACATAGCGGAAGGCTGCTAAATTAGCTTTAGCTCCTAATTGGTTCTCCATGACAAAATTTTTTTTATCCTTTTGAGAGTTATGTAACTATCTTATGTCATAGGCAATATGCTTAACTGTGCTTGTCAACATGCATTGAATACTGAAGCCCTCAACTCAAGACAAATTTCAAAGCTTTTTAAAACTTAATACTTAATTCATCTGATCCTGTCTTCCTGTTTTCTTTTATTTGACCACTTAAAGTATGTATTCAGGTCATCTTTGTGACTGAACGCCAGTTAGCTGTTTATATGTCTTTATTTGGGTATCTCAAGCAGTACCAAACACCATCTAATAATTGTAGTTCTTCTAATTTCCATCTGTTTGACTGTTTTGTTTGTTGTGAACTTGACTCTTTGTCTAAGTTTTGTTCTTTTGAGTTCAGCTCGTTTGATATAGCTAAGTTTCTTTAGGGGTTAGATTAGTTTTGGTTGATTGGTTAGTAGTATTGGTTTAGGTTTTGTTCTTATTGTTATAACCACTAGATGTCCCTAGTTGCCCTTGTTTCTACTGTCCACCCACCACCTGTTTCCATGTTATCGTCAACTTTACCAGTATGTGTGTGGGGTGTGTGTGTGTATATATATATATATATATATATATATATATAATATATATATGTGCATACACCTTGTTTTCCACAATCCATTGTTAGATACTTTTGTTTCTCCTGGGTTCTGTGCCTCGCTGCATATCTATTGGTTTGCATTGGGTTTTATTCATAAAGTTATTGGTTTTCCACCTGTGTGTCTGCTTTTGGGTCCCAGTACAACAACTCACCATATTATTGCTTGGAATCCACTGAAAACTAGTTCAGCTCCTCCAACACTACAGGACACCTTTTCCTATTGATGGGAATTTGTGCTCCTTTCTGTCTTTTGGCCACCAAACATCTACATGTGAAAAGTGATTTGGGAACCAAATAAGCCATCTTATCTTGGTAAATTTACAAAATAACGCAGTCAATTTTTCAGATAATGAGGTTAGGAGGGCAAAAAAAGTCTGAAAAACCCAGACGTAGTACTAAATGAAAAGCCATTTGAGAGCTGAAAGCAAGGTCTTTTTCGTGACCTTAACCCACATGGTCCAGATCCTGGAAAGGAGCTGGAACTCCCATCACAAATTTTTCCTAAACTTTAATTACTTTTACAACCATCACAACTCACATTGTAAGACCAGCTTTTAGACAAGTTTTATCCCGGCCTGTGTTGCATTGCTGACTAGCCTACAATCAATAGCAAAAGCACATCACCAATAGCATAAAACTGCTTTGTTCACTGGATTACACAAATTAAAATCATGTGTATATAAATAATGATTAAAAAAATAGAATATATCAAATAGATATGTTGGCAAGTCTGTTAAGAGTACTTTGATGGCTCCAAAACCAGTGATGGAGGACCGGTTTTTAACTGTCGACTAAAACAGCCAAAAAGCAAGAGGGGAAAAAAGAGAGAAAGAAAGCAGGAGTAAAAGAACAAAAAATAACAGAAATGTAGCCAAAGAAATAAAGCGGGAGGAGGTGGTAAGGAGGGATAAGAGAAGAGAGGGAAGGAGGGGGAAAGAGAGCAGGGGAGAGAGGTGAGTAAAGCTCCTTTGTTTCCCTCAGAAGCCCATGAGGAAGGCATTTGAAAGAAGGGGAGAGGGAGATGGGGAGAGAGAGGAGAGAGACTGCACTTTACACTGCACTGCGCCATGCTCTTTTCTCACATTAGGAGTCATTCTCCAACCTCTTTCAAGTCTCTCTTTTCTTTTTTTTTCTTCTTTTCCACACAAGTGTACACACCCAGATGCTCGAAAGCACTCTCTCTCACACACAGCAGTGAGTCACAGAGATAGATAGCCTGCTAACCATCTCTACATTGGGAAGGCAGAATCAATTATGGATAAATTTCAAAGGGAAGAGTGCATATGTCTATGAATTATATAGTCTGAGCCACACGCTGCACACATTACACCAGAGCGGCGGAGCAAATCACAGCACATGTTCGAAGTGGCCAGCACAACATTGCTCTAAATGTAACGACAACATGGTGCAAGATGGCTCAGCGTGCATGTGGCTCCTGTGTGAAACCATGAAGGTACACTTAGGAAAAAAACGGCCCTGGATTCGACTCTGTAATCACAGTACACGAAACGACTGGAAAATCCAGCCGTATTAGCGCAGGTTTTGTGTTAGTTCCATTCTTGATTCATTGCTGTACACAGGGGGGAGCTTCTGCGGTGGTGGCTACTGGTTGATTCATTTCCTGACACTCAACCACAAACAGAGCGTAGATGGTGCAACACAACCCGATAAAACCTGCCTGAGTAGATATACCTTTGTCGACAAATCCTTTATATGCTGCTTTTTTTCTTCTTCTTTTTTTTAGCAGTTTAAATCTCAGCAGTAACATTTTCTCATGTGAACTAGTCTTTGTTCACCTGGCTGGCTGTGAGGCAAACACTCTCACACAGTCAAAATGGATGCAGCCAAGTCATCCTGCTCAACATTAAAGCTGAATGAATGAAAAGGAGCACCCCTCCTCCTCCTCCCTCCTCTTCTTTAAATTTGGCTGCAGCTGTAATGTAGGACACCCATCTCATCCCAAGTCAGCCTCAGCCAAGTAAAAACCAGACGCCGGTGCAACTGCACAAGAGTAAAAGATGTGATAGTAAATTAAACATCAGGCAGTTTCAGCCAGGCAAGCCAATCAGTCAAAGAGATATATACGAAAGATGCTGACTACGGCCATGATACTAGCTGTATTTACAGGTGCTGGTCAATTCATTCCCCTGCTAAATTGTACACCCACTTCATACCCAGCTGTTGGCGTTTTGTACCCACCAGTTGATGGTTTGTACCCAAATGGTACAGGACAATACACAAGGCGTGCACCTCCAAGCAAACGTGCACATTATGATATACTGTAAGTGGAATTCTCATATTTTTGTAACTACTATTTATGATAAATGTTAAAAACAGTAAGTGCTCACACTCTGTCACAACAATTACCTTCAGAGAGCATGTGCGTAATGGCTCAGTAGCTGTGCAGATAGGTGTGCCAGGGAATAGATGGATGGACATAGCTACGGTGATGTGCATTAATTTGCATTAATGCGTCTTTTTATCATTGCTGGCAGCTGAATAGAGATTCTTCATCCTGCAGCAAAATGAGAAAGGTCTCTGATTCCTGTAACACGCATGTGCCTGGCACAGACTCTTAGTGTGTTGAATCAGATGCTGCTTGTAGAGAAAGCACATCCCAGCAACCATTTTCAGCACTCAATGATTGATTTGACGAAAAACTGCACTTTTAAATTTCTTCTGTCTTGAGATCCAGCATTGTACAGGTAACCCTCGAGGCTACAGCTCCAAATACCCAGGTCTAACCACACAAAATAATAAAAAAAAACTAGTCCTAATCTGCTTATCTTCGTTTTGGAAGTGTAGAGGAAATCCTGAACGTGAGGTTGGCTGAAAAGGCAGGAAGCAAGCCAAGGTAGGTCTGAAGTGGCAGCTGGCATCCTTTTGTACCTCAGAAATATGAGTATGTACTGACCGAAACTGCAAAAGGTATTTAGCAGAGGGACGACTTGACCTGGAGCCATATTTACCGGTATCTATGAAAACCAGAACAACAAATATTGACGTCTTCTTGAGTATTTCCAGTGTGGTGAACATTATTTATCCCTCGTTGCATTGTTTGCCGCAATAGACTAGACCAAAACCATGTCCTGTTTCAACAAAACATTATGCATGACAGCTGTAAAAGCTATAAATTGTCACAAATTTGGTTTAAACTGGGCCAGTTCTGTAGAACTAAACGACTCGAGTCTCAGATTTGTGCCAACCGCCATGTGAAGCAACACTACCTTTAGAAAAAGGATCCAGAGGAAAAAAGAATTTGAGGGTGACAGAAAAAGGGAGACAGTCTGAGGGGATGTAGGCGCTGACAGTATGTTAAACTGATAGCAGTAAGGGCGGACATGTTAATGCCTTAAATATAACAAATGGTGAAAGGAAACAGGGGAAGAGCAGGGGAAAGAGGAGAGAGTGGGGGTCTTTGCCATCTATTAAGACAAAAAAACTGAAGTAAACCTGGTTTAGTCTGTTTCGGTTCTGTTTTTGTTCAAATCCACTTGATTTCTTCTTCTGTTTTTCTTGTCTACATAATTTAGTGGAATTCTGTGGAAAGGAAACGACTTCAGTATAGAGAACTAGAGATTAAGTCCGTCCAAATTCACAGCTAATCTGAGCAGGGTGAAGAACAAAGTGTGTTGCTGCCATCTCCAGCTTTTTAAAATATATATACTAGCAGTTTTGCAAATGTTATTTTATAAACCTTTACACTTGCAACAGTTTGTTTTTTGTTTTTTCCACATAGTTATTAAGGCAGAGTTATTATATTTCTTCAAGAAGTACACCAGACTGTATCTGAAGTGTAGCTACAGCTAACTGCTGCTGCTGCATGTGCCAGCAAACAACCTCAAAAATTCAATGTTAAACAGGCGACAAAGCAATGCTTTGTGAATTAAAGTTTAAATGAAATTTTAAGATTAAATTAAATCCACTGGATCTGCTCGAACTCGACAGTTCTTGTTATTTCTTTCGATGTAAGTATTCTTGTTTGTTTAGCTTTTTTGTTTCTTGTTTAGGCTGATCAGTTTATTCAGACTTCATCCATCTTCTACCTGTGTGTTCTGTGTTCATCTACAATAAAAGAGGTGGTTTAACTTTTCTTTTTTCCTGTTTTGCTTGAATGCAGCACATATTCCAGCACCTTGCACAGGATCTTTGATAAAGAACAACATTTTAAATTTCATTTTCAAGGTTTTCTCAGCTTTTTTTTTTTTTGCTTGAAGGAAGGAGAGAAGAAGAACAATAAAACTTTGCACAAACCTAAAATATGACACTAGCGTTACATTATTTGTTTACAGTGTTGTGCAAGTGTAAGTGCAACACTTGTGTAAGTGTTGCAATTTAACATATCACATGTATGTGTTATATCACAGCTTGTCATGTGTCATAATCGGTACGTCTGTTTTTGTTTTAAATTTTTATGTCTGTTTTTATCCGTGGCAACTTCAAAGGAGGGCTTATTAAAAATACATGCTGTTCTCTAAATTAATTACCAAGCTGCCTTTTTTTTCCACCTAGAGAAGCACGGAAGGTCGAACTAGAAAACGTGTCAATCAGTCAACCTGATTCCAAATGTCTGCCACAGCCAACTAATCTTAAAAACACAAAAATTACTATAACTCAGTCATTTTTACACATATTGATCTAAAATGTGTTGTGGTAGTAGTGGAGACCTTTTCTCAAGCACATATTTTGAATGCTAACAGATTGCACAATATCTTTATTATTATTTTTATTTTGCCAATAATTATTTGAATTTGACTCTGCTGTCTGTTAGCAACATGCCTCATGAACCACTGCACATATGTTAATGTAACTTTTAGGAATTATTTATTGGATGTACCTATCCAGCTTTTTGTTTTGGAGTCAACCCACGTCAAGATAAGATGGCCGCCACATCAACATCAGCCAATACAAAAAGGCTATAACTCAGTCAGTTTTACAGATGACGAACTAAAAGGTGAAAAGGTAGTAGCTGAAAGTCATCCACAACACATACTCTGAGGGTGGGATTGCGCGTAATGTTATATTTAAGGTTTGACCAGGCTGTAAATGGCTACAAATATCACAGACTAAAACTCTGCCATGAAAGACAGCGGGTGACACGCATGCCTTCAAGATTTCTTTTTTCTTTTTTAATATTTGCTTTGCCAAACTAACAACATAGTTTTAACTCCTTTTATTATCCCTGGGCTTGCCACGGAAAATGAACAGCCCTGCATTCCTTCAAATCCATTATTTTCCCCATTAGTCTTCCCTCTGTGTCTCTCTTTTCTCCTGATACTGCTCACCTGTTTCTCTCTCTCTGCTTTCATTTCACTCTAACCCCCCCTTTTTTTCTCTCTAATGAACCAGCCTTCCATACTCTGGCAGGACTACATTCTCTCTTCTTTGTGTCCCGGTCCATTCCTTTCTCCAATCTCCAGTTTCCATAAATCCCCGGTCCTCTCCTTTAAATGGTGCTCTTGTCTTTCTCTCACTCCCGCTGATCTAAGTTGAGAAAAGTGCTCACATTGTTATTCCCCCGACTCTCCAAACGTTCCTACTCCCCCCGCACACACATTCACACAATCCCACTGTTGCCTTCACACCCCTGCTGACATCATGGCCAGCAGTGTTTTTCTCACCGCTTCCATTAGCACCGCCAACAACAGCAGTACACTTTCACACACAGCGATGAACAATAAATGCTGTAAACAACCGGACATTCTGACACGCACGGCAACAACAACAGTGAAAAAAAAACAGCTTTAACATTTTGTAGTATGAGTCAAAACACTCACCTATATGTAGGGTGGGCCTTTGAGTCTTCTTCTGCTTATAAAAGAAACAGGATAATGTAAATCTAGCATTTCTTGAAAATAATGACCTGTTGCCTTGCACGTCAAAAGTTTTAAATAAAACTTATCTTATCTCATTTAATCTATTAGTACATGGAATATGTGTTGGAGATTGTGCTCAGCTACTACCACCCCAAAGTCAATGTCTGTAGAAATGACAGAGTAATAGCCATGTTTAGATTTGCAAAATTTGATTCATTGTGAAAGCCATCTTAAATCAGGATGACTCCAAAAGAAAATCAGTTGTAGATGTTCATCCAATAATTTCTTCCTGAGAGTTTTATTAAAATCCGTCCAGTTATTCATGAGACATGTTGACAACAGACAGGCATGGCAGACTCTAATAGTTAATGCCAACGTTTTAAACAAAGACTTTACTTTGTGATCTGTCACTGCTCAAAGGATGAGTTTCATCAACAAGTACTCCGAGTTTTAGCTCAGTCTCTGTAAAATCCACTGAGTTACTGCTATTTTGAGTTTTCTAAATTTAATTAGCTCTAGCGGCCATCTTGAACCAAGTTGACTCCAAAAGTTAATCAGTTGTAGATGTGCATCCAATAGTAACTTCCCTAGTGTTTCATTATTATTTGTTCACTCGTTCATTAGATATTTTGCTAACAGACAAACAGGATTGACTCCAACAGTTAATGTCAAAGTTTTCAATGAAGATTTTGTGTTATCTCTTCGTGCTCAAATTATGTATTGATGATGAGTCTCAGCCACTTCCAGACCAAATTTTAGCTCAACGCTTGCACAGTTGACTAAGTTGTAAAAATGTTAGTGTTTTCTAAGGTTGAATAGTTGTAGCAGCCATTTTGAGTCAGTTTGACTTCAAAAGGTAATCAAGTGTAGATGTGTACTGAGTGATTACTTTCTGAGAGTTTTGTTTAAATCCGTCAAGTGGTACATGAGATATTTTGCTAACAGACATACACATAAGCAATTGACCATCTTTTTCTTTGCTAAAGTCTGGAAAAAATGGTTTGAACAAATTAGAAAGCTAGTTGTTTAAGAACACAGAGTAATTACAGCAATACAAGTTTCTAAGCTCTTTAGCTACAAAGCTAAAGACATTTAAATGATACATAACACTGTCTGATGCCTTCAAAACTCCCCGTTCTCATAGCCTGACAAGCTTCCCAACTTGGGAGCGTTGAATCTGATCCCAGATCTGTCCCGTTCCAGCCTGTGATGATCAGCCATTATGCTCCTGTGCCTCGACGAGCCACCGAGGCCCCGCTCGCTCTGTTCTAATTTTCACAAGGAATGAGATGGAAGAGAAAGGTGAGATGAAGAGGCGAGAAAAGGGAGGGATTAGGAGGGAGAGGAAGCACTTCTCCCACCGCTGTCTCTCCAAGGTCCCGACACTCCTCTAAATTTTAAAGAGCTTTATTTCTGCGTTCTCCAGCGTGCCGTTACCCTACATTATACATATGCGCCGTGGCGGCTCCTGAGCATGAATATTAGTGGGGCAGACGTTGGCTTCAGTCCCTGAATCTCTAACCACACCCATATGTGATGGAATTTCATGAGCCTCATTAATATAGTATTTAGGGCAAGTAAGTCTGTACAAGGTTGGGAAGTAACTAGTTAGCGCTACATGCAACGGCATGGATTTTTTTATGATTAAATAAAAGTTGTAAAACTTTCCAAGGAAAATACAAAAGTCTTGCGGGCCTCAAAACACTCCAGTCCAATAATTGATTCAGGCAGAGGTGGGCGATCTTTCCCTTCTCATGTTAATGTTACACTTTTACCTTTAGGGTACATTTCTGCTACTTTTAGCTTTTAGCTTGTGCATTGCTACTTACAGCTCTTAGCTATCATTTGCTACTTTAGGCTACCACTCTGCTACTTTTAGCTTTTAGCTAAATTAGCTGCTAATTTCAGCTACTGTTAGCTGAAGCAACTGTTTTGCCAATTTACCATGTTTTGCTCATTGTATTTTTTTTTATTTTTTTTTACTTTACCTACTGATTTGCTAGTTTATCAATTATCAAACGGTTGCTCAAAACCGTCTGTTTTGTAATTTTAGCCACTGTTTTGCCGATTCTAGCTTTCAGCTAAAAAAGGGTTTGAAATTGAATTTTTAAAAAGTCAAAATCATTGAAAAACATCCAAAACAAAAAACACAAGCTAAGTAATCAAGTAAGTAACATTACTTATTAGGAGGAAGTATTTTGGGGAGCAAATATTTTGTTTTTTTTAGAGTACTGCCCCTTCCGCCCGTCCTACCTGCATTTACAGTCAGTACGTCTCTGTCTGGATGGGTTTAGAGGCCCCCAATTAGGAACTGATTTAGTATTTCTGGTGTCCGTGCAGCAGAGCCAGGAGAGGACAGGGAGGACTGCTGACTCTGGAACATCTTAAATCCACCACGTGAAAATAGATTGGATGACACCTGGATGGAGCCTGCATTGATCTGAAAAGAACCGAGTGTGTTTCAGTGTGTTTAGAGGCGATCAGTAAACGGTTGGCAGGGACCGATAGTAAATTGGTAAAATATTTAGTCAGGGAAAAATGAGAAACTTAAGTTTGTGGGAATGCTGTGTAGCTCTTATTACCTGTCTTTCAGCAGGGTGTGTGTTTATATGTCTGTCTGTTAGCAAAATATCTCACTAACCACTAAACAGATTTCATTGAAACTCTCAGAAAGTAATCATTAGATGCACAGCTACAACTGTTTAACTTTTGGAGCCAACCCAATTCAAGATGTCTGTTCCAACTATTTAACCTTAGCCAACACAAAACTGGGTATAATTAAGTCAATTTTAAAGGTACTGAGCTAAAATGTGCTGTGGTAGTAGCTGAGAATCATTCCAAACACATACTTTGAGTACTACACATTTTTAATAAAAATTTTGACTAATTAATTTTAACTAATAGTGTAAACCGTGTTCGTCTGTTAGCAAAATATCTCATGAACCACTGATTACATTTTAATGAATCTGTCAGAAAATAATTATTTGATGAGCATCTACAACCTTTTGCTTTTTGGACTCAACCCAATTAAAGATGGCCACCACAACTAATTGACCTTACCAAACACAAAAAAAGGTATAACTTGGTCAAATTTAACAGTTTTGAGCTAAAAGTTAGCATGGTAGTAGTTGAGTGTAATCCCTAAAATATACTCTGAGTGCAACACAGTGCATGAGATTTTGGCTTAAAACTTGTTAGTAAAATATTTTTTTAAACTACTGAATGGGTTTTATTGAAACTTTCAAACAGTAATTATCGGATGTGCATCTACAACTGCCTACACAGCTCATTGACCTTAGCAAACAAGACAACGGCAATAACTCAGTTACTCCTACAAATACTGAGCTATGATGGGATGTGGTAGTAGCTGAGCATGTTTCCCAGGACGTACAGCAAGCTCTCGTGGACCTTGTGAGGATCTTGCAATATTGCATTCCTACAAGAAATGCTTAGCCTTCACTTGTCAAAATTTAAAACCTTATGTTGCATGATTTGATAGGTGTTTGGGAGTTGTGGAAGAATCTTTTGAGGGTAATTCACCTTCAGAACAAGAAATAACAGACACCAACTTGAAACCTGACATTAATTTACTAAAAGTCGATAAAAACATTCTATTTAAATGATAATTTAGCGTCTACAGAATAGGACTGGAGGCAGATTTAGAGCAACTCAAACTCAGGACAAATCTATATGGCAAAAAAAAAAATGTTGACAGTTAGCAAATACAGCTAAGATGGCAATATGCTCCTCTTCTTCTTTTCTTTTTCCAAGCACGAGGCAAACTTAAAAAAAAAAATGCTGCATCCCACGATTTTTCCCATAATGCAACTTAGCAGCAGTTTGCACATCCTCCCTCCTCTGCTAAATGCATCCATCTATCAAACTCTACAGCCCCGATTCGTGATGCAGACCTCCACTTCTAATTTGTTCCATCCTTGAAAGGCTCCCTCAAGAGTCAAAGAAGGCATTACGCAAATGGCTCCGCAGTCGGGCGCTGTTTTATAAACTTCAGCTGCCCTGATGCGCGACACGCGGCAAAGCCTGAAAGTTATTAAACACAGAGACGAGAGACTTTAGATGCAACTCGGCGATGTTTAATCGCCTCAGTCAAACAATTAGAGCCATCGAGGTGTCGTAAGCAGACACAGAGGCTGTGACTGAATGCTCTGGAGATCAATTAGGGGACAAAGGCAGGGGTTTTAAAAGTTGCTACAAAAGCTGAATGTTTCTGCCGGCGACCGGATCGTGCAGGACGACTCCATCGGTCTGTGGAGAGTTCTGGAGGATGCTGTGTGGCATGATCCGACTTCGCAGCAGAAGAGAAGTTATTAAAATGAATGATTCCAAAGATTGTTTGACTGTCGGCTAACAAACTCTCAGAAAGTATCCACTGGATGCACATCTAGTTAACTGGTTAACTTTGAGAGACCAGCTGACTCGAGATGGTTGCCGCAGCACATCACAGATTAGAGTTTCTCATGAAGCTGTTAGGGAGAAAAGGGCCGAAGGAGGTTCTGTGTGCCGCAGAGCTGGCAGGCGGCTCTAAAAATGCGAACTCTTGCAGAACTGTCTGGCAGATGTTAGAGCTGTGACCTCTGTGCCGAACGTGAAAGGGAAGCTTTGGAAGATAACACGTTGGAAAATGTCATCTGTCACCTCCGCTCCCCTGGGGCTTTGTCACAGAGCAGGAAGGTTTGTTGCCCCCCCTCCCCCACCCGTCCCCCCTTCCACCTCCCAAAAAAAAAACACTCTGTCCAACACTTCAGATGGACAGCTCCAAGTCCTCCCGTAATAGATTTTACACAACAGAGATTAGAGTCATCATCTTTTTTTTCTTTTTTTTTTTTTGTCTGAGCACAATGGGCCTAAATACAGCTTTAAAAATAGAAACCACTGCCAAACCATCTGCATAACCTGTCTGAATTTCACAATTGCTGTCTAAATTGAAGAGGGAAAAAAAAAGACAAACATGTAAAAGAGTAAAAAACCATCTATCATTGTCTCCCAGTGCTCTATAAGGTCTCATTATCTGTCTCTTCTCTCATTGGCTTCTTCTGACTTTCGCCCCATCTTTTATCTCACTCACGACTGGCTGCCGCTTTGTTTTCATGCTGTTTACATGGATTACACTTCTGCATGCATACACACGCAGAATTACACTGTGTGTTAGTGCGTGTGCCTTGGGAAATCGAACCACATGATCTGCTGCACTGATTGTGAAACACAAACCGATGAGCTTGGAGTCAATGCAGCTGCACCCTATGAGGAACAACAACAGCAGAAAAGAAAAGGGAAACAGAACAGGACTCACAACAAAGTTGAAAACTGTGAATGCATGTGTGTGTAAATACGACCCCCTCCTCTTCCACTAGATTGATTTTGACGCTGTTAGACTCTCCGTGCGACGCTGTGAATTCGTGTGAACGCGGTGATGTAACACAGCCAGTGTTTGTGTGTCTGCGCAGCCTCGGAGAGATATTATTCAGTGTGTCATTATGATGACTCAAATGGACGTACAGTACTTGAATAGGTACAGTATGGATGTGTGTATGTCCCGAGGAGAGTCCGCAGGCAGCCGATGACCTGCTTCGCTGGCTGATTTGATAGCTACATGTCACTGGAATTGCTGACTCTTGTTATAAAAAAAAAGTAAAATACCGATAACATGAACTATCCCTCTCTCTCTCACAGCTGCTGTTTCAAATCACTAAAACCAGCAACTAAATAGATACTGAAATGGTTTATGGTTTGTTTGCGATCTTAAATAAGTCAGTGTTTTCCATGAAGAACTTTTCATTATGTTTGATTACAGCAAGTTTTAAAGATATTTATACATAAAAGAGCCAAAGTTGGAGTTTTAAATAGATAGTTTAAATCTGTTGAATTCGGATTTTGTGAAAAGGCATTTGGTACTGCTCCACCCAGAAATAATAATAACTAAGAATTATTTTCATTGGTCTGCAAGGTGTTCTATTTTTTTTAAAAATGACGACTTCTAATAGCGCTTTCCTTTGCTCGACTCAGGCAGCTATTTTTTACACACTAGCAAACCTACAAATTAAAAACTTCACAAACTATGTGTATTTTCACTAAATAATTATTAAACCTACACCCAATGGCTCACTGTAGTCACCATGGCAACCACACACCAGTCTCTTACTTCCCAATGGCACTCTTAATAAGACAGATAGACAAAAATCTGGGTAGAAATTAACCCTCAAAGCCACTGTGGCAAAACTGTAAGTTATATTACAAAAGAATGAGTGCAAAAGAACCAAGTTTTCAAACCTCAGATTTCCTTTCATTTCACTTTTCACTGTGTTTTAAGACGAGTTTAAAAGACCTTTCACTCAGATACGGTGGAAGTCAGTGAAGTTTGAACGTTGTGCACTCGGCACTGTGGAGTTATTTGAGAGAAAACCATAAATCCTATAACACTGAAGGACACACTGGGTGAAAAAAACAAGCATGCCTAAGTTTTGATGTACAAGCTGCATAAGAAGTGTGAAATTTGTTGGAGTAAGAAGAATTAGTTTTTTTTTTTAAATGTGTATCATACAGTAAATTAAACATTTCAGAGTACGTAAACTGTGATTGTATAAAAACCCTAAAAGACACCAAACTGACAGTTCAGTCATGTAAAGTCCAACTTTCTGTGACCTGTTTGAACTTTCAGTGATGTTTCAACTGTGAAGTTTGTCTAAATTTCACCAAAATCCTAATGTTGAGTACAAGATTTGCACTGTTTTTGTTTTCAAGTTTTGCCTGTTTTTGTACAATGTGCCACAACAAAAACATAGCACATTATTCCCACCAATTGAGCCATGTTTGGATGTACTTTTTTGAATGGGATTTTGTGGGAGGAGTAGTGAATCGAAAATCAAGACGAAACTGTCACAGTTCCACTGCTTCTGCCACGCCTCCAGCTCACAGATCTCAGCCATGCCAGTCCCAGTGTTTTTCCTCAGCCTCATGCCACGCCCCCGTTTCCATGCCACCGTAATCTCAGCTATTAGTTCCACCTGCCACAGCCAGTATTTAAGCTCACAGCCCACAGCCACTCATTGCCAGATTATTGAAAGGTCCTACTGAGTAAATGTCCAGCATTTCACAGTTCATGCCTGCTTTGATCTCGAACCCTCGCCTGCACTCAGACCCTTGATTCTCGCCTGTTCCTTGTCGGACTCTGTTATGGATTCTGCCCACTGGTATCGTACCTTGCTTCTCCCTTCTGGACTTCACCTGCTGGTTAGTGCTCATCTGATTTTGTCTGCCTTCTTCTGATCTCCTGGTTCTGAACTTCCGCCTGTCCCTGGACTCTCCCTCCTCCCTGTGCCCATCTTCGAGAGACTTTTTCTGTCCCCAATCAGGCCCCTCAGTTGGCTTACTTTTCCTGAAGCTTCCTTGCTTCCCCTCAGAGACTCACAACCTACCATTTAGTAGTCCAGGTAGCACTTTAACCTCAATAAACATCTTAAACCTTTGCCGTTGTCTGGGTATTCTGAATCCAAATCTGTCAAGCCTTGTCAGAAACAGACAAATAATGGGCAAATTGTAATGATGGTGCTTCCATGCTTATACATAGCACCTTCTTAAATGTTTAAACTTAATTCATCCAGAGCCTACTAAACAAAATGTTACCTGGGCAATGTACATGAGATTGTCAACAATTTTGTCATTGATATGTTAATCAGTTATTCCTATTATCTTCTGATCTTTGGCATAAATGTTACAGAAAATAAAAAATGGGCGTCATAAATGGATGAAAAATGAAGAAAACGGTTGTTTTTGTTGCCACAACACCCTTGTTAAATGACTTATGAGCAATGTTTGTACACTTCAATTCCTAACAGTAGGGGTCACTAAGTTATTTTGTGAGTCAAAACCTGCAAAGTTTGGGCAGCCCTGAACTAAACCATACTTCTAACTATAAATGCATCATGATGTGCCTTTCTAGTATAGTGGAATCAAATCTAAATCTGATGTTATACAGAGAAAAATTAAAGTGTTGGAAATCCAAAGTGAATCATTTTCTGCGAACATCTGTGACACAAGTTCCATTTTTTTTTTTTCTTTTTGGGCAGATGAGTACATCAGTGACACATCAGCCAATGGGAATGTATTTCTGTTTTCTGCTGCAGCACCAATTCTTTATTCAGGCCACAGTGTCCTCTTTTTTTTTTTTTTTCCTCTCAAATAAATATATAAATCATTTTAAAAATCCTTCTATGTTTCGCCACTGTGCTGACAAACGTAGCCACTTGTGGTGCAGGAGGCTGTCTTCATACTACAAAAAAAAACTGAATATCATCTCTTTGGCTGTTGTTTTAATGTATCTACCACCTTGGCTTTTGCACCTGGTTTTTATATAAACTTTTCCAAAAAGATTCATTTCTGTTCCTCTCTCTAGCAGACTGAAAAAACATGCTGAAGTAACCAGGGGAAACGCTGTGTGACGTCACACCAGGGCTTAGTCAGAGAAAAGGAGAAACCTAAATCTTCACACACACTTGCAGAGGAGACGAGTGAGGGAGATTAGGAACTCCAACTATTCATAAGAAGGTCTCTTTTCCTTCATTTACCCATTCACACGCTCACTGAGACACACACACACACACACACACTGCACTCCCTTAAAGTAATTGTATTTGGAAAGACGAGTCAGCAGAATAGTCTAAGCTGGCGTGCAGGGGGCTGTGTGGAGGCTGACGCACACTTCCAAACACAGGCGAGCACTGCGGCGTCTTCAGCAAGCTTACTCAGTTTCTGTGACTAACTCCTCTCTCCACCGGCCACGCAGACAAATCTAAAAAAAATAATATGTGTGGTCATTTCTAATCCTCACTGTGCACCGAGCAGATAAAATAATAATTATGGTGAAATCAGCTAAAATTGGCCACAGTTTTGTTGATGGTTTTGAAAACTTTTAAACTAACGCCATATTAAATCTAATGAAACTTTGGTAAATTGTTTTACTCCCCTTTTAATAGTTATTTTGAAACAACTTTGAAATAGTGTACGTGTTTGGGAAAGAGCCTTCCTAAGCAGTGAAGCAATGTTAAGCTAAAATGACCCAGTGACCAAAAGAAGAAAGAGATTCTATTTACAATTGACGGAAGACACTACGCCTGCTGCCTTACATTTAAAACTAAACTCATTGTTTTGTGTTGAAAAATTACAGACTTTTGGTCATTTTGGTAAAACTTAAAAAAAAATAAACAAAAAAAAAAAACAAATACAAGATCTCCCACAGTATTACAAGATCTCAAGCAATTTTTTATCACTTGAACTATGCATTGAGGGAGAGTCTCATTTATTACCACACCAAATGTTAGCACAATAAGTGTAAATGTTTTTGAGTTTTAGCAATTTTTTTTTTGCTAAGGAAAATTGGCTCTAGGTGCCATTTACAATCAAAGAGACAACATCAGGACAAACACAGTCAGTCAGAGGATGTGGAACAGAGTTTTGTAAGGAGTCTCTAAACTCAGTATTTCTGACCAGAACTACCACAAAATAGTTTTGCAAAATACTTGTCTTTTCCTGCTATATACCATGTCCTAAACATGCTCTCCTTCACTCACACCCCGCTGTATGTGTTCACCCTGGTAAGGCTCTCTTGGACCACGTCCGATTTGCAGCTAAGCGGTAGAAGGTCACATTACGCTAACATGACACTTCTGCCACGGTTATCACAACTGCACGAGGTTGTTTCCTTGACCTTGTCACCGTCATGGTTGTGACCTCAGCATAAGGTCAGCAGGGTTAGCCGTGCTTCAAATTCCCAATGACTAAGCAACACCTATGCGTGCAGGCTTCATGTCATAGATATGCTGCCAACCACGCTCCACTCAGAACCTCGATACGCTGCCACCACGATGATAAAACACCACAATCTTGCTACAAAGGTTTTGTACATGTCCAAAACCCTCCATGATCTGAGCAAAAAAATAATGTGCATGGCACAGAATAGAGTTTTGCATGCTGTGCACATTAAAATAAGCAGGGATTTTCAAAAATTGTCTGCTCAAATTGCAGCTGCATGCAGTACAGCTCAAAGTACACTGAAAATTCACGAAGCTGTACTTGTAAAGTCATGTAACTGAAACTGTAAAAAATTGGCCTATTTTCTCACAATTTTCAGTCGCCAACAAATCTGCGACAGTCGCAACCCAGTGAGATACTGGCTTAAAAAAAAGCAAGAATAGACGGTTTCAGTCACCCAAAGAAAGTCCAGTATTTTAATTAAATTCAGACACATTAAATAAGTCCTCATACTGACCTATTTTAATCCTGATACACCATAAAACAAGAACAATTACAAAATTGGCATTTAAGAGGCAATTAATTTATTTTTTTTCTGTGAAAGGGCTGCAAAGAGACGCCACTTAAAATTGACCGCACTAATCACCTCTTCAAACGGGTTCAAGTCCTCCAACAGAACAGTGAGTTATTAAGATGAATGGCAGCCGCAAATGGATCCACACAAACAATCCGAACAAACTCACATACACACAAGACATGAGTGGTGGGAGAGATAACAAGAAGAGGGTAAGAGGGTTAATAACAGTCTCCAACACGAGGCCGGCGAGGTCATCCCTGTTTATGCACACACACACACACGCGCAGACACACACACACATGAACTCCCAGGTCAGCCTGATGAAATTGCACATGATAGATTGATGAGCCAGCTGACAGGACGCATCTTGTCGTGTTGTCGTCTCTTTATGTCATACATGCCTGCACGTCACACGCGGAGCAGAAACGGAGAGCCGCGGTGACAGAAAGACATAGCGGAGGAAAGGGACGTGGGAGATTTAGGGAGGGGAGGAAAAAGACATGAGGGACGAAGAGAATGAAATGGAGAAAACTGTGGTGTTGGAGCCAGGAGGGCAGCTCTTTGTCTTTCTAATGGAGCCATTACCAAAGGGTTTGTGACCTCTGAGGGTCAGTCCCACACAACCGCACACCTAACAGACACACAACTAAAGGCAGCAACGTGGATTATAGTTTCAGCAGCCCTGCCAAGAGCTAAAGGAGGGGTTACAATGCCATGTAATTTGTGTTTTATTAGCAGAATGCTTATTTAATAAGGTTGTTGCCAATTTCTTTCTACCACCTGCATCTTTGTTCTGATTGCCACTTTTTCAGCTTGTTGTTCAGTTTTAGAGACAAATGCACTGTAATTTATTTAAAAACACACTAATTGCAATCATAATGTCATACAAGATTATTGAATGGACTGTTTTATCACATTTTAGACCTAGCAGTCCTTAAAGGAATGCATACGGCTCACTATCACATGCCAAACTTCATGTAAGATCTCAGATCTTGTGTGAGTTTTTCACTTATGACAATCAGAGTGTGTGATAGGGATGACTCTCAGCTATTTCCATGTTAAACTTTAGCTCAGCATCTTTAAAAATGACTGCGTTGCCTAATTTCAAGTAACCGTGGGGGTTTTAGATGTGCATTCAGTTGTTACTTTCTGGGATTTTTATTCAAATCTGTCCAGTGATTCATGAGATATTTTCCTAACAGACCAACAAGTCTGACTCCGAAAAGTTAATCTTTCAGGATCTGTGAGCTCTCAGAGTATGTGTTAGGGGTGACACTCAGCTACTGCTACTAAAGCTTAGCTCAGTAACTGTAAAGTTAACTGTGTTAGAGCCATCTTTGTGCTCACTAAGGTTGTTTAGCACTGGCAACCACCTTGAAAAAAGTAGACTCCAAAAGTGAATCAGTTGTTGCTGTCTATCCAATAAATACTTTCTGAAAAATTCAACAAAATCTGTCCAGTGTGATATTTTGCTAACAGACAACCAGACAAGCACATACAGACAGACACAGGTTTCCTTACATTTGTTGCTCTGTCTTTATTTTATTTTATTTATACAGTAAAAAAAAAAAAAAAAGTAGTATGTGGAATTTACAGTAAAATACCGCCATCTGTGGTTGGCAGAAATTTACCATAAATCATACTTCCTTGAACCTGATCAGTGCTTGCTTTTCTCTCATCTCTTCCTTATTTCACTTCCTTCATTTCCATCTCCCCCTTCCTTCTTCCCCTCACTTACCACCCACCCTTTCTCACTGCAGCCCCTGCGACTTCATTTCATTTGAAAGTGACCTTTTAGTGGGAAGCGAAGCCGGCCACTCACACACATGTGCACATGCATACGCAGAGAGGGATGATACCCTGGAACAGATGACCAGGAGAAAGAACTCACCCTTTAGAAAAGTACATTTTCATTATTATTATGCAACACTCTGCATGTGTTTTTGCCCGGTGCTGCAGGACATAAAATACAATAACATCAGGGACATTTTAGTCGCTCTCATTTTTGTCGCTCTTTGAAGGAAATGACCAACTCGGCAGTCTCACATATGGACTACAGAATATGACCCTGTGATACTAATTTAATCAAGTTCATTTAATGTTAAAAAAATGGCGTGGGACATAATCGTGGTGGCATAAAAATTACTTTTTGCATTCAACACACACAAACACGAATGTGGCTGCAGAACCTTTTTTAGGTCATTCAGAAGTATTCACCCCCTTTGGCAGATTGTTTTTTCTTTTAATTTTGTTTCATTACAACATGAATTTCAAACAGACAGAGGACACATACATTTCATCCCCTGAAGTCACTGCTTTGTGAGATGCTTTGTTAAATTAAAAGCCTAGTATTTCTTGCATGTGGCCTGTTCATTCTGTGGTAATTTCTACAGAACCTCACTTTAAAAGACCTGAAATATTGCTTTATACTAAAACTGCTCAGACCTCTTTAGATTTTGTGCAATGCAGTCCTTGAAAGATACCACAAGGTTTTAATCAATTTGTTGCCTGGGCTTTGAGTTGGCAGGTCCAACAATTCAAATGGTTTTTTTTCTTCAGCTGTTCAGCTGATTGCAGTGTGCTTAAGGTCTTTGTCTCGATAAAATAGATAAAAACATGAAACAAGAACTTATTTGTCAAATACTGTGTCTATATGTAACACCAGCTATTACTGATTCAACTGGATTTAATTTTCCAAGGCCTGCCAGTCATGATGCTGCCTCTGCCTTGCTTCACTGTAATATTGGGTCTTCTTGATGAATTTAGTTTTTTTCTTCACAAATTTCAATTTGAGTCCCATCTAAGTAGAGTGTATTCTTCCACTTGTTTGTAGTATCTCTCAGATCCCGCTCTCTTTTCTTGTTCTTGCTTCTCTTTCATACAGTTCAGATCTGTGGAGTTTAGAGCCTAAAATCATCCTGTGGACAGACATTTCGATCTGAGCCGTGGGTCTTTGAAGCTCCTTCAGGGATACATTTGGCCTTTTTGCTCTCTCAAACAAACGTCTTTTTTGGTCCAAGAGCTGCACTGCTCTGCCATTTCTTAAAAGTGTGTTGTAGCCCCATTTCTCCTCACCCAACACCAAATTTTTGGAAATATATTTAATTGTTTATAGCTTATAATCATAATCCGTGATTTGACAGTTGTATTTTCAAAGGCTCTTTAATTTCCACTTCTTTCTTAGTATTAGTGTAGACTTCACCATTCTTCACAGGAGATGTTTTTACACTGACATCTTCTGACACCAATATTTCACACAAGGATCTTAATAAACTAATTATGTGTCTTGTGAAGGTAAATGGCAGAACCATTTAATTGCAGGCTACATAGAAAATGTGTTGAATGAATATCCACACACTATGCTGCTTATATTTTCTTTTCTTTATTTAAATCCATGTTGGTTTAATACATTAATTTCAAGGTAAAATCATTGATAATATCTAGGTAATAAAACAAAAAATTGAGTTCAAAATAAAATATTAAAAAGTACTACATGCAAAAAAAAACTTAAGCACAAAAAATACAATAAACTAAACTGAAAGAAAATAAACACACAAAGTTTGATTTAAAAAAAATCATAAATTTTGAAAAATCAATTCCTTTTTAGGCACTAAAAATAAAAGTAATACAACTAAAGTAAAATGAAACAATAAAACACACACACACAAAAAAAGCGAGGGCTGGATGTTTTTTATATTAGCACTACTAAGTTTAACAAAACCTAACTAAAATAAAATAATGTAAAAATAAATTTAGCAGCCATGGAGTGGATGATTTTCTTTGCAATAAAATTTTGATAATCATAAAGAAGCACGTCTCTATGTTCAAAAGGTTTATATGCAGCTAAGCTGTAATGTATTTCTGTTAAAAATAGGAACAAACAACTGCATCTAATGGCGATTTTTTGGTAGTTGTTACACATTCGGGCAAACAAAGAGATGAAAACATGTATATTTCTATCTATCCCTACTGTCAGAACGCTGACAACGTGTAACAGAAAATAAAAATCCCAGAGAAGAGGATCAATTACTTGGTGTACAAGAGCGAAGCAATGTTTTCATATTAGGTTGATAAAGCTTTGCCAGGAGTTCTGCGATGTAGGAAGAGAGGAGAAGAACAGAGCAAAGCAGAAAGAGAAAAAGATAGATGGTAAAAGAGGAAGAAACTAAGAGGAATAAAAGAAAGATGGTGTTTGAGAGTATGCAGTAGTTTACCAATTTGCTTCAATAGATGTAGGATATGTTTTAGAAGAATCCTTTGTCTGTCGGTGTGTCACAGAGGATGGTTTGAGTGCCTGAGAGCAAACTGAGCAGAATTACGCTGCAAATTGGAAGGGTGTGATTGCTCTCAGAGCTGCAGGACTTTGTTATCATTCTGCTCTATCATTTCCAGCAGCCTCAACACTCAGAGACGAAGTGCGATACGACTGCCCTGATTCTTCGATATAGGAGAGCGAGCTGGCAAACGCTGAAGGAGCAGAGGGAGTGGGAGAAAGAAAAGGATTGTTCTGATAAAAAATGGAGGAGTGAGAAGGGGAAGCCTCACAGCCTTTCCCCCCCTTCCTCAGCCCTTTGCTGCCACTCAATGAAATTCTGATCAATGGAAAAGCCTCATTATCCCCACTGCCTGCAATGCTGCGGAATTGATCTTTGTCTCTGTGGAACAGCCCTACAATGCATTATTATAGAGCTTGTAGAGCTCAGGATGACTGGTGGTCGTGGGCACAGGTCATCTACGTTCAGATGAAGAACCTTTATATGTTCTTCTGGCAGAGTAAAGTTGCTAATGCAGACAATTTACGTAACAGTGTGCCTTTTGGAAGATTAACCCCTGATATCCTTTTATAGTTGCATTTAAATTTGAGCAAAAGATGCCATTTTAACAGTAAGTCTAGTCCTCGTTTAGCCATGTTTTTTTTCTGGTCAAACTTAGACGTATTTCACCCAAGCAGTTTTGTCTTTATAATGTCATTTATGTAACACACAAACAACTGAAAATAAGTACGACACACAACACAGCTCTGTAAATCTTGCAACAGTGCCAGAAAGCAAAATGGTGATTCATGGTCTGAACATCTAAGATGTGTTTTTACCCACTTTTCCGTTGCCAATATTGCAGCTAGAACATAAATGTCATCATACAAAAATAAAAAAAAGAAAACACATAAAAACAAAACCATTCACATTGTTCTATTGAACAATGAGGGTTAGAACAAAAGACGACAGTGGTAAATATGAAGGTATACTTCAACATTCGTATTTTACTGGCCAATGGAAAGATAAAACAAGATGCAGTTTTATTTAAAGTGTCAGAGAAACAGTAAACTACACAGACTTTGCAGTAAGACAAGGTATTTAGACTTAATAAAAAATGAAAAGCAACTCACCAAAAAAAGCCAGTTTTTCTACATGAATTACAAACTGCAACTTCAAATGCACCGTTGACAAATCGTAAGCTCCACAATAAAAAAAGTTTCTGGTTAGCTCAGTATAAAGGGAAAAGCTTTCAATGAACTGAACTCTCTAGTTCGATTCCAAAATGGGAAGTCCTTATTTATTCTTGTTATGATGAAATCTAAACATATATTTGACATCTAAAGCTTGATTTAGGTGCATCCACACAGCAAAGCAGTTTTATAAAACAATCTTTTTAATTGTCATTATTAAAATTAACCATGTAAACATGGCGCTGTTCGTAAAGATGTCTTCATCCACACTGAAACACCAAAATACAACAAGTTACTACAAAATAGTAACTATACCAGGCCTGTATGTGGCACTGTAACAGTGCCAGTCAAATACACCAAAAGGAAAAACGGACAGGAACATGCACATAAAGCTTGCGTGCTTGGTGTAAAATGTCAACCCCAGAGGATGAAGGGGACACCCTTGGGTCATAGTTTAGATTATGAGAGAGGTTACAACATCATTTTAAAAAAAAAAAAAAGCATTTGTGTGTGATTTTCTATTCTGAAACCTGTTTATTCTTGAGCTTCTAAAATGCTGTTTTTGTGTTGAACGTGAGGCTTAAATAATGAAAACAATATTTAGAAAAACTTTTCCCATGTGAATGGCCCCTTAGACACTTTTTGACCAAATTTAGCCCCATTTCAGCCTGTCTTTAAAAAAAGTTTAGATGTGTTTGTTTAACCTGAAAATGGTCATTTGTGTGATTATTGAAAATTTATATATATATATATATATATATATATATATATATATATATATAACAAAAAAGGAACAATCATATTTTTCTCTTTTTAACAGTGGTAAAACTCATTATGTTTAGTATTTCTAATTGTTCTCACTTGTCAAATGTGGCTTAAATCATCCATGGCGCAAATAACAGAAGGCAAGTGTCTGAATTGTCACATCAAAGCTAAAAGTTCAGGCAGCACTTACAGACTGTCAACTGCAGAGCAGCGTCTCAATTGAAATTCTGGAGAGGCCACACAGACACACACATACACGCACACAATCACACCTAAAGCACAATCGGTGTTACGGAGGGTTAAGAAAGAAGAAATATGGATACTGTGAGACCGACACAAGGACAGAAGTGTCCAGGGGGAGTCTTGTGTTGAAACCACCTGCCGATGACCCCTAAGGAGCAGACAGATGATAAGCCACAGGAACAGGAGTGCCTGTCAGCTCAAACACACACACACACACATACAAAACATTTGAAAGAATGTGTGACAACAAGCTAAGAGGGGACCTTGAAAACAATTTACCTCCTCCAACAAACCCACTAATACTTTCCATACAAAAGTGTGATTGCCTTCCAAACACGCAGACTCACACACACACACAGAAAGAAAATGATGGCTAAAAAACATAAAAAGGTATCACACAGCAAAGGCGCAGTAAAGAAAGATGACATCCAATCATAAATGTACTGAGTCTTTTTTTTAATAACATCCAGCTCAAAAGATGAAAGGGAAGAATGGTAAGATGGGGAATTGCCGGGTTTTGGCCATACCCCCCACAGTCTCTAGTAAAAGAAATCAGTACTTTGAACCTACATGTACAGGCATACATGGTGTTTTAAAGCAGGTGTGAGTTAATAATGTAGAGGGGTATAAACTACCAACTGCCAGTGGGTTGGTATAGAAACAAAATTAAATAAGTATATATTACCAAAAAGAATAGTTAATTATGCCTCATGGACACAATATTTTGTGTCATATTGGCTCTGAACCTGTTAATCTAAAAGATGTCCCACTGGCCACTTTAACAATTTTAGGCCAGAACTGAAACACTGTTTTCCAGCTTTGGTGTAATTTGTAAAACAACCAAGGCAGCTTAGGGGAGTTAAACACAACATAAGAGAGCCAAAGATTACACTATACAGTAAAAAGTCCATCAATTGCATATTTATCTTGATATGTTCATCTACCATGTTGTAGTTATTGTGCATAAAATTGCTGCAAACTCCACCACCTGACAGTAACACACACATAAACACAAGACGAAAATACAGCACGGTTAAGCTTAAGTCCTTACTTGCAAAGTAACTATTTGTTAAAAAAAGTGTGGCCTCTAGTGTTCATTAAGTGTTCTTGGTTTTCGTTTAGTAAAAGGAACAAAATTGGAAGTTGAGAAAGTCTCCAACAGGAATGAGGTTTTAAGTATAAATGACCATATTAGTGTCGTTGGTGCACTCAGGCCAAGTGGGCCCAATTGTGTATTTTGTGGATTTGCCTAAATCCCAAAGCCCTCACGCAGAGAGATTTTTTTCACCTCAAACTTCATTATCAACCAAATAGGATCTTTTTGCACTAGCAGTTTGTTTGCATTTAAATGAAGTATTATGCATTCCTTTGGAGGAAAATCTGACCAAATATATGCAAATAATTGCCAGGACAAAAAAACATTTGATTGTTAAAGCTCAGTGCTGTTTGCAACATGCATTTAGTGCAAAATATTTACTTTCCCACGAGAGCTCTGTTATATTTGCATTGCAGAAGAAGAAACTAAGGAAGATGAGTAATCTACTGTATATTTGCTGGTAAAAAACAGTGCAGACATGTCAGGAAAGGTATAATTAATTCTCTCTTCTAGTGATGAGTGTCAGACATTGTTGTGTCAACAAATAAATAGTCAAACAAGTGAAAAAGTTGCTTCTTTTTATTTATGGCTTTTTGTTTACCCCTTTTTTAAACTAGTTTAAATCCTATGTCACTTGCAATTGTGCCCCTTAGTGAGCTTTTTTTTAGCTCCTCGAACACCTGCTGGTAATCTGTAATTAACTCACCTGTCTTTCATTCAGTAATCACCCTCCCACTACTTAGACTCTTGGATTCCTCTTCAGGCAGAGGCATAGTTGTTCATGCTTTCCACATCTGAGCAGGCAAACTGTTTGTGCCTACAGGCTCAAGGTTATAGTTTAGCTACACTACAGCAGTCTTCTCAGGGGTCTAGAGTGTTCACTACAGCCATAAGTGGTGATAATGCTCTGATTTGTCAATGGTCTCGAAGACAGGAGGAAGAAAATAGAACGTTCAAGGAATTTCTCACCAGAAATTTGATGTGCTTCGTTGAGTGTTTGTGGTTCCTGAGTGATAAATTATCCAAATGTTGATAGCATCAGTTATCCTTACACAGTACATCCTTAAAGCAAGCCTACATGGGTTTTCTTCTTCTTGTGGTTTGACACTGCCATTTTGGATGGAAGAGTCACGTTCCACAGTGTGCACAATCAGTGCAGTCACAAAATTCTCATCCATCTCCTGATGGGGCTGACAGACTTTAGCGGACAGCTAAGATGACAAAATTTAGACATTGTCACATTTTCTTTTTGCCACATTTCTGTAAGGCAACTGTAACCATGTTTTGCTCATCTTGTTCTAATTTTGCTGCTCTTTGGAGCTGCCTGGATGTTTGCCCTTTTTATTAAAATCATCTTTTAATCTCACTTGTTCCATCTTCTGAAATTTGCTTTTTGGGATTTTCAATTCATCCACCACAGCAGTTAACGTTGCTGAGGGGATAAATGTCTTAAAATATTTGTGCTAAATATCAGAACAGGCCTAAGCAGACTTCCCTAAACCCCAACCCATTCCGACTTAATCCCACTTTTGAACACCTTCTGTGGCTCAGACCTCAAGCATCAGTAGCGTACAGTTCCGCAATTTCCTCCTCGCTCACGCGGTGGAGAATGTGGTGATGAGACGGGGCCAGATGAAATACCGGGCAGAATTTGATTTGTGTTGCGTTGAAGGAATGGAGCTCTGAGTGTTTATGATGAAATGGGTCTGCTGTATAAGTAAAATATGACACCGAGTGAAATCAATTGTGCGAGAGGGCCACCTTCGCCATCTGTGTTGCCGTTGTTTCTCAGCTCAGTAGAATTGTGCTTTTTTTCTTTCTTTTTCTATGAGAAAATGTAATTTTATATCTCCCAGATGCTCCATGAGAGGCAGGCTCCAGTCAAACCTTACTATGTCTGACACATGTGACAAAACATCTCGGGCATCTTAAACATCTTTTTTTTTCTAGCTTTGATTCAATTAATACTTAACTAGTTAACAGTTTTAGTGATGGGAAAATGCTAAAATTAATAACATTCATTTAAGAGGCTGTAACACTTGAAATGTAAAGATTTTTTGTTGCTGTCTGGAGTATCACTTCATTTCATCTTAGTGCTCAAAACCCACCTAAAACATTATGTTCCTTCACTTTCTTATATAACTCTCTTTTTTGTCCTTAGCCATTAGAGGCACATTGACTATTGGTGGAAAATCTTAAACACGCATAGTTGCAAAACACAGATGCACTGAGTTGAATGCTAAATGGCCTTGCTCTGCAGTGACAGCACTGCAAAGCCATCATTTATGTGCGTGAATGTGTTTGGAAACGGCAATAAATTACAGCCAGTATACTGCAGGGAGGCCACAGTTAAATGAGGAAGCTTTTAATTTTTAGCTGTAGCTAAGTGTGCTTAAAAATTTACTCCTGTGAGTGAGTGTGTGTGTTTGTGTGTTGTAGTGGATGGTCAAACAAGGTGTCTGGCTTGCAAAAAGACATGTTCAGACACATGTATGGTAATATTAAATAGGAAGTCTTTACTTTTAAGTATCAGTTATCAATAAACCATTTACCAAATAGTAAAATCCAACCTCAGCTGAATAACACATAGAAAGGTGTTGTTATGTCAAGATTTAATTTTTTAAATTTACGCCAAAATGCAGAAGCAGTATGTGGAAACACTATATACACACAGACTTGCCATAGAGATTAAATAGAGTTAAATATCAGCCAGGTGCTTGATTAACAGCAGGTCTGAGCATCTTTATAAAAACCTTTGGCAGCTTGCTCTTAAAGGGATAGTTCCGATCCTTTTAAAAAGGGTTCTTTAGAAAGGTTATGAACACCTAATATCTTACCTGTTGTGGATAGCTCTGTAGTGAAATTTCAGTTTTAAAATAGTGTTACACCAACAAACAACAAAATTAATGAACCTGTTTTTTCTTATGTTAATCATTCCTTTATATTGGGAACAACAGTTACAAATTATGCTGTCAGGTACGTATTCAGCCTTGGCCACTTTGACAGAAATTTAGTACCAATTTACATTTTTGGCAAATGTTGTTAAGTTTCCAAAACTGTCATGTTCGGTTCAAGCTTTCGCACCCACATGCAGATACACCAGGCGGAGAGAGAGAGAATCAGAAAAAAAGGTGATTTATTGGGGGAAAAATAATAACTAATAATCAGGATGGTCGATCACAGAGCTGGGTTCAGGTTCACTGGAGTGGAAAAGAAGTGGAGGTGAGTATGATGTCAACAGGAACTAGAAACGTCGAAACAATGGAACGTTCTTACAAGAAATGGGTGGAGAACTGAGCCAGGGCGGATTTCTGTGGTACCAGGGTGGTTGCGAGGAGGTCTGCTGCTGGATCGGCGGAGGGACTGCGTTGGAGGACGGACAGGGTCTTTACTTCCCGTGGAGAGGAGTGACGGGGACAGACAGCGGAGGGGTCCGGGTAGGTCAGTTATGTCGATGCGGTCAGTGGAGCTCGGGTTACCGGTGGTGAGAGAAAACGCCACGGCGTCACAGGGAGTCACCTGAGGAGAATGGTACACGGTGAGTCACAAAAAAGGTTCACGAGGAGAGTTGTGCTGCGAGGAACACAGATGGCCTGTAGTACCATTACTGGTTAACACTCTGGCACCGGCGCGCAGGCTGCTCCCATCTCTTATCCTCCTCCAAATGACGAGATGACATGCAGCTGTGCCGGTCGACCGGCAACCGCCGGCCACGCCCTCCAGAATGCCCTCACGACACCCTCTGGTGGAAAAGGGACAAAACTGCAGCAAAAAACCCCAGACCACCACCCTGGATCCCAACAATAACAAGCTGTTTCTTGGACCTCAGTTTGGAGAAATAGAGTTTATGACTGGATTAATGAGCCAATGTTGGCCAAGTAGGGCCAAACCAAAATAGATTGCTGCCACCTTTACAAAAAACTCTAATCTCCAACATTTCATAGCTGTTTATGCAAACACTATTTGATCAACCTTTACCCAGTTATCAGTTTTGCATTACATAGTTACTTTGGCAGAAATGTTATGATATTTGTGTTCAAAATGTTACTGTCTGCACCAGAAGTGCTACAGTCAAATAAACATGGCCTCTGAAAATCTCCTAAATTTCAAATTTTATAATATTTGAACACTCTTTAATATTGTGAGTCTGAAAAATTCAAAGTTTAAAATATTTAATAAATTGTAGAATCTGTAACTTGAAAAATTAATGATATCTGTTTATTTTGTTTACATGCAGCTGTAATTTATTTGTCATCTTTCTGCATTTTAATATTACTTAAAGAGAGTACTGTGTGTACTTTTTTTCCTGCAAGGCTGTTCAACTTCTGGTATTAATGCGATAAATGGATGCAAAAAATGTTTAAAAATGTATTCATTGTGTTTGTGTGAGAGGTATGAGGGCTTTTTTTTTCAATTCAGTTAAATAGTTTTCCATCTGCACTCTTTTTCTTTGTATGTGCATAACTCTTTTTTTCATCAAGGCACATTTCTCAGTAAAAGTACACCAACAGTGTTCTCTCTCTTTTCCTTGTCAATGTTGAACTTAGCTAACATCTCAAACACGCACACGAACGATTCCTTACAAAAACACTTTATCACGTTGCACCCACACGCCTGAGTCGATGCACAAAAGAGACGCGCACAAAAACTCTCCTCATCGTGACTCCTCATCAACCACCCCCCCTCCAAAACAAGTCATTGAAAAGTCGGCGATTTCAATTAAATGAAAACATTTAATAGCAAACCCGAGTCTCTTTCTGTTTTGACAGGAGCGGCAGTGTTCAGGGTCAGAAAGGCAGGGTCGGCCAGGCAGAGCGTGGGCTTGCTGCAAAGACGAGAAGAAAAGATCACCACTTTCAAGGACTGCTTACCTGAACTATCACAGAGCTGTGGTTTTACCTGAATGGAAAAAAAGGTTAACTTAAAGTGCAAAGAGTTGGTTTACTGGGAGGGGGGTTCAATTTGGTGTCCTGAAAAGAAATGTCTCAGTAGATAAAAAGTACATGTCTGTCAAATACCATATCTGTATTCACAAAAGCTGAAAAACAGATGTTTGGATGCATTTGTTAATGAAGGCTGATTACCTAAAAAAAAAAAAAAAAACTAAACTCAGAACTTTTTTTGTAATACTAAAATTGTCAAAAAGCATACTCAAAACAAACTACAATTCTTTTTGAACAAAAGCTACAATGAAACAATTTACCAGGTAAAACTAGTTGTGGAAAATACACTGCTTAGCTCAACAAACAAAATATGACAAACTAACAATTATAAATTTGGTGAGTTTACTAGTAAATTCACTTTTTTTTCTGCTTATGTTTTTCAGTCAGACCCCATTTGCTGCCAGAAATGCCAATAAATCCAATTTTAAACATCACTTTGAGGGATTTTCGTCTATTTGAATCAGCATTTCAGCTCATTTGAAGTATGGTTCTGTGGAAACAATATAAACAATGTCTTACCTGTTGGAGATGGAAAGATTATAAACAATATCTTACCTGTTGTAGATAGCTCTTTGAACAACTTATGTTTGGAGAAATAAAGTTAAATTCTGACCAAATTAATGAGCTAACAGTTCGTCTGAGTGAAATCTGGGGCAAAGTGCCATCTAGAAACAAAAAACAAAAAAAAATTCAAGTATTAAAAGCTAGCATTTTTATGAACCATATAATGTTAATGTCACATTACATATTCACATAGAATTCTGTTGCTTTCCACAAAGGGTAGCAGCAGCCGTTACATGTTGCAGTTTTGGTGAAGCCTGGGGCATTTCATACAGGAATATCATAATATTACTGCAACAATGTCTGTTAAAAAGAAACTGAAGGCAAGGTAAAAGTTTACAAAATACCGTTCTTGTGAAGTTTTTGACATTAAAGTTGGTTTAAGACAGCAGCAATGCATTTGCTTTTGGCTCTGCTCAAACTAGCCTTTAACTTGTCAGTACAGTCAGAATTAAGCAATATTTCTCCAATCTAAAGTTGTCCAAAGAGCTATCTACAACAAGTAGGATAATAATCGTTCACAACTTTTTCACAAAACCCCACTTTAAAAGATCTGAAGAGTCTCAGCTCTACAATAAATATAGTTTTACAATGATAAACGCATATTTAGAAACTAAAATAAGCCAGTAACACCATAATGACCTGTTAAACGGGTGTCATTTAATTTATATTTCTGTTGAGCTTTGCAAAATAAAGATCACAATTTGTCCTGTGTGGTTATCATTTTTTGCTGAAAAATACGAGACACTACTGTACACTGGTCACACAGAATTCTTCCTAAAAATGGACTTTCTGACACAGTGTTTTTCAAAATCCCTGTATAAGTCTGTACTAGCTGCAGAGGCTTTTCACAAAACGTGAGTCCACCTCCTGCTATCTATCTTTAAATAATATGACAGTGAGGCTAATTCCCCATTCGCGCCCCCCTAAAAAAAAAAAAATCCCTTCTCTCTCTGTATCTCTCTTTTTGTTTTGCTCACTTGTATTCTCTCTGTAGTGTTTCAGCAGGTAAAAACCCCATTTCCCTGCTCCCCTCAGGGAACACTGACCTAACTGTCGGTGCTCCCGGGAGCTCCAGCTAACTCCGCAGACCCATTTGTCAATGTTGACCCTGAAAACTGTCCCTCTTTTCCTCCTCTCTCCCATCCCCCACCCCCTTCCGTTCATATTCCAGCCCTACCTATTCTCTCTCTTCTCGTGGTTATTTTTAAATCCTCCCCACGTCTTACTGCATGCCTCTCTTCCCAAAAAAGACCAAAAAAAAGAAGAGCTGGAAAGGATGGGCTGAACCTCAAAGAATATATTAGGAAAAAAAACAGAGAAGGAAAAGATTGAGGATATTGGTGTAGATGAAATGAAGAGAAAGCTCCACAGCATTTACAAAATTGCACAAAAATAACAACTAAAATCTGAGTTACATCCCTAAATGGCTTTTCCCCATTGTGCTCCTGACTCAACGTCTACTGTGAGAAATGTCAATCATAACGAAGAACCCAAAGCAAATTATCTCCTGACTCTGCAGTTCCTTTTAGCTCAATGAAGCGTTTTAGTGCCCCTCAGCTCCCTTTTCAGATTCACGGGCCAAATTGCCATTGCGTCAGTTTGGTCTCAACTCTCACAAACCTAATTTTCCAGCTGCAGCAGGCAGATGTACTCAGCTAAAAAGCTTTAAAGCCACTGTGGCATGTTCGGCCAGCAACAAGCAGCCAATTCGTACATTTATCAGCTGGTTAAGAAAATCAAAAAAGCACTTTATGAAAGACAGAAAAGGTTCCCCTCTAGGAAAATTCAACAAAATAAAGTCTGTTAATCACTAATAATGTAATAGATTGCACAAGAAGAAGAAAGAAACAAAAAACAGACAAAAAAAAGCTGTAGTCAAGCCATTTTCTGCACCTAACAAATAAAAAAAGGGTGAGAGTTTTAGTATTAAAACTGTTTGCATACAGTAATAACAGTTTGCAATTGGAGGACATAATAGGGTGCACACTGACTTTTCTCAGCAAAATCCTTATCGTTAATAGCCATACTACCGACCTAATTAAAAAGAGGGTTTAAAAAATCCCATCAGCCTTTTTCAGGTTTTGTTCTTCGCTCTCTCATTTGTGCCTCATTTTCATCCCTTTCTCTCCGTCGCTCTCTCAAGGAGAAAGCTGTTGAGTCACTCCTTCGTCGTCCCCATTCTCTTCCCACTATCGTTGAAGTCAGCTTAATCCAACAACGCCGCGATACAAAAGTGAAGGGCTCACCACACCATGTCAGTTACATGATGAGACACGACACTTTAAGGGCTTCATATTAAGGACTCCGCAGTTAAAAGACGCAAGAGTGCTGAGACAAGTTGCAAAGTGACCTGAAAATTAAATATAGTTTTGCCCAAAAGAAAAGTAATCATTTGCTGCAGCGTTTAAGAGCAAGAGCGTAATGCCGAGGGAGGTTATTAAAGCCACTAAAACCAACAATAACCCTGTTGTAAATCAGGCTGTCCCTTTGATGGAAAGTGAAATATGGGCTTTACATTTTCATGTACAATACAAACGTATATTATTATGAACAAATGAGAATGCACATGTGAAAGGAATGTGATTTGCAGGCCCTTAGAGGCCCGTGGATCATATCAATCGGGTCCTCAAACAAAAACAAGACAGCATAAAATAAATAAGCAAAAAGCAACGTTATACCAATGAATCTTGAGGCATGCAAAAAAACAAGTTTATAAGTTAAATTTTATATATTTCATCTGTTCTTTATATATTCAAAAACAGATTTACACTTTTAGGGCTGTTTTTTGGAAGATTTTTCATGTTTTATATAAAACATGAAAAATCTTCCAAAAAACAGCTCTAAAAGTGTCTTCCTTATATGTTTTTATACAATATATTTTTGCAGAGCCAGAAAGAGCTATGAAAGCCAAGAGAGGACATTCTTAGAAATGCATTTCTATGATGTCAACTCATCAGAATGAGTTTTTTATCTCATTACTTTGTTATACCAATGCTCACTTCCTATTGCTAACCTTTTAATTATGTCAGTATCTCGAGTTAAGCTTGTGTTCTTGTAATAACAATTGTTGTTTTTTTTAGAATAGCTCATTTTCCCCCAATAACTAGACCTTATTTTGAATTCTCAAGAGGACAGCACAGTCATGGTGGCCACTGATTCAATCTGAAAATCTCACATTAAAGAACATCCATCACTCATCATTACTGTTATAAATAATCTCCAAGTGTCACTGATGCTGAATAATTAATGTGAATAAATTGAATAACCAGTCATTTTTGCACCATAATCATCTCAATATCTTGAGAAAACCAGCTTATTTTTTTCATGAAATGAGTTAAAACTAGCTTGGTTGTTTTAAGTTAACAAAATAGTCAATTTGTGGTCACAAGAAAATCACATCCAGTTTAATAACAGCATGTATGGCTGTTCTTGGCTTCTGTAAAAATCAATGAATTGGCACCACAATGCTGTCACAGAAGCAAAACAAAGTCTTTCTTTTATTGTGTACTTTCAAAATATTACTTGACTGGTTGCATGATCAGTGAGGATATGATACTGTGAGCATTCTTCAATGTGGGACCCTTACATTTCTTTGAGAGTTTAACTTGTCCTTTGGAACATAAAAAAATATGCCCACTTCTGAGCTAAAGCAAAGATTAAAGCAAAAGTTGAGCATATTAATATTCTGCTACTGTCACTTCTAAAGGGTCAAAAGTTTGCTGTGTTGCAATATGAAGCCTATGTACCCTTCAGTAGATGTCTGACATGAAGACACTCCAGATTCTTTTCAGGGACGACAAGACCTCTTAAGTTTTCTTTCACATAATGGATGCAATGCAGCTTTCTTGTTTTCAGAGGGAAAGTTTTAAGAGCAAAGTGCTGGAGGTACATTACACTGGAAAAGAAGCGAAGAGGGTTTGAGAGAGAAAGACAAACAAACTGAGTGTGCCAATAAAACATGAATAATGCCATTTTCCTGAGAGCCCCCCACGGTGCTCACAGCTTGTTCTCTCATTGTCACACGGGGACATCTTCCAATTCATGCCTTTTTTTTTTTTTTCTTCCACCCGTCCTGTCCATCAATCCATCCATGCTAGTGGGCGTCTAGCCTGCTACTTCAGAACAATTAAGGTTGCCTTTATGATCCATGGGGCTTTCCATCATAATGGAGAGACTAGTAGAACAAGAGAAATGCTCATCGAAGGGATATTTAATTCATGTCACTCTGACAGCCTGCATCTCTCTCTACGTTCCCTGTCTTTTAGCACAGCTCACTGCCCTAAACATGGTGCAGCGCCGGGCAATGCAAAGAGAGAGACCGGTCCGTTTTAATGGAATTGTGTTGCTGTGCCAGAAAAGCTCTACTGTATACAAAATGCAGAGAGCAGGCGATAGAAGCAAGCAAGCCCCAATCTAACATGATTGCTTGTTGCAGAAACTGCAAAGTAAAGTCAGAACTGCATCAGTGTGCGTGTTGTAAGTATACTTGCGTTAACGCTATAAATATGCATAGCAGTGCTGCACTTTTAAGTCAGAAAGTAGATGAAGCAAAATGGGAACAAAACAGGGAAAACAGTAGCCTAAAGGAAGGGAAACCTGCGTCAAACACCCAGGAGCGGTGGTGAGCATGGACTGTTGTGGCTTTGTTAAGCGCTATATGGATGGATGGGTGTGTGTGTGTGTGTGCAGAGGTGTGCATTTAAAGGGGAAAATGTGCGCAGGGTGCAGCTGCTGCCAAGTCTTTTCGACACAGCTTTGATACGTTGTAGAAATCTCTCGCTGCAATCTTCAAACGCTTAACAGCGGACCTAATGGAAAACGAAGGAGAGAGTGGAGGACAGATAGATTTTCAAGATTAGATGAAAATGCAGATGAGAGGAAGTGATGAGGAGAGAAAAAAAATGCTCAACAACCTGCTTTGACAGAATAAAACATACTTGGTAAAAGATACTGCAGTGTCCCCCCACCCTCACTCCCACCCGCCCTGCACGCACACACACACACACACACACTAATTGCTAAGGTCAATTATCTGTGGCAGCCATCTTGAATAATAGTTGTAGATGTTCATCCAGTGTTTACTTTCTTCGAATTTAAATAAAATCCATCCACTGGTTTATGAGATATTTTGCTAATAGATAACACACACATACACAGGCAATTACATCTCTTTTGTAACTAAAAGTATCCAAGGCAATCAGCTCAGTGAACAATGCACATTAAACATAAATGACAAAAAAAAGGAATTATGTCAACAATTACTAAGGGTCAAAACAAGGATTCAACACTCAGATGTAGCATGTGCTGTGCCAGATGTGCTGCCCTCTAAGCCATTTGAAGTTGTCTTGATTTCATTTACCCCCCCTGCCAAAAAATAAAAAAGATTCAAGGGATTAACACCTGATTCCCAGAGGAAGGAGCAGCACATTTAAGCTGATTTCTCCCCAATTTAGAGCAGGCTTTTTAAAGGAAAGAAAGTCATGGGAGTGAAAATACTACTTTTTTTTTAACTATGAAGGTCAGTAATTAAGATAGCAGCAGGTTAAAAGTATCTATGTGGCTGTGTCACAACATTGTACTCTGCAGTGGTGAAGGGAACACAAACGCAGGCTCAGGAGGCTGAAGACAATAATTAACTTTTATTAATAAAACAAAATGCTTTGCAGCGGCAGGAAAACCAGAGAGCATATAAATCAAAGGGACTAAACAAAGTGTGGCAATTTACAATAGAAGACATGAGGTGAATGCACAACAGAATAATGATGAAGATCAGACAAAGGACAACTCAAACCCTGGACCTGGATTAGCAATAGCCCGTTTCATACATCACCTCTTGGTGTGCCTTCATACTGCTTTTGACTGATGTGTCAAGAAGCATGGTTAGGAAGGAATCGCTGGTTTACAGGTGATACAGATCTATACCTGCAATGGAGGTAGTCAACTGCAATACCCAATGACTGTATTGTACTTTTGCTAATTCTCCAGTGCTGGTTTGTTGTGAGTAAGTACACACTGACATTGCACTGAGCCATCTCTGGAAATTTGGAAATTAACTAAAGGGATCAGCTTTGGCTTCATAAAAACATATTTAGGCACTGATAAGATGCAACTAGTATGAGAAAATGGTCTACAAAAAGAGATCAGGATTAACAGAAAGATGTTTGTGAGGAGGAGAAAACGAAGCGCAGCAGCAAAATGAAGAAACATAGGCTGGCTTCTCTGCGACAAATAATGCAGTTTCTCTTTTTTTTTTTGACTCAATAATATTGGCTCTATAAATGTTAATATAGGTTTACATAAAAAATTAATAACCACTCACTTACAGTGCTGTGGATATTAGTACAAATTAGATGGCAGCTTGGGTAAGAGGTATCTTAAAATGAAGGTGAAATGCATGTAGAAACACATGTATAACTATTAGCCCAATGTATTCTCTTCCACCTATAAAGGCTGGGTTACAGAGGCAACAGATCCAGAAAACCCATACATCCCTGTCTCCAGCAAGACTCTCCCTCTCCTTCTGGGGGATCAAAAAGTGTTCTCAGGCCAGTGGGGATATTCATTCAGCAGGTCTCCTCCCAGTTGAACACATCCATAAGGCATCCTAATCAGATGTCTGAACCACCTCATCTGACTACTGCCAATGAGGAGGAGCAGCAGTGTTACTCCAAACTCCTCCCAGATGACAGAACTTCTCACCCTTTTCCTAAGGCTGAGTGAGGCCACCTTAGAGAGAGAGTTAATTTCAGCTGCTTGTTTCTGGGATCCTGTTCTTTCTGTTAAGATCCATATCTCATGACCATAGGTGAGGGTTAGATTGTAAATGGACCAGTTAATCAAGAGCTTTGCCTTTTGGCTGCGCTCCCTTAACACAACCGCTTGGAGCAATGTCATTACTACAGACGAAACCTCAATGTGTTGGTCTGTATTTCTCTTCATCCTGAAATTACTCATGAGCAAGACACTAAGATACTTAAACTCCTCCGCTTGAGGCAGAGACTCACCCCTATCCTTCTATTGGTTCATCTATCTTGTCATAATCACCAAGGGAACTGAAGCTGCAAGGGTGTGAGGGTGGGATCTTCACAAACCTTGAAAATCTTTGTCGACTTCCTAACAAGCTGTCAATCTACACGCCCCATCTGATTGTCAGGATGTATTAAATCAATAGATTCACACATTTTAGCGTTACAAACATATTTTAGTGTCAACAAATAAGTTATCATGTCGGCAGCCCCGAGGGAAGTCTTTATATTCCTCTGTGTGTATCTAGGGAGCGTGAGTGACAGCAGATGGTAATAATATAGTCTGAAAAAACAAATCAACTTCCCAGTCACAGATCTGAGTCTACTTCCACAGTGACTGGGTGGGATGTTTGGCTAAAATACGCTTCTAGTTAAATAAGAAGCAGCTGCTAGCATTAAAGCTGTTGACAGAAACTAAAAATATACTATTTGATGATGTTTTCCACAATATAAAGGAATGGCAGTTGAGATGACAGGTTTTTCCCTCTCAAGATCTAATATTTTTGCTATTCTCATTGTGCAACTTTAATTTTCAGTGACCAGTCGCGTGTTAAAATTTAACTGTGCTGGCTTATGATGGCACACATCAACGAGGAATCGGAAACTGCAAACATCCTCTGACACACTTGTCAGACAGTCAGTTGCACACAAAAAACACAAACACACAAGAGGATTAGTCCGATGTTAGCCAGGCTGCTGTTTGTTTATCCATGTAGCAACACCACATGATGGCAAAACACATGTGTGCAAAAAATACAACAAACAAAAAAACACTTGTACAGCAAATAATTGCACCAGCTTCAAACAAGCTGTTTGAATAGATGATTGTGTAGCAGCAAGACACTCACTGCATGTAAATGTACATATTCCAGGCCAGATCAATTTGTACATGTCACAAGCCCAATAAAAATAAAAGATGCTGAGCACAGGCTGAACATTAGCGGAGCATCTTTCACAGGACGACGAAGATTGACAGAAAGCCCAGGATTCACATGGAAAAAGAGAAGAGTGAAAAAGAGAAGTAAGAAGCAGAACAAGGATAAAACGCAAAATGACGTGTGTGTAAGGAGATTACACACTAAAGCAAGTGTCTAGTGCAGATGAGTGTTTCAAGCTAATTAATTTATTTTTCCATCTTGCTTTCACGGAGCATCCGCTATTTCTTTCAAGAGAGAAAAAGATAGTTTGCGCTTGTTATACCTCAACCAAACTTTTAATATGGAACCTTGAACATGGGTATTCCTTGGTGCACAGGTGCCGCAGCAGCCTCTGCATAAATTGCTACTGTTCCTGCAGCTAATTTGAGGCTCCACAGAGAGAAAAAGGCAAGGAGACGTTCATTATACGGAGCAGACGAGAACTTGATATGCGCAATATAGCTAAATCTATGACCTACGAGCACAAACTTTCAATGCATGTCATCAGGGAGTGCTTGACAGAAGAAGCAAGACAAAGAAAAGAGGAGGGAAATATACTCATAGTTTGGGCTAACACCTCTATTTCCTCTGGTCCAACAGATTCATCCACATCAATTCTCTTTAAAGCGCAAGAGGCCATTTCTCATCCTCCAGACAGCTGAATCTAGATATTGGATATATCCACACGCACAAACGTGAAGTAGATGCACACACTTGCATGCACACCGTAAGTGTTTTTGTGTTTACAGTCAAATAAACACAGTGCACTAAGAATACAAACCAAAAGAGGCTAACCAGTAAAGTGTTCCCGTGGGACTCTCACTGAGGACAGGACAGAACTTAAGTCATATCATTATTTGAGTCTTCTCCTTCTCTCAGCCAGTTACAGAAGCACAATAACAAACTATCTTTGAAGCCAAAATATTGATAAAGTATGTGCACCTAAACAGGATTATATAGGCTGAAATCAAGTTGTGGTGTCTGCACAATAGAGTGTGATCTATCTCTTTGGTTTAGCAGACTGAAAACAGTTAAAATAATAGCTCCACTCATTCAAGTCAAGTTGTATAAAAAGATTATGAATAATTATTATCTTACCTGCTGTTTGAACAATCTACATTTTAAATTCGATTTTAAAAGACAGAAGAAGCAACTCCATTTACTTTCATTTGTCCAAAGTTGAAGCCAAAATGAAATGCTGTATTTTGGGATGCAGAGTGCACTAGAATTGTGGGGCTGTACCACTGATACTAATGAAAAACCTACACACTCTCAAGCAAGGTAAGTCATATGTGAATCAACAAATATCAATATCTAAAAAAAAACAAAAAACATATTTTTGAATCAAAAAAATGCCCCATTAATTTACATGGACTTCAAAATGTACTGCAGCGAGGCACTGGGGGAGAACGTCTTTTGTAGTGTCAAATTAAAAGTTCCAGTCATGTTTCTAGTTCCAATATAGCTTGATGATTTGGACGGAATTAATGACATATTCTATTCTTCGTGTTAGCAAAAGTTTTATGAGTTTCAAAGTGGATTTACATTTTCTTTAAACACCATTGTCAAAAGTGTCGGAACAGTTTATTCAAACACTACCTTATAAATCTTTGCACTACCTTCATTTTTGCTGTACGTGTCTATATTAGGAAAAAACATGATATTTCTGGTGGAAGTGCTCCAAGCTGCACCAAAAGTGCTATAGCTAACTGCTGCTGCCTGTATTTGTGCTTGCTTTTATCCATAGAATTTTACAGAAAAAAATTGTATAAAATTAATAGTGTTTGCCTGAACAGCTTTAAAATGTTTGGAACTGAAGTTGTTTTCAGATAAAAGCAATCCACTTCGATCTCGGCCCTCACTGACTAGCCATTAGCTCATCAGTCTAGTCAAAATTAAACTGTTTCCCCAAATTAAGGTTTTTTAAAGAGTTATCTACAACAGGTAAGATATTAATTGTTCATAATATTTTCGTAGAACCTCACTTCAAAAGATCTTCGCTGTTGTTTTAAATGGCAGTGCAATTTAAGATATAAAAATATATTTGCACAATAATTGGACAAACTCCTAAATGATTAAATAGAAATATGACCCACTCTTTCAGTCTCTCCTGCATTTCCTTTCTTGTTTGATTTGCTGTTTGACATGAACAAGCAGCAACAGACATCAAGGAGTGGATGTGTGTGTAATTGGACCCCCCGAAGGGAGACAACAGGGAAGGATGAATAATGTCCTTTGATCAGAGTAACACAACACACCCACAGGTCTACTCCATTAATACTGGCAGTTACATCAGGTGCATGTGGTTAATTGATATATGTATATGTTTTAAACTAAATAAAACCTTTTTAAAGGAACGAGCCATCAGCCTCCAGCTGTCATGATACATTTCATGAAGGCAGTGTGGCTCAAATGCAAATGGTAAAAAGTAGTGCTCATAATCCTGGAATTAATGGACAAATGCTTTTCACCACTACGAATCTATAAAATACATAAAACATGCCGGCAGTGTGGGTACACGGTGTGTCACTGTTTGATTAGTTGAATGGAAACATTAAGTATGAGTCACAGAGAGGGATTCCCCTTTTGACAACCATGTAGCGCAGTCAGTTCCAGTCAGAGGACCGGTGGGTGGTTGGCAGCAAGGCTCCCATCCGGTAATTCGTGTAATGATGACACGGGAGTTCATAACTAGGAGCAAAATTCTTTTTGAAAATCTCGCTCTCCTTAGAATAATTTTGGTATAAAAAGGTGAACACTAACTGCCACCATCTTACACTAAAAAAATGTTGTTTTTTTTCCACTATTGATTTCTTTCAGAACTAGGAATGTTGTCTGTCGCATTATGCTGTTTTAGAGCAACATTCATGGCTCAACATAATCTTTGTAGGATTGACTTCATTTCTTTACTACTGTTGATTTTTAATCTAACTGGATTGGTTAAATTAAATTTAAAAAACATATAGTGTATCAACATATTGTTTTCAAGGTTCAGCGTTATAAAACTTGTTATCTGAGTTAGAATTGCTTTCATTAAAAAAAAAAAAAAAATCCCTTTTTGTATACTTTTCTTTAGGTTAGATAAAAAAAATGAGGTGCATACACTGTACATTAGTGTTAAAGACACAAACGTTTGTTTCCTTTTTCTGGTAGTGGCACCAACAACATAAACACTGCCTATACATACATTTGGAATATGTAAAGGAATAAATTTTAAATACTATAGGGAGCTGTCTGTTAAGACTTCACTTTTTAATCTGCTGCTTTACTCTTATAAAATCCTAACGTGATGAGCCTAGAATTTGACAAATCACTGTCTATAGGGGTAGCTGGGGTGCAACATGTCTAGCAGTGCTTTACATGTACGTGGCTCACACAGAGAGAACGGTGGCGGTGACAGAAAATCCTTTAGGTTTTTTGCTTGCAAAGTGCACAGACTCACTTGGAGCATCAAACTACACGAACAACTCGAGGCAAGAAGCGCACACAAGCTCCTGCTGCTGCTTGTTTTTGCCACCAACTGAGCAGATTGGAAACAGAGAGAGGTGTTCTTGTTTTATAAGAGAGATATTTCACTGTCACAAAGAGCTGGTAACAGTTTGTCTTGATAGTTGTGAAAAGTTAGCTGTTGCAGAAGAACTTCAGAAATCAGTTTACAGTCACACATTTAGTAAGAGTGCCAGCATGGCTGACTAATCAGTCAGTAACTTCCTTTGGCAAAGTGTACACACATGCATTCCTTTAGCCTCTTTTATTGCGCTATAGTAAGACATCCTAGAGGAGCTACATGGAGCGCTTACAAGTGTTTAATCAAAATCTAGACTTGGCTTTGAATATACGGAGAATGTGAATGCTCAGTGCATCTGAGACAATATTAATTTATTGGTTTTAATTCCTTTATGATAAAGAATTAGCCCACATAAATGAAGAGTAACTTTTGAAGTCACGCTGGGGATAATTCCTAAGACAAAAACACTTTGTGTGTAAAATTACTGTACAGCACAAAAACACATAAACTCAGCTTTACTTATTTGTTTGACTTTTTTAGTAAAGCAAAATCAACAAAAGGAAATAGATGTTTTGATGTTTTTTTTTGTTTTTTTTTTGTTAAGGCAAATGATTGGTGAACATATAATTAGTATTATCTCTCATGAACCGCAAAATAGATTTTAATGAAACTCTCAGAAAGTAATCAGTGCACGACAATGGCTATAGCCCAGCCAATTTTACAGATTTGGTGTGGTAGTAGCAGAGAATCATACTCAACACATACCTAAATGCTAACTGATCATACAAGATCTATTTTTTTAAATTTGCTATTAACTATTTTCTGTCTGTTAATAATGACAGCCACAGCTAATCAACTTTAGCCAACATATAATTGGCTATATGTCAGCCACTTTTACAGTTATTGAGCTCAAATTTGATGTGGTAGAAGTTGACAGTAATTCACAACACATATTATGAGTGCTAACAGATAGAACAAGATTGTGCATTATCTTCAAGGTCTGACCATAGAACCTTCATTTCTTAAAATGAAGTGATCTTAATATAAAACGTTGGCAAGAAAGGCAGCAGAACTATGTATTAATGGAGTGCTATTCCTTTCTTTTGGTTTTGCTCATTTTTTCCCTCAGGCTTAATAGCATCTGGCTTGTCACGGCTCAGATTTATTTAATATTTTGATTTAAGAGGTGCGTTTGAAAAAACAGAAAAGACATGAAAACATCTGCAGGGACAGAATATGTCAGGTAGATCAGCTCTAATTTTGGGGGACTGAAGAAGGTAAAAGAAATAAAGGCCTAGCATTCCTCGAAGAAATACATATCACTTGTCGCCTTTCATGCCAGAGTTTTAAACTGAGATCTGCTTATGCTGGAATGAAAATAAATGTTTTGGTCAAACCTTGAAAATAACATTATGCGAAATATCATGTAATATTGTGAGATGTCACACTCAGAATATCTGTTGTGAATGACTCTTGGCTACTACTACATTAAATAATGTAAAAATGACTGAATTATAGCCATTTTTGTGTGTTTTAAGGTCACTTGGCTGTCGCAGCCATCTTGAACCAGGCTGACTCCAAAAGTTAATTAGTTGTAGACGTACATCCAATGATTACTTTATGAGAGTTTGATTAAAATTTCTCCAGAGGTTCATGAGATATCTTGGTAACAGACAGATGCACAAACGCACGCACACACAGACACGGTCAAAAACAATTTCATCCGCCTTTGCCTCTTGGCGGCGGGTGATAATTAACTGTCTGTGACAAACATTTTGTATTACTGACCTTTGAGCAAGTCAATAAACGTTTAGCATGAAAAATGCGTGGGGCCAATCAACCAACCAGCCCAGACATCCACCCACACAATTACACCTGGTAAATAAATAACAAAACAATACTTTCAAAGGGCACACAAAATAGAGGAATAAAAGAAACAAATTGCCAAAAAAGACAAGACAAGGTTATGAAATTCATCTTTTTTTTCCCATGCCATATTTAGAGGGTTGTTTGGGTGGTACAATCCAGCTGAACTGCTTAGACTGCAGCCAAGGAAGGATAATTCTTTTCCCAATCAATAATGTATTCTTTTCAATACGAGCAAGTGTCCATTATTCAACAGGGGCTGAGAAACGTATGGGAGGGACAAACACAAGAATATATGGCAACATTTATCTAATTAACAAGCAAAGATGGAATGGAGAGGGATATAGCAGCAGGACAGAGGGACGACATGAGGGGAAAATTAGAAAAGGGGAATGATTTAAAGAACTGTGCTTCTTTTCTTTATTCAAAACGCTCCCAGATACTCTCTGGAGGTCGACGTGGAAATGGTTTTGACTGGGAGTCATCAAGAGACTCTGCCTCCAAGAGCAGGCACGCTTGTGAGATGAGTGCATCTGCAGGCACTGAATCGAGTATGAATGCGAGAACAGACAAACGCGCCGAGAGTTTTACAAGGCATAATCATCGGAGGCGAGCTTCTCCTTATATTTCACATGAGGATTAGGGAAAATCTGCACGAAGAAGGCGGAACAAGACTCCACTACCTCTGAGGGTAACCATATAAACCATAACCCGCTGAGGGAGAGGAGTTATATAAATCCTAAAAGCAGGGAAAGCATCTACCAGAATATTAGCAAGATAGGAGGCATCAGAGGATCTGCAAGTGGAATCCTAATACTTGATTTGTTTGTTAGCACAGATTTATGTGAGGATGTTTAATATTTCTAACTCATGCCAGGTATTATTTTGCTAATTATGAATATATAATTGGCAAAAGACCTCTGGTCATAAAATAAATTCTGCTGATAGTAATCAGTGTACATCTTAATAAAGTTAACCACTTGTTGTTTAATACATTTCATTGTTACATTAGACATTCTGCCAAAATACAGACATAGAAAATGCCTTTTAATACATTTTATGAATCAACAATGAATTGTTTTCTTCATTGTAGAATACTTTCCTGGAGAAGAAACAGTCCTGCAGTCAATGAGCTGCATCACTACTTTTCATCTATCACCAAAAACCAAATCACCACACTACAGGTATTTACAATGTGATATCTAAAAATGTTTTAGGTTGGCTTAAGGTTAGGTCTACTTTAAGGTCAGGGCTTGTTATGATCCGAGCTCCGAAAAAGATAAAATAGGTTTGTGCCACGTCCTCGGAAGTGATAGAAAAGCCACTAAATGTGTGCTCCTGAAGTGCTTCGAGTGGAGCAGGTCCCAAACAGTACATTCAGTAATCCCCTTTCCACTCAACATCACCGCTGGTCAAGATGAGGGATTATCCCCCCCCACACCTTCATCTCACTGCTTCCCCTCTCCACCTCCTTCATTTTAACATGCACCTCCTCATTCTTCCTCTGCCCTCCCTCCTGACTTATCTCCTTCCCTCCATACCCTCCCTCTGTTCTCTCTGAAAAGGGGCCACATACAGGATCAATAAACCATTACCGCAGTAACTAAAGTACTTGTGTATTTACTTTAAACAAAGGGGATAAATCTCAACCAACTTGTACTGGGTTCAGAATTGGTAAGAAATCTGCAGTTTGTAAGACGCTAGAAGCAGAATGTAACTGGAGTGTCCGAGTTGGGATTTTCTTTAACACAAAGACCCAGAGTAAAAAGAAATATTTTACAAACATGTCATTATGTGTGTGCCTGAATTAACCCACAGGAGAAAGGGGTTGCCAATGTGAAAAAAGAAAAAATCATCAGCAATAGCAAAACATTTCATGTTTGGTTAATTTGTTTATTTGGTTGATCACCATCAAACTCTGTTGAAGGGAACAATTTGATTCCCCAGCAGAGGCTTCAGATACACACACTGCTGCTATTCCGCTGCTAAAAAAATTGGGGATTATTATGTTCCTTCATTTTCACGAGTTAAGCGAATCACTTACTCTGCCAGCATAGGTGTACCTCACCCATGACCATAGATTCCACTTTAAGATCCTTTCAAAATAAAACTACATAAGCAGAAACAGTGTGGAAATGTTTCTAGAGTGGGTGGGCGAGAAGGTGTTATGTTGTAAATAACACCCTGTATTGCACATTGGAATGTCAGTAGCATTTTATTACAGAGTTTATGTTTCTTAAAAGTGGTTTGTTCTCTTTAGCAAAGTTTAGTTCTTGTTTTAGTGGCAGTAAGAAAGCCACAAAGTTTCTACAAATACTTGCAATGGTTGATAAGCCCTCTTTTCTGTTCAACTCTGGCAAGGCTTCTTTACAGGAAGCAGTAGTATATTTATCAGATGATGATTTGTATGCATAAGCCTCACATCTCTTTTCCATTAAGCAGAAGTTGTAGTTTGTTTATGACTGAAAGGGCTGTTGATGGTGTTGGATTGGGTCGATATTCTGCCACAATAGAGAGGTTACGCTCACAAGCTATTGAATCACTTTCCCCCCGAAAGCTATACTTAAGTTCACAAGTTCTATCATACCAAATGATATCTCTTTACTTAACAAAAGTAGATTTTAACTGACCTACTTTTACCTTTTATTATGATTCATTTACGCAAATAATTGAATTTTTTTTTACTGAATTCGATTTAAATGTGAATACTTTTACTTCGGTGCAATTTTCTTCCCGGATAGCCATCCCTGCAAGTAAGCCCTCTTTGATCTGGGCAAATAACAGATTTAAGTATGGCTCCATTGTGAAATGTGATGAATTCAAGGAGCTCATCAGTGGCACCCGTGTCCGCACAATCATTCACCGTTCATTTTTTCCCATTCTCATTTCAAAGTGATTGGCAGGCGAGGAAGCTTTGCCTATTCAAATGAGGAAACCAATCAAGCCTTTTGAACTTTCATTGAGGGATTTTTCTTTTTGAACAATCAATGACAATTTTCAATGTTACAGCTTGGTCCACGTAGTTCATGTTGGTCACAACGCAAAATTCTTTCGTAATGTCTTCTCTCTTTACTCACAAATAACCTTCTTCTTCCCTTCATCCAGTTTTCTGATGAAACTTACCTTATACTCTCAGCACCTGTTCTTCTGTCATATTGTGTGTGTTTTTGACCAAAACACATAAAAGTAACTGCATCACTTTTTGGTTTGTATTTGTCGTGCCAAATGAACTCTGTGACTGTGCAAGACTTGTGAACGTGAGCAAAATGTTCTTCAGTATCACAAGAATATATTGTGTCTATGCGTTTTAAATGGGACAAGTGATTGGTGAGCATTAAACTTGTTTTATCAAACAATGTAGGGTTACTTTTAACCCAATCACATCACCTTAGACATTCATGGGTTCTTATTTTGCAACATCATAAAGGCCATGGGTCCTGTAGTGCTAAACCAAAAAAGAATAGGAACTACATATTTGGGTCCTTGTGGTCCAAAAGCATAATATGTCTGTCTGTAAGGACCTGACTGGTTCCTTCAAGTTTAATTGGATTTTTTTTCAAGGTACAACTAGTTGCAAGGGCTTCTCTTCAGTTAACAATTCACTCATGTCATTCACACTTAAATATGACGAAATAAGACATTTTGACAGTTCACTTTCAATAAATCCAAAAATGTATCTTTAGTCCTCCATTCATCCATTTTTCATATCATGGTCTACATTTCAATAGTTCATGCATACATCTTTGTAATCAAGCGTTCATTTGCCAAGAAATTTTCACTCAATGCCCATTTCCACATTTACAAATACAGGTACTTCTACATACCTTGTCAGCCATGATCATAGACGACCCTCCATGAATGCCCAAGATGGGTATGAGCGTCTGTGAGGAAATAAAATCCAAAATCTGGGCAATGGCCTCCTGGTCAGTGCCATCCCCAAACACCACGCCGTGGATCTTGGTCCCCGACATCAGGTTGCACATGTGGGTGATGATGCTTTTCGGGTCAGTCTCATTGACCAGCAGTGTGACCACGTTGATGTCGATAGGGTCCTCTTTGCTCCAAAGAGCCCGGATGTCTCGCTCAGAGATGTAGCGCGTGCGCCCCAGGATCACTGCGATGTTCAGTACCGGCACTTTTTCCGAACCGCTACCGGTTCTCTGCTTTTGCGTCGCCGCAGGGCTGGCCATCATGGTCACCGCCGCCAGGAGGACCAAGGAGAGCAGCACGCCATCCCCTCCGCTGCTACAAATACTCCTCCTTCTAATCCTCCTCTTACTCCTTTTGCTGCTGAGGGACATAGTGCTGATCCACTTCATCCCCTGCACGGAGAGAGGATGATGGAAAACAGAGCCAGATGTAGACAGATCAAAGTGTGAAAGGGTTTGGGCAGAGAAGTGTGGGAAGATGATAGAAACAGAGAAAAAAAAGCAGAAGAGATAAATTGTTAATGTGCAGTTCTCTTAGCCCACACTTCCAAATAGCAGCTTCTTTAAAAAAGATTCAATTTCTTTTCAGTAAGTTTATTAAACACATAAAACTTGTGGGGGGGGAGATGGCCTTGGGAGGAAGTTGCAGAGAGGTGAGATAAAGCGAGGATGACTAACAAGTACACACTTTTTGGTCATGACTGCTGGAATCAGATGATTCAGGTACATGCTGTACTTTACAGACAACATAATATTAAACATATTGATATAGTTTACAAGTGTAAAGTGTTTATTCCTTTACATCAGTGAAACTTTACACACAGCGCAGTCAGCTATAAACATAAATTTCTTTGACCGTTTACAACCGCCACTTCATTGTCTTTCGATTTCAAATTTCTTTAATATAACAAGGTTACAGGTTTAAATTTTTTGGAACTCTATTTCTCCAAAATGAGGCTGTTCAAATTGCAACATGTAATTAATTGTTTAATAGTTTTCTATAAAACCCAATTTCTTGGCTTTAAACAGTTATACAGTAAGAAGACAATATGAAAAAAGAAAAGCCCAAAACCAGCATTGCAAGGGTTATTGGCAATGAGTGAAAAACCAGTGGTAATGAATAAAATCTGGACCCATTTTCCATAAACAGTTGCCCGACTTCTCCTCTCTAACAGACTTTGTAGATCATTAATAAAGCATTGTTTGCTCGAGGCATCAAGCATTGCTGCGGCCACTGTGTCACAACACCAACAACAAAGGACACCTGCTGAGCTGCAGCGCCATTTGATGCCCCGGGAATGAGAGCTTGTTGAAATGATGTAATGTTCAGTGGCGAGACAGCTGTCAGAAAGATCAGTTTGTCTCTTAGGGCAACATTCTGCAGGAGACAATTTACATAAAAGGACAAACAGAATTCACTAAAATAAGCCAATTAATGTCATAAATCATATGCCATATCAACTTTTGAGTCTTTGAAATAGCATTCCCTGCACAAAGCAGATATACAGCATAGAGATGAAAGGTGTGTGTCTATAAATGTGTGCAAACGTATTAGTGAGCTGATCTATGGTAACTATTTTGCACCGATCAAAAAGAAAACGCAAAGTAACATCACTATCAGCACTAACTCCTCTCTTTTGTTTTTTTGAAAACATGCTGCTCAGAAAGCATAAACGCCAATCATATATTGTGAGATATGTGATCAGGTGTGTTTAGCGTGAGTAAAATCACACGGGCATGAAGCATATGGCCACATAATGCCTGCACACGCACTCTTGACGATTTATGGATTCACCAACAGAACTGTATGCTTTTGAGTCACCGCAGAGCCCGTTGCAGCATGATTGATTCACAGGAGCTCATCATTTCTCATGCCAATCTCTGAGGCAGTGCTGAGATGACGGATTCAGAAGAAAACTTAAATCATTTCCAAAGCATTTCTACCCAGCAGAATGAAAAATTAGATATTAGAAATTTGAAAATGCACGTTGCTAATCAATGCAAAAAACAAGGCACTAGAACAAGATGTCTCTTGTTTTCATTTTCAAGTCTTTATTTTTTTTTTTTTTTTTAAAAAAACAATTACACAAGCTGTCAAAAGGTTCCTGTAAAATTCTGAGGAAATTCTAATATTTTTTGTGTTTCTGTGCATTACCATAACTTGACACTGTTGTTCAGTGTTGTCAGCCCAAACAGAAAGAAAGTTGTGTATTTCAAAGTATGATGATATTTTCGTATTATTTTCTCTAGCCGAATACCTGTTTTAATAAGTATGATTCTGCAGTCCAAGGCTCTGTGTGAGTTGAATAATGAGTTTCCTGTGATTTCTTTGTATGTTTTTAAATAAAAAATGTAAAGCTGAATCCAAAGTTGAATCGTCAAAACTTCAGTCCATTCACTGCAAATGAAAGCAAAGCCAAATGGATTCTGTTGCGTCTTTGTCACAATTTTTAACCAAAAGACTATTTAATTATTTGACAGTTTGCACTGACAGTTTGTGAAATAATTAAGAATGTGTTTCTATTTCTATTTTAGGCATTAACAGCATCATAAACATGTCATTTCAACGGCTTGTCTTTATCCTATTAAAGCAACACTAGAGTTTGGCAATTTTACACTGTTCTTGTAGCTTCCTTCTCCTCTTACATTTGTTGGGTGTAACACCACTGCTGTGAAACCAAATCTTCATCTTAGCTCGAAACAAAAAAAGTTCAACACATGAATTTGTTATCTGGCTTAAGAGGCCAACAAGAACACTGCCTGAAGTAAAAAAAATAAAATATAAAGGTCAAGCGACCAAACAACGTAACAGGACTAAACAAGATTATTTTTATATACTATAATATTAATGAAATGCATCAGCAAAAAGGTTTATTTCTTCTGACTTCATTTATATTTTTGTCAGATGCCATGCTTCAGAGTTCATTTTAACCTATTTCAGATCAAGAAAACAACATATTTTGAAAGTTATGTAACTTTTTGGAGTGTATTACCAGGTACCATAAAAAAGTGAAGTGTGTATATTTGCAGGACTGGTAACAAATCTTATGAAGTGCAGTCATTCAGTTCGTGAGTGCTCAGAGCTGTTTCAGGCTCAGGACTGTGCATTATTGATGTCTCTGTGCCATCAAAACGAGTCAGAAGAAGAAGGTTTTGGGAAACGGCAAAACAGCTTTGATAGGCTTCCCAGGTTTTCATGTACTCCAAGAAAGTCTGGCTCCTAAATGTTTCTGCTTTTTTTGTCTTTCACTTTGAAACGTTCACAACTTTTGGGTGTGAACTGTTGGTGATGTAGAGTGTTTCACACCAGAATCTTAAAATACTTATTAAAGCTGTCCAAGCATCCAAAACCCAACACCATTAAGTGCTCGTTGGTTGATCTTTTTGTGTGGACATGTATTATTGTTGAAATGTTGGCTGTAGGAGTTTTATGATGACCCACTGAAGGTCACAAGCCAAAAATACAGTGATAAATAATTAAAGTTGTTTTCTTGATGCTGCAACTGTTGTGGAAGTCTTTACCTGCCTTTTTTTTTCCAAGTGAAGTTGTGCCAGTAACTTCTAGACAGGAGCTTTGCTGTGGACAGCAACAACACTGTTCAGTCAATCCTCCACTACGTGCTGCAACTCAGCTATCTTTGAATTTTATGTCAGTGGCAGAAACAGTTGAGCGTCTAGTATAGTATGAAATGCAACCTGAGCAAGCCCCTTTTTTAACTACTTTATTTTAAAGAAATCCAAAGTGTTCCTGACCTAAGCCTACTAACAGCCAATAGGAAGATCTAATGTAATTTCACAAAACATTTTAACCCAGGACTTATACACCTCTGGCCATCTTGGTGTGATTTCTAAATGGACCAAAGCAGCAATGGGGCGTTGAAGCCAGCCCTCCACTGTTGTGCCGCTGTGTCGCCAAGCGAGGTAGCAACCAGCCATGTGGCTTAATAATGTGATGAAGTGGTGACATGCTATCAGTGTGACCACCCAAACGCAAAATTTAAAAGCCTAAACAACAAGAAACAAATTCATTACAAAGGAGAAGATTAATGACCACAAGGAAAATTGTTAAACTAAGGGAATTTGTCAAGTTTTGCAAATAGTATGAGGGAGATGTCCATCAAATGTAATGCAAAGTGCTCCATGTCAACGCTGCCGTGTTCTGTTGCATGCCTACTTTGGTTACTGCTAAAGCTTGTCTATGCTAGTCTTGGCTGGCTTGATTAGTGCTTTATGAATGATCAGAAGCAGCTTAAAAACAAACTGGTGTTCACAGCTGTTTCGATGACCTGTTTTGTGATAGTGCCTCGAGAGGTCCGTAGCTGAACCTGTTGTCTGCGCCTCTACCCCTTTTCCCTTCTTTCATACTGTGTGTCACACTTTCTCCGCAGCAAGCAGTGGTGCTGCAAATAACTGCCAGACAACCTGTTCAAGGTGCAAATGGCAGATAACTTTCTTATTTTTTTATTGATTGTTTGTGCTGCTCCAATGAGATCCCTCCCTGGACAGTGAGCCGTATTGCTTATATCAAGAAACAGCCACTGAGTGGAAAGGCACACACACAAAAAAAATCACTTCAAAATATGATAATGTCTTGGAAAAATGCAATGCCTCCGGAGCTTGCTGTCTCTGCTCGACAAAACCAGCTGTCTTTTAGGGTCAAACTGTTACCTATTTGGTGTATTAATAGAAAAATGTGACTCTGTCGCTGACAAGATTATCTTTTGGCTCCAATTGCTGGTTTGTAAAATCTGGACAACGATTCATTTGCTGTTTTTTTAGCTTGTCCTTCTTTTCTTTGTTGCCACTCAGGGATATTTTGAGAACAGGAGGATTGGATGAAAAGGACAGAGAAAACCCAAAGTGGAAGAGAAAAAGAGAACATCCTTTGCAGACGCTTATATGGGGCAGTTTGTTGTCACACGGAGGCTATCGTTTCTTGGCAGCACGATAGTAGCTGATGTTTGGCACGCACATCTATACCAGTGGCTGTTATTCACACATGAAGACTCACATAACATTATGTACTAAATCTTTTTATAGAGACAAAATCACAAGATGACAAACAGGCATCAGCAAAAAATAAGCTTTTTTTTTGTTCAATAAATGTAACTGTTTATTTTCGAAAGTGTCTCTTGATACACCTTCACCACTATTCCCACACCGTTTCACCATCATGAAGTCCACAGTTCTGTTTCACATGCAACCCTGCCTCACATGCATTAATAATTCAGCTGCATTATCTCCACACGATGATTAAAATGATTGCATTTACCGCTGAAGTCACATTTGTTCTCGCCGCTATCTTCCCAAATTGAATTAAAAATAGATGAACATACTGTACACACTTTAACGATATGACTTATTAACAGAGCCAGAAGGGCTGATACTGATGATGATAAGTGTACGTTTCAGTCTACAGCCCGGAGGACATGTTTGTGTGTGTCTATTGTGCATACTCTACTTTGTAGTTTCCTAATGTTGCATTGTTTTTTCTGCCCACATTGGCCCCTCCATTACTCTACATCCATTTATCACCCTGTCATCTTTTCGTTTATCTGTCCATCATTCCTTTCATCTATCACACTGCTTTCATCCATCAATCTTTCACCCATAATAAGTCATTTTTTTCTGTACAACAATAAAATTAAAAACAAGTTTTTCATTATTTATTTTTGTTTTAATTTCCACACTCCTCTGTGGATCCTGTCAGTATCGTCGTAGGGTTTGTAAAATCTCAAAATTATCGTTCTGATTTTTTTTTTTTTAACCAGTTCATGTGGAATGGTTGTGAACAATTATTACCTTACCTGTTGTAAAAAGCTCTCAGACCTCAATTTGGAGATATAGGGTTTAACTGACCAGATTGATGAGCTAATGGGTAGTCTGAGTGCCCCATACCAAAATGGATTTATGCAGTCTAAAACAACTATAATATAAACATTTTTTGTAGCAGTTCATGCAAACAGTTTATAAACCTGTACACTGTCATCAATTTCTCAATACTTCGTTATTATAAAATAATCACTAGATATGCATCTATAACTGATTACATTTTGGAGTCAACAAGATTCAAGATGGCCCCAACAGCTAATCAACAGCCAACAAAACATACTTACAAACATTTAGAAAGTATTTTTTGGGTTTAACGACTGGTTACTTTTCTAAGTCCACCCAATACAAGAATGCTGCCACAGCCGTTGGCCCTCAGACAACACAAAAACTAAATTACCTTTACAGCTATTGAGCTAAAGTTTGGTGTGGCAGTCACTGAAAGTCATCTGTAAAATATACTCTGAGGGCTACACATTATGCAAGTTCTTTGCTGGAAACTTTGGCATTGCCATTTTGAGTCAAGTCTGTTTGTTAGCAAAAATATCTCATATATCAGTGAAATGTTTTCAATGACACTTTCAGAAAGTAATCATTGGATGTACACCTACAAGTGATTAATGTTTGAAGTCAACCCAATTCAAGATGGCCTCTACAGCTAAACTATCATAGCAAATCCAAAAAGTTTGGTATCAACCAGTCTATATTACAGATAATGAGCTCACATTTGTTGAGGTAATAAGTGAAAGCCTTCCCCCAACACTTTTTCTAAACACAAACAGATTGCATGGGATCTTTGTTTAAAGCTTTGGTATCCAAGGCGACAAGCAATATGCACTCTTTGAAGGAATGCTAGGTTCTTTATTTTGCCTTTGGTTGTGTTTTGGCTAAATAAAGTAAGTTGTCACATCATCTGCCTGCCTGCATTTGGATCCACATCCACCTCACTTTTTCACATTACAAGAAAATCAAGATACATCTTAATATTTATAACCTAAATGTTCATTCTTTTCAGTGGTTTCTTCCCTCAGTTGTGCTTGGGTTTTCCTTTAATTTGCCAACAAAATACACAAATTATTCCCCGCACACCTGACATTGTTCCTCGCCTCTGTCACCAAATTCCTCCAAACGGCTTCTCCCAGGGATCCCTTCGCTCGGTCTCTGTCTCTCGCTCTCTCAGGCCCCAGCCATCTGCTCCATGTGCCCTGACATGGGCATGAGAGCCCATGAGAAGCCCAGTGGAAGTAATTGTCTGTTACCACTCAGGCTTCAACATGTTGTCTCCCCACTGGACATACCTCTTTACTTTACAACAAACCCAGTGAGTGTGAGAGAAAGGGAATGGTAAGGAAAGATGAGAAGTTGCTGATATTCTCTCGAACAGGAAGCGAACGCACTCTGTGCACCTGATGCCCAGTACATGATACGTATCCTCTCACTTGTTTCTGCTCCGTTATAAGGTTTTATTCACATTTGTTTAAAAAAAATGCTGTGACATGTATAGCATTCAGTCCCTCCAGGAATATGCAGTTGCAACTATTAATGTAAATTCAACCAACATCTGCAAATTGTGCTCTGTCGCCACAACCCGTTTTGCAAATTTGACCAAACAACTTAGCCTCTTGCCTGTTTTCACTTCCTGCAATTTGAGCCTGTCAGATAGAAACATGTCATACACCAGAAAATCACATGTGTCCACCTTTCCCACTAAAATCTGCACGTCAGTTTCCTGAGGCATTACATGAAAGTGATGGAGAACTGTTTCTTATTACATGCAACACTGTTTAAACTTAGATAAAACATTGTTGCTTGACAAGCACTTTTCTATCATAAAACATTCCCAAGATTGCTTGGACGTGTTCCTTTTCCATCAGCCAGGCGATGACCCAGCTAAAAGTGGTGACGAGTGGCGAGGGAGGGGTTTCTTTATTTAATGGAGTAAAAAGCGTTTGCTAGCCACAAATGTGCAGAGACATAAATAATACCAGAAATCCCCTACAAGTTAAGACAGAACCTCCTGTGATTTATTCAAATTTAACACATTATGACTCATTCACTATATTTGAACCTTGGCGTCATTAACAGCAATTAATTTGTTTATTGGAAGATTAAAGAAAAAATAAAGCATCAAATAACTGCAATTTTGATTGCAACTTTGAAAAAGAAACTTTTGCAAAAATTAAACTATCACAAAAAAGGGTGCACAATCCTGGAGAGACTGATTAATACAGTTAGAGAAAAATAAAAATATGGGGTGATCTATAGTGAGTCTAGAATGATCTAAAACAGAAAACTATAACTTGTGTTTCTCTTGATCTGAGGCAAAAAAAGGATCTTAGCCAAACAGAAAAAGTAGTATTTTTCCTAAATTTACTGAAATTGATGCTTTCAAATTATATGTTCTCTTGTATGAGGTATATATATTCTGTACTTGTTCTTGATTTAAATTGTAACTCTTTGCTGTTAAAATCCAACCACATCTTTTTAGAGTTAGCTTCTCATAGGTATGTCAACCAAGACATATAAAAAGAAAGAATCTATCACTCATAACTATTCCAATTCTCACTTTTCTCACTCCACACCCTCCTGTTTCATAAGCTACATCACAGGCAAGAAAGTGCATCACTACATTAAACAAAATCTTTTTTAGGCAATAAACACAAAAAAACAGACATCTACACACTTGCCGAACAAATATTGTTATCGTTATGTTCGATAATATTGCAGCCACAATTTTGGGGGCATTATTGTTTAACTTAATTAAAGTGTAAGGCTGAATCTACTGGAGGTCATGAGTAAATTTATTGGTATTATTACTGTTGTCCAAAAGACAAAGGCAAAGGTTATAATGTTTGGTGTGGTGGTAGCTGACGGTCATTACCATCACATGCCTTGAGCGCTACACATTGCGCCACATATTTGCTTGAAACTCTGGCTTTTACTCTTGGCATTAACCTCACCAGTCTGTTAGCAAACTGATGAACCACTAGACAGATTTCAGTTAAACTCTCAGATGGTAACCATGGGCTGTACATCTACAATTGATTCCCCTTTGGAGTTGATCCAATTCAAGATGTCTGCCACAGCAGATCAACCTTGGCCGACACAAAAATGGCTTTATCTCAGTCAGTTTTACAGATATTGAGCCAAAATCTGGCATGGTTGTAGCTGAGAGTCATCCTTGATACATATTTAAGGGCTAACACAGCTCAAGAGATCTCCTTTGAGAACGTGTATAATGCTATTTACAAAGTTTGACCAAATCAGCTATAACTCTGTCCTTTCTCATCATAAAATCATCTAAGTTTAAAACTCCAGCATGAAAGGCAGTGAGCGATATGCATTACTTCAGTGAATAATGGGCTTTTAATTAATATTAATATTTTTCATTTTTATTCATATTTGCAACCAGAAATATAAATATTTTCTCTTCTTTTTGAGAGCAGGTTTTTTTTTTTATTTATTTATTTTTTTTGTAGAGGAAGAAAGTGCAGAGCTTCTGCACTTCAACGTGACTGAATCTGAAGAACAGGGGAGAGAAGGTGGGGTTGAGCGGGTGGGTGTGAATTTATTTGGAGCTCCTTGTTAGTTTCTTGATTGAGAAGACAATACAAGTGCGCCCCCTTCTGGTACGACTCAGACCTGCTGCCTCCTTTTACCCTTTTTTTTTTCTTCTTGTTGCCAAGAAGCTGCTTTCACTGTACATTTCCTTTCTTTTATTTTAAAGCTTTAGTTCACTTCATGGGAACCAATCTCTGAAACCGAACGGAGACTTCTAAATTGTCCTCCTGAGATCACTCCCACCTGTGTAACACTGTTCGTCCTGCTATGGGATGTACTGGAGATGTGAGAAGTTGTGCCAGCCAGTGGTAAAATCCCTGCAGTGTGTTCTCCAACCGCCCCCCCTCCCCTCCAAACCGAGCCTTCATTTATAGCCTGTGTGAGGTGGCGCAAGTTGTAACCAGAAGAGGCATGAAAATATGGAGACATGCTTGTCTTTTTGGTGGCCAATGGTTTTTTGCTGCAGTTTTCCTGGATTTTGCTCACTGCGCCGCAGCATCATGAATAAAGTGGAAATCACCACCTAATGTGGGAGCTGAGAGGACACAACTTGATTTTCTCTCTCATTCTCTCTTTGAGCACCTTTTACTGTATGCCTTTTAAGTTGATCCTGTGGTTTGCTGTTGCACTTTGGATGTGTGGTTTTGTTTTTCTGTTAAATTTTTTAAGGAAAGCTGCAAAGCACCCACTGATGAGAGGGCTGAAAGAAAAATCAGGATACTTACAGCATCTCCCTTCCACAGAGCTCCAAAACAGTGGTGTGAGATGACATTGCAACAGTCCACTCTCTCCTGAGAACAACCATGCAGCTTCTTGGTGTTTTCTTTGTTGTTGTTGTTGTTTTTTACTCTGTCAAACACTGCACAACAGGAGGTGGGGGGAAAGAAGAAGACGAAGAAATCACAGAATCTCTGGTAAAAAAAATAATTCCCAGCGTGTCCAGAAGAAGAGAGAGAGGAAAAAAAAAGATGAATGAAATCCCCTCTGGTTTCAGCACTTCACAGGTGCAGCGGTGGATAAACCCACAGTTGTTTGTAATCCAATCTTCATTGCGTGTGTGCGCCTACACTGCTGATTCTCCACTGCAATCTCTGTTGGCCCCCCGCGCGCCGTGNNGGGTGGGGGGTGGGGGGGGAGGAAGAGAGAAGGGGGCGAGGGTAAGGAGGGGGAGCTCAACTTGCCTCTGCTGGGATCAGAGCTCCCCTGGATGCCGTTGTTCCTGTCCCGGGAGGAGAGGACGCGCATCGTACACACGGAGACCAGCAGCAGACAGCGGAGGCTCCCGGCAGCAGGCTGCAGAAACCCTGCATGGGACTCGCTCCGAACGCCTCCCGAGCTGCCTCTCTCTCGCGCGCGCGCGCGTGGGAACGAACGAGAGGGGCGGAAGGGGAGGGATGGAGGGAGTGTGCGCGTGTGCTGAACGTGCGTATGCCCGCGCGCTTCTGCAGATGCAGGGGCAGCTGGATGGATGGACGGACTGGCGGTCCGTCGGTCTGCTGCGCGCGCTCTCTCTCTGTCTGTCTCTCTCTCTCTCTCCTCTCTGCGCTAAAGCTTCATCAGGTCGAGCTGCTCGACAAGATTCAGTCCTGAACGGCAACAAGGAGCGAATGAACTCATCACAAACTGTTTGCAGCCTCCGGTCTGCGGCTGCTCCGGAATGAGTCAAAGAACTGACTCTCCAGATCGTGCCTTGTAGCAAGAAAAAGCTTCCCAAAACCTGTGCATGGTGTTGACTGAGCAAATTAGAACTTCAACTGTATTCTAATCTTTTTGTGAGACGGAAGGAGCTGGATAATGTCAATTAATATAAATATTTAAAAGATGGGATCTCATTGTATTTGGGTCACTAAAAGAAAAAAATAAATAAATAAATAAGAGAGGCATGAAAAACATTTGTTTTCAAGTTTTGAGATTCAAAATCAGAATGTTGGAGGGAAAAACATCTAAATGTTGAGAATGAAGTTAAATTTGGAGAGAAAATGTAATGTTGAGAAAAAAATAGTTAAAATTTTAACAATAGTCTAAATGTTGAGCTTAAATTCATTGTTGAGAAAGACTGAAATGTGGAGGGAAAAACCTGAAATGTCAAGAAATAAGTCTAAATGTTGATAAAAGAATGCATGTTGAGAAGAAATAGATTGTTAGGAAAGAAAATGTTGTGAAAAAAGACTGTTGATAAAGTTTGAAAATGTATTAACAGTTTGACTCGTAAAACAAAAGTTTAAGCATATAAATGAAAAAAATATATATTTTTAGTTAAAATAAATCACCATGGTGAAAATAAACTTCTTTTTGAGACTGCAAAGGGGTATCAGTATCTGTAAAACTGACTGCTGCATTGTTTTCATTTATGACTGATTAGCTGTGTCGGCCATTTTGAGTTGTTTTGTCTCTAAGCTATAAAGTAATCAGCTGTTTGTTCATCTTGTGATTATTTCCCAGGATGTGCATCTTTCATAGTTTCATTATAATCTGTCCTGTGGTTCATGTGATGTATTGCTAACAGACAAATAAGCACATGCACACACAGACACAAGTGATTACATTATCACCCATCTTTTGTCTTTCGGTGCAACGTTAGTAGACCTCATGGCTAAATGTGGCTCATTTATGGGATAAAACCATAATGTTCAATGTTCTTTTTAAATAAATATACAATAAAACAAAATCTCATTTCATCATTAGATTGCATGAAGCTAATTGCCTCCTGTTAAATAACAAACTATATAGATTTATAAAAAGTAAAAAAGACAATTAAAAAAATGATTAAATACATTTTTTGCTGGTCACCTTCAATACAGTCAACCTCCTCTCTGCTCAGGGTTTCAGTAGGTCACTCAGTTAAACAAAAATCCATCCTAAAAGGAAAACAAGGAGCAAATAGACTATTCACAACAATTTTAGCCTCCATTCTGTGACATTTCACCATCTGATTCCTGTTTAAATCAACAATAATCCCTCCCCCCCCTTTTTTTTTTCAAAGGCAAACGGCCCCTCCAGTCATGCCTTTCAGGGCATTTATAGAGTCAATTCGTCTGGAAAACCCAAACACAACAGAGCGGACAAGTGGTGCATAAAAATAAAACATTAAATGCAACATGAATGTCAGTTTACTTTTCTTACTGTGTGGATGAACTGGTTTACACGAGCACCGTTATGTGTGTGCAGAGCAACTTAAAAAAAGGAAAACGGTTTTAGTGGGCTAATAAATAAACAAAGACATAGTTTGTTGTGAAACATTTATGAGAAAAGTGTTTAAATGATCTTTCATATAACCTACTTGCAAGGTTTTCTGCCCTGTTTTGGGTTCTGGGTCATTGTCCAGGTGTTTATATCTGAAACAGGACCTGATTCAGGGTACATTATAGGGTACTGTATTTGTTTAGGCTGGGACTTACCAAATTAGGGTTGCTGTGGTCTCATGATCCAGATTTATGATGTAAGATCACTAAATAACAGTGGCAGACACGCGTAACCCCAACTATAGCTGGCTGAGTTACACAAACATCAATTAAACAAGGGCACAAGCAGTCATAGCAGCCAGCTTTTTTCAGGGAAGTTTTGGGATTGGCAGCTAAGAAGCTATTTGGCAATCTAACCTACAAAAATATCAATGGTTTAGAGCAGTGGTTCCCAAACTTTTCAGCTTCTGACCCATAAAATAACAGTGACAAAAGGTGTGTGACCCCATCTGTTGGCTGTTTAAACATCTAAAAGTTCTGATGATCCTATTAAATAAGGGCATAATGACAACACAGTTTTAGCATCCATTTTGCTATTTTTTAAATCATTAAATGACTTGTATTTCAATCCTCTGTACCAATTATGGTGTAAATAGTTCATAAAAACTGGGTTTTTAATTGTAACTTGATATCTGAAGATTATCTAAGGACCCCTGCTTGGTGTTGGGTGACCAACATTGGGGTCCCGACCCCAACTTTGAGAACCATTGATTTAGAGTGTAACAATGTAAAATCCTGGTGATGTTTCTGTTTGTTTCATTGAATAAAGTTTAGAATTAAATTATGACACAAAGCATGATTGTGGACAGTCATGCTGATCATTTGGTAATCAACTTTAGTCAAAGAAAAAAATGATGAAATAATTTCTCACTTGTCATTAGCAAACTAATTAACATGTTCATGTTTAAGTCAGCACACAGTAGATATTTAAAAAACAAAAAAAAACAGTTTTTCTTGGATGAGATGCCATCTGAATTTAGATGCTTCAGATTCTTCAGCAGTTTTTATTTGCTCGTCACCCTCGGTACAGCAAAGCCGGCTCACCTTTTTACAGGTAGGCTTTTGTGACCCTGTTACTTCCTCGTTTGGAGGCTCAAAGGCACAACAGTGGTGGGTTATCTTCAACACCGCATGCCGCCTCGAATCATTCAGAAAACACACCGAGATGACCAGGAGGCATCTCAGTCCCAGCTTGAAATGTTTTGTGAACGTTTCTACAATTTATCTGGCTGTTTGTCTGTGTAGCGAGTGTTTATGACCTTTTTTTTTACCCCCCTCTAAGGATGAGGATTTCCACAAGTATCTGTCACACAGTGAGAGGAACATTAATGAGAAAGAGCTTTAGAGAAGGGGAGGAAAAAAAGAGAGGAGGGAAGGTGTCGCATGCAGTAATACAGGCTTCACAAAAGGTTACATGGCCACAATTCACAGCTGAATGGGCAAATTTCTGTAAAACTACTGGAGATGTGCCACAGGAATGAGTTTACGCGCACGTGTGTGAATGTGTGTGATGTGTCTGGACTGCTGACTGATTCCACTCCAGTGTGTAGATGTGTCATAAATCCAGACTACTCACACGCCTGCAGCTTCAAAAATGCTGTTTTAGTATTTCATCACTGAGTAATGATGTACCAAACACCCACTTTTGTGCTTGGAAAGAGTAATCTAGCTCACTTAGGTCTGCCACTGACCCTATTACGGTACAAGGACTAGCTCTGGTAATCTTACAAGGATTGTACACTAAGAACTACTGCAGCCAACCTGTAGCAAAAGTGTGATAAAAAATGTCACCAGATGCCTTTTTCACATTAAACATGCCCAAAGGCTCAGATAGGTTAAATTACCTCACTTCTCAGGTACATTTTACTGCTTATATTAAAGTTAAAGTGATTATTTCAAAGATGTAGTATGTTAAGGACAGATAAAAAACTCCCAAAATACTGAAACACCTGCTTTCTGTCCTCACACGGGATCAGGAAGATGCACGGAGGAAGAGAGTCAAAAAACAGCCAAGAGTTCATCTTTAAATCAAAAACACATTTATTCACTTTCAGCGCTGAAAGGGAGACGTGAGAAAAAGACCCTTACCCAAGTTCAGAGCACTCAGCCTACGTCTCAATCTAACTTCCTGTTCGATGTAGTTTTGTTACTCGATAAGCAAAACATCAGTCCCATCTGGTACTTTTCCATGTCAGTGTTTTTCCATTCTCCTCGTGGAGAGCTGCTTCCTGGATTTCATGATTTCATGATTTCACCATGTGTTCTCTATGATCTGCTATTATCCTTTACATTGTTTCTGGGCTCTGAACTCTGGTAAAAAGAAACTTCATGGTCTTACATTTTATATAACTTTTATATAACATTTTATATAACTTCACAAGTATCAGTGATGTGAAATCAGTCCATATAATCAAAATATTTATCACCTTTCAGCATTAAATTGAATATTTTAAGAAGGTTGATGCAGCTTGAAACCTTGCAGCTTGTTAAACCAAAACAGAAACTGCAACTATTAGGTATGTAAGATGTAATCTTTCTAATATTTGGTGTAGTTGCAGCTGAAAGTCTTCCCTGACACATAGTCCAGCAGTCTAGCAAATTAGAACAAGTATAACTAATTTGTTAAGATAAGATGATCTTAGTTTAAAACTCTGGTATGAAAGGCGGTGGGTGGTACGCATCCCTTTAAGGAAAAAATGAAAATAAATTATTTTCAGACATTCTTTTTTTATTATTATTTAAAAACACAGGGAATAATCTGGAAACACAGATATTCTTTTCAAACTTCAATTTTTTTCCTTCATTATTGTCCAGACTTTTCAAGACCGCGTAGAAACGCTGCACACCACAACAGAAATGTTTGTAGTCTGACATAGTGTGACGATACATCGTATTATGTACTACACAGTATTTTTGAAGTGCACTGATCCAGTCTTCCGGCTCAGAAAATCTTTCAGTATTGATTTGACACATAAATATCCAGTCCGATGCGTACATTTGACCAGTGACCTGTTCGTAATTTTCATTTATTTGCTTGAGGCTATACAGACATCACGCTCAGTTAACGGTCAAAGGGAGGCAAAACAGTCTGTGGTTTAATGTTTAACAATTATTTATTTATGTAAGAACATGCCCACTCTGAAATGTTGTTTCGGAACCCTTTAAAACACTTAAACTTCCTTCATATTTTTAAGGGATTATCAAGATTTTATCATTTCTGTGTGAGCAGAAAACAGGTAGAGTATGTTTTTCTGTGCAGCCTGAAGCAGATGCTCCAGTATAAAAAAAGTATAGAAGGTTAAATGAATTTTGGAAGAACTACCAAAGATTTTATTGGAGGGCACAGCTTATCATGAAGGGATTGTTCAGATCTCATGAAGTGGGGTTCTGTGAAAAGGTTTTGAACATTTAACATCATACCTGTTGTAGAAAGTGTTTTGACTATTTAGAGAAAGACCAAGGACAAAAGAATTGCATTTGAAAAAGACTCAGATCTCAAACATTTCAGTGCAGTTCATGCAAACAATGTTTCCTGAACCTTTACACTGCTGTCAGTTTCACATTGCATGTTTATTCAGGCAACATAATGTGATATTCTTGCTGAAAGTTCCTCATACTACACAGCGGGTTCTACAGCTAACAGCTGTTGCTGCTGTTTATGTTTGCAAATTACTGTAGAATTCTACATAAATCAAACTAACATTTCTTGAAGAACTTCATTATGCCCACTGGCTTGTTTTAAACAAAGCTCTTGCATGATTTGTCTGCGTTATTGTATGTGTTGGGAGTGATTCTCAATGACTACCACAGCAAATTATAGCTCAATATCTGTGAAAATGACCCAGTTGTAGCTGTTTTTGTGTTTGCTAAAGTTGGTTAGCCGTGGTGCCATCTTGAATGGGGTTGACTCCAAAAGGTAATCAGTTGTAGGTGTAGTTTCACTTATTGCTTTCTCAGAGTTGTAATAAAATCTGTCATGAGATATTTATCGAACAGGCAAACACAGGCACAAGAAATTACACAATCACCCACCTTTAATTTTAAAATGTGTATTGATAACCATACATCCATCTGTTTTCTTTACCTGCTTTTTTTCCTTCTGGGTTGTTGGGAGCCATTAGCCTGTTGTTTAAAGAGCTATCTACAGCAGGTAAGATATTAATTGTTCATGGCATTGCCACAGAGTTCTGTGTCAAAGTATTTGAACTTTTGCTTTAACATTTATCTCCAGGTCCAACTTTTTCTCTTCTCACTGAGTTCACTGTAGGAGGACCAGAGCATGCTAATGTTTGCACCTACTGTAATGTGAAGGTGTTTTCTCAGGCTGACTGCACATGAACCTCTAACTGCTCCTGTGCAGATCAGCCATCATGCTTCACTGAAGCCAGAAGGACAATGTCAGATGGCACCCCAGTGTCTTCATACTGGACACTTTCCAGACAGTCTGGCTGCACCCGTTTGTGCATGGACAGGAGAAATAAAGCAGTTTTATCTCCTGGACTACAGCAGTAACATAAATGTATTTGAATAAAAGGCAAAAATATCAAATAATATAAATTCTAAATTCAGGTTTATTGACACAAGCTTTGCAGAAATTCTCAAAACTATCACAGAAGACTGGGAAATTCTTTGATATGAATATTGAAAAGCAATACATGGAATATTTGATCTGAAAGAAATTGCTTCCTTTTTTTAAATTAGCCTTCTCCACAAATTCCTGTATTTGCTTTTATGTATCAACAACTCAAGCCTTTTTATTCTTCCATTTTGAAACTTTTCACTGTTACAATGGAGAGCAGTCTTTGTTTATACAACACAAATTTTTTTTAGAGCTAAATTGTTTAATGGACAATTTAAAACTAGTCTGGGCATCATCTCTTTGCCTAGCTGGATCTGGTCATAAAATTCCATTGACATAACAGGATATATCCTCATTTGCAAGGCGACATGGGAAGAACCTCCTCGTGCGCTGAATACATCTTTGCACAGTTGCTGCATCAGTACAGTGCATTTACCTGACTGTGTTGTTTTGCTGTAGCTTGTTAAGAGGATCCACACCTCAATTTATCCCCCCCAGTGTTCACTTACAAGTCAGGTGAGTAAGAAGAGGTTTGCTTTCGTTTGATTTCTGAAGGCGAGTTTCTTTACCTGTTTCTTTCACGTGTTCCTCAGATAGGAGAGGGTTCCAGGAGCCTCAGGCAGTGGGGAGATGAGGGAATTTGGGAAGATGTCAGAAGTGGAGAAAGGACAGGCAGATGAGTCTTGGGAAGTGTAGGCTGGGCTGATTCCTCCTTTTCTCTCTCTAGGATGAATGAGATAATCATTACACAGAAGTACTCTGAAGGCAAAAGTGAGAGGAAGTACATCACATATTTAAGTTAATCCATAAATACCATTCAACAGACACAAAAATTCCCACACCGGAACCCAAGAGATCCCCTTGTGTCATTCAACAGTCCAGAGAGGAATGATGTCTCCGTCCAGCCTGAAGAACAGCACCCTCAGCAAGACACTTCACTGTTAGCACTCACTACCTGAAAGACAAGGGGGAGAATGGAAAGGAAGCCTAGGAGAGCAGATTGGTGTGTTTTTAATTTGTGTTTGTAACTGTGTTTAAAAAAAAAAAAAAAAGAAAAGTAAATCAGCTGCAATGCAACATCTTCAAGCGAAACCCACTTGAGTTATTGAGGTTGACCTTAGTCTTCAGTACTGTTCACTTTGTCCTCATCTCTGCAGGGCCCCTTCAAGGATGGAGATCATAAAAGACAGTCTGTTGGATTTCTGGCACCGGTCCACAAAAATCAACAATGCAAATTCTTTGAGTTACAAACACACACACCTGAGGAACAAATTTGAGTAGCGACAGAGCTGGACTAGAGGTGGTTGGGATGTGCTCGAGAGTGTGTGAGTGTGGATGACGTGCCAGGCTGCCATTTGGGTGGGAAATTTGTTTGTGTGTGTAAGACATGCTTAAGGGAGGGGGGGGAGGGGGGGAGTTAGCAGGTCAACAAACAGCTGTCTGAAAGACAAAATTACCTCAAGGGGTGTGCAACACGCAAACATACTGAAGTGTAATACAAAAGAAATATGAGACAAAAATGTAAAGAGACAGTTGCTCTCCTAAATACACTTGCTCTCACACACACACACCACTGAAACACACCATCTGGAGATCAATTAGTTTCTCTTATAGTTCTTGATCTTTTTATTGAGAGCGTAATTCAGCACTTCCTGAGCTTTTCCAGCTGCAGTGTTCTGATCGTAAAAATCAATTTCTCTGGCCGGGTCTGCCTTGCCCTCTCACACACATCTGCACAAGCGTGCACACACTCACACACACTCACACACAAACACATTATCAAGGGATTTTTTTTATGCAAACCTCCACACACACACACACACACACACACACACACACACACACACACACATATATATATATAGACACACACTTTTGGCTGATGCAAAAAATATAAGAGGAAACCTACAAATGTTAACATTAGGATTAGAAGTTAAAGTTAGTTCAGGAATATAGCTTTTCTCTTATGAGGTCCTTATACTTGGGATTCTTATATTTATTTGAGCAAAATAACATAACTTACATAACTCCATGGCCAAAATAATAAGCTGATCAGTCATGGAGGTGAATAGTAGTTATAACTCTGTTTAACCTTAACCATTAAAATAAGGTTAAATGAGAGCTAGATATTTTTATAAAGAAAATAAAACACAGTTTAATGCAATCAGTGTGTCCAAATAGACTTAAAAGGAAGTGAAATAATTCAACAAAGTCCATAATTGGGTATTGAGATAAATTAATAGAGTTGGAGAAAACAAACGTGTGTAAGTGTGTTTGCTTTGTTAGAAAGTGACAGAGATGGAAGACCACTTTAAATAATCTTGAATGCTGATTCCTTCCAAACTTTCATATCTTTTCAGTCATTATGAGGTTTCATTTTGTCTTATTAAATCTGTGTACTCACCATTTGATAAAAGCAAGCAGCTTCCTCTAATAAATGATTGGTAGCACAACATGTGAAAATGGATAAATCGTTGCCTCATTGCAGGACATCAAATTAGCCTAATGTTCTCCTGAATGACATCCGAAACTTCCCAAATGAACTCAAACTGAGAGATGAACAAACTGACTCAGCTGCAGCTCTTCCAGTCTCATTTGGAATCTCATTGTGATGCACGAACTGGAGTGAAACGACCGTTATTGTTATTTTGTGTGGCGTTCAGTTGTAGGAGATATCAGGTATTCAGCAGCACCCACCCCACCCCACCCCTCTCCCCACATATCCTCTTAGCCTTTTAAGCCCCATTAAACACCTATGGAAAGTGTTCCGATAAGAAATTCTTCACTTCCTCAAGCAGCACGGCTTCATCTTGGCTTGTTACTGTTCCACTTGCAATGTGAAATACAACAAATTTATTCTTTTTTTTGTATATTAGCTGATTTATATTATCACCTCTGAAGATGGCCTCTCTTTGCCACCACATCCAAGGTGTTGCTGTATTTTCGTAAAGCATTATCTGCACTGCTTTCTTCTTTTGATTCTCTGTGTACTGATAAAAAACAGAATGCTTGTTGAAGCACTTACTTACATTAAATTATCATGAACTGATTTCCAGAGTTGTGTATGATCTTTACAGGATAATTCTATTACTGTGTCGCCACCTGAAACTGTGGTAAAAAAGTGTGAAGTTGTGTACATGATGCACAATCTCATACAAGATCTTGGAAGACAAATTCGATCCCACTGCACTGAGGATAACAGCTACTACCACACCAAATTGTAGCTCAATATCTGTAAAACTGCGTTATAGCCATTTTTGTGTTTGCTAAGGTCAGTTAGTTGCGGTGGCCATCTTGAGTTAGGTTGACTCCAAAAATTACTGATCTGCAGACGTACATCTGTTCATTACTTTATCAGAGTTTCACTAAAATATGTCCAGTGGTTCACAAAATATTTTGCTAACAGACAAACAGTGTTGACACTAAAATGCCAAAATTCAAGCAAAGGTGTTGAACAATGAGTACCACTTGGAGTATGTGCTACTACCACACCAAGTATTATCTAAATATCTGTAAAATTGACTGAGTTAAGGTCATTTTTTGTGCTGGCTAATGTTGATTAGCTGCGGTGGCCATCTTGAACCGGGGCGGTTCCAAAACTAAATCACTTGTAGATGTACAGCCAATGATTACTTACTGAAAAGTTCATGAGAGCTGACTGTAAGAATTCATGGCAAAGTTTGAAAACCAGATCTTTTACGATTAGTTAGTACTTATAGTATTTGTTAAGGGGTACCCCCAGCTACCACCACACCAAATTTTAGCTTAAGATCTGTAAAATTGGCTGAGTCGAAGCCTGTTTTGTGTTGGCTAAGTTTGTGTAGCTGTGGAGGCCATCTCGAATGGGGTTGGGGTTTACATCCAGTAATGACTTTGTTAGAGTTTCATTAAAAGTTGTCCAGTGGTTAATGAGATATTTTGCTAATGGTATAAACAAACACAGACACATGCAAAACTATTATAGCTGCTTTATGGGGATGATAACAACTGACAAAGTGCTACAAATACTACATTCTGTATTTTTCTATTATAGGAGCAAGTTCACAGAACCCCATTTTGCCTTGAGAGCATACAAACAAATAGACAGACACACAAGGCCAGTCACACTTTTGCAGCAGAAAACCAGCAAAGATGTCAGCCCTTCAGTTTACAGATCAAAGTGCCTTCAGCTTCTCAGTCAGCAGCATCAGCAGACACCATGCGTGAGCCGAAGACACATTATATCTCCAGCAGCAGAAGCCTCTGAACCACTGGATCTCCATAAAATCCCTTCATCACTTCTCTGCTCCACGTGTTTTAAATGTTCGTGCCTCCCTTGCACTATACAGCGCCTACTTCGAATATAGCACCATGCTAAGTCATAACTTATTTATATTGTTGACTAAATAAAGTAGCTGAGCAAACAGCAACATAAACTAGCTGAGTAAACATCGACTTAACAGTACACGCAGTATGCTAATGAATAAAAAACAAACATGTAGACCCCGTAGTGATGGAACAAGAACTTAGTTAGGAGAGAAAAAGAAAACACCCTCTTTACAACCCCATTTCTGAAGAAATTTGAATTGTTGTGTCAAATCTAAATAAAAACAGAATGCAATGATTTGCAAATCTCATGAACTCTCATTTTATTCAGAATACAGCATAGTATCTATTCCAAACCAACTTTATTTATAAAACATTTTAAAACATGACAGCGGACCAAAGTGCTGTACAAAGTTGACAAAAAAAGATTGCTCACGCAAGACAAACATGAGTAAATTAAAATCAAGGCGTAAAGAGATAGTAAGAAACAAAGTGAACAGGTTGGGGTGGGGGGTGTGGTCATTTAGAGTCTTTAAGGCAGCAGTGCATCTCAGAAAAGAGAAAACATGAGTGGCAAATGCTCTGAAAGTAAGTGCCGCAAATAAGACACAGCTGGAGGAGAATTCGGTAACTAACTACGTTAATTGTCAACAGGTCAGGAAAAAGCATTTTAGAGAGGCTGAATCTCTTAGAGGTAAAGATGGGCAGAAGTTCACTCGTCTGTGAAAAATTGTCTTAAAACAGTGGTACAATTTTAAAATCAATGTTCTTCAACGGGAAATTGGGAAGACTTTGAATATCCTATCATCTACAGTTTATAATATCATCATAAGATTTCAAGAATCTGGACAAATCGCTGTACATAAAGATCAATATAGTCCAAACCTCTCATCAATTGAGAACATTTGATGCATCATGAAACAAAAAGTCCATCAAAAAAGACAGCCAGAATCCTACATCAGACAAGACTGCGACAGCAGTCCCCTCCAAAAACTCCAGCAGCTGCTTTCCTCACCTCCTCAAACTTTACAGACTGTTGGTAGAAGAAGAAGAGATCCTTCACAGAGGTAAACATGGACCTGTCCCAACTTTATTGAGATGTGTTGCTGCCATCAAATTCAAAATTACCTCTTTTTTTTTTTTCTCTCCAAAAAATGGTACGATGTCTTAGTTTAAACCTTTGATATGTTCCATTGTGGATAAAAACAACACAAAGTTTAGGAGTCAGTTTGTATGTACATGTTACAGAACATCACAACTTTCTCAGAAATGTGGCTGTATATTTTTTAATGTATATATACTGTATGTTATTCATAAATCTGAATTCCATAATGTGCGATTATGCCCAGTAATTAATTATAGTACTGTATTTGTACACACACACACACACACACACACACACACACATATATATATATATATATATATATATATATATATATATATATATATATATATATATATGTGTGATCATAATCATGACTGAGCGTGAAAACTGCAAGGAAGAATGCATATTCAAACTAATAAAAAAGGTTAATTCATCATGTTCATGACTGAACAATGGTTTTAAACAGAGCCTGAAGTCCTGCTTGATTTTCTTTTAATACTGAAGTCACTGTGAAATTGAACACTTCAGGCTAAAAGATTTCATTATAACTGACGACACGTCAAACTGTTTGGCCAAATTTGATCTCTTCTCTACTGTTCTTGAACAATCTTTGTGTGGAGCCTCTAAACCTGCATGAGAAACATGCTCACACATCATATCATGCTATACCCATTACTCTTTACTTAGAAGTATATGACTAATTCAGAAGCAGAATATTAAATTATCATATACCTTTTTTATGTTAAAAAGAGTGAGCAAAGATACTACTCCTTTAAAAATGTATTTTCAGCTAAATTTCTTATACAGCACTACAGGACATGTAGCGTGTGATCCATTTCAGGTGCAGCACTACATGGCATGAGCTCTGCTGTAAATCTATAATACATTTCCACATAACAAGGTCTGTGCAGTACATTTATGTGACAGGTTCTGAGAGACATTGCTGCAGAATGTGCTTCACCTGCAGCTCCACATTTCCCCAAACCACACACTGTTTTCCTAACTAGACACTTTATTTGGTTTAAGATATGGTTAAACGTGACTGTAAAGTGACTTGTCATGTTCCCCGAAAAAATATTACTGGAAACATTACAAAGTGTGCTTTTTTTCTCTTTCTTTTTTTTTTTAAACAAGTAAGTGACTGCGAGAAAAAAAAGTAATACAAAAAAAGCAGGAGGCTTTGTGTGCAAAAGAGCAATTTTGTGGGATGTTTTGCTAAACAGCCGACGTGGATATCCAATAAAACTTGACAGGAAGTGTTTCATTGCGTTGTTAGAACTGGCTGTCATCAGATTACTACCAGGTGACTGAGCTTTATAAAGAGTAGGTAACTGCAGAGACATATGGAGGTGGGTGAGTCTGTGTGAAAGGCTGTCTTTTTAAATATGCTTCAAAGGCTGCAAAAGCCAGCCTAAGAGGTGTGGTTTTTTTATTAATAGATGCAGGCTAAGTCATTCTTTAAAAGCAGCTTTAACTGACTGATTTAAAGTCAGGAAAAGACAGAGCTGGATTCAAACCCTGAATTTTTTAGGACAGACACCAACAAGCAAGCGAGCACCATGGCTGATCTTATTACAGTGATTGAAATGAAGTTTGGTAAATATATGACCATAAAAAGGCTTGGCTAAATACTGGCACTTAAAAGGAAAGCTGTTACCAGCCAGCGCCGCTTGTGCCAAAGAATGAGGAGCGGGAGGCTTTTCCCGTGAATCTGTCAGCTTGACCTTTACTTCTTACACGAACATATTACAGCTGACATCGCTTTGCTAACAAATACACACAAAAGCCAACACACGCACGCACAGATTAACAACCCTCTTTAAGGCTTATTTTATGCTCAGGGGCAACATCTAGTGGTGTGTTTAATGGATGCACTGTAAATTTACAGTACAGAGGTAAAAGGCTGCAGAAAATATCAACAGTCAGAGGAAATGTTTGGACAAGGAGACTGTTTTTAAGTTTATCGTGATTAAGTTACGTGTCAAAATGTAAGAGGTTCAATAATTACATCCTATGATATGTAGAATAAAGTTTTTCTTTCTTTTTTTTTTTTTTTTTTTTGCAGTGACAAAGGGTGGTGTTTGCAAAAACTGATGTCAAAGTACCCATAGCACAGAGTTTTATATTGTTTTGGCTCATTGGGCACGTCACGATTTTTTGCAACTTGTGCAACATGCAAGTGGTAGTGATGTTGGAAGAACAGGAGAGTCAGCAAGCGGCTTTGTTTCTACACTCATGCTTCTTGATTTTTTTCTCACTCTTTAGAGGATACTCTGGAAATCTCTGTCTTTCATGTTGTGTTTCCCATCTATCCTTTACCTTGGTTAAGTTATTAACAGTCTGTTTTTGTTCTACAAACTCTGAGCGCCTGCATTTGGGTCCTTTCATGACTCACTATGCACTAAATGTGCCACCTTCAGAATTTCAGCCAAAATATTCCAATGGAAATGGAAAACTTTGAAAAAGAACATGAATTTGGGGAGTATTCTTCTCACTTTAGCACCCTAACCGTAACCCATCATTGTTAGGGTAACTGAACCTTGTGATCCTGTATGAATCGTTCTTCACAAAGGTAGGATGGGTGGAACATGTGTCTGATAAATGAAGGTTCTTTTAGTTTAACAAGACTCTAATGCCATACTGGAAGATAATGTTCTTAATATTAGTAATAAAAAGCAGCCATAGACCAGAATAGATTAATTCCAGTGTTTAACAAAGAATCTGATATACCGTGATATTGTGTTGCTAAAAACATTTCAAGGTTTGACTTACCAAACCACATCTTTGTTTTGAAGTTATTCACCATGGAATGCTGGGATGTGTTGGCCCATCTCAAAAATGATGTAGAGACCCTGAAACCAACAGATTTTTTTTTTTTTTTTTGCCTGACTGAAATCTAACATCATTTAGAAAGCGGCTCTGCAGATCCATATTTGACAATCAAACATTGCCACCTAGTGGTTGTGTTTCTCACACACAAACAAATGTGAATTATTAAACATGTTTCATTTAACTGGGATGGTATTTAGAGCAGATATTCTCAGACCACATAAAGGTACTTAACCTTAGTGAATGTAGCTTCCCTGTGACCTGCAGAAGAAAATGGATGGATGGTTGTCATCAATTGTTTTACATTGTGTTGAATTGGATTATGAATTGGACTGGAATAAACTGAAATTATTTCATTCATAGTTGGATTGAATTGGACTTCAAATACCATGGTTTATTTACTTGGCATATTCCCCTAAAATGATTATTTTTTTGTTGTAAACTGATGTTATTTAAAAAACACTCAATGGAACCCAAAGCAATAGCTCAGATCTTTTAAAGTAGAAAAAGAGCGTTTGCACCAACCACTAGAAAATTTGGAGATTGGAGTTGTGTGAAGATGACAGAAATCTACTTTGGCCTTGGCACCACTCAGACTAGTTGTTTACTCATCAAGTCAGTCATAATTAAACTCTATTTCTCTACCTCATTCATGGAGCTACTGTATCAGCAACAATATAATAATGGTTATACTCTTTCTACAGAACCCCCATTAAAGATCTGAACTATTCTTTAAATTGCTGGACCCCAAACCTGTCAGAGCACAGTTTCTTTTTGCTCTGACACCTGACTTGACTGAGTGATTTAAAGGCTTCTGCCCAACTTGAATACCTGCTGAGGAGCAGGAAACATGCAGGATAGTGGCCCTCCAGGACCGGGATGGGACACCAGTGCTTTAAATGAACTGAAATATAAGAATACTGTTGGTCATACAGAACTACACAACATGATAAATGAGCAGAAAGAACAGTCAGCACAATAACTGCACTAGTTTGTATCAGGAATGAAAACCAAAGTTTTGTATTTTTGTTTTTATTTGACAGGGGAACATCCTTCAGGACAATGTTTGGTCATCACACAGTAATCAGCATCAGTACAATAGAAAGCATCTATTTGTGTGTTGAGCCTTTAAACACTGAAACATCCTCCCTTTTTTTCTCCCCCTTATGTGGGGGGGATCTGCTATAAAGAACTTTTTATTGCAGACAAAGAGTCTCTTCAGACAGACAGAACATGTACACCCACTCCCACTTCAGTAAGGCTTTAGGGGGGGCTCAGGGTCAACTCCGGAAGGGTTAAAGAAAGAAAACACAAGGTTTGTTTTTTTTTCTTTTAAATTTCATTTATGTCAGGTTCTGTCACAGTTTAAACTTTCTCGTCTCTCGTGTCATTCATCAGTGTCAACCAAGAAAATGCAACTTATTACTCATCTAGTTGGTCCTTTACAAAGCATCAGGGCCAAGGCTACTCCTACATCAAATATATATCAGATAATTATCGTCACCATCACCAGAGTATGTTAAGGAAAAGTGAAAAAACATTTTCAGCTCATTTACTTTGAATAACGTTGATTCCGATCAAAATGGAACCAATTAGGTTTCTGTTTTCTTTCTATAAAACTGTATAAAGACAGGAATGGTCCCCATACAGCAAGTAACCACCCCGTATTGCATTGGACAATAAAGAATAAAGTCATTTAATCAGTATTTAATCAGAAACCAAATAACAAGAGCCCAGTGCAATTAGGTAGTCATCCTACAAATGGAAACACTTGAAAATGCAAATATCAAAATCTCTAAAACATCCAGGTGATTCTTTCCCAAAAGTTCATTTTTTTTTATAAATCAGAACATGCAGTAGTTAAAATTGTTTCCTCAAAAACAGGATTTAAATGTAAAGATCTAAAGATCTGTAAATCATAACAATTGTGTAGCCACTCTACCAAACTGTACTGATTAGAGAGATAGTCTGGTCATTTTTGTAGTGATGTTCTGTCAGATAGATATCAGCTGTGACATCACTCTTAGAGCATGGAGACAGGGCAACAGCCTTCATCCAGACTAGCCAAATTAGAGTTTATTGTTCTTAAAGAACAGGTCTTTGTCAAAAACAACATAACCTCATGAAGGAAACCTACAAGAGATAATATTAAAACCATTATACTTTTGTGCATACGTAAGTCCACGTAGTAACCCAAACAAGCTGAGAAAATAGTGACAAACCAAACAAACGATGTTGTGCAAAAGCGTTGAGGTGTAATATTAGCTAATGTAGTGTTCTTTCACACTGGTATGTTGTTTTTGAGAAATAAATGTTTTATAAGCCTAAAAATCAATAAACAAACAGGCCCATAGCTATTAGCCTAGCCTAGATGAAAACCTTTGCCCGTTTCTCTATACGCCATACTCTCTGACTGATGTCACAGCTGATAACTACTCTTAACTATTTGACAGAACATCGTTTTAAAAATGACCAGACTATCTCTTTAACTGGGCGATGTGGTTTCCATTGGAGTTGTGTGTACTTAAGAGAAGAAGAGTGAGACAAAAAAAAAAAAAACAATTTAAAAACTGTCTTCATGCTGCCAAAAACCTCCCATCGCTGACATTCTGTGCTCAGGAAGAGGGTGAGAAAACACAGAGTGTAAAAATATAGCCTTAATCCAGAGATATGATCAACTGTGCTGTGGTAAAGAATGAATGAAAACCTCTCTGAGTCCACAATCAGATAAGTTTCTGTACGTCAGAGCTGGAAGAAGAAAATGAGCTGAGATCACAAGCAGCAAAGTTTTCAGTGTGGGATTTTACTGACTGAGAAGCTGCAAAAAAAAAAACTGTCCTGTTTTGAAAAAAAATATTTCCAAGCTGCTTCCACCTAATTTCACAGATGGCAATTTTGGTAAAATCCCAAAAGTTCAATTTTACAACTCTGACCTCTACATGCAAACTGTGTGGGAGAGAAAAAGCTAATAAGCGTGGAAAGAGAAGTATCTGATGCTGTCTTTAAGGGCCTCTGCAAGTATCTTATACCATACTCATAAAAACAGGGATTTAGAAGAAATGGATCAAGCTTAATAATATTTAACATTTCTTATCAACTTACAGTGACTCTTGTCTACAGATACTTTAAAAATGTTGTTTTGATGAGTGACTTTGGACAGCATCAAAGCACTTTGGTTTTCACTCAGATTTCCCGGATCACTGAGGACGTGTGCACTTTTATGCTCATCGCAAAAACGTCAAAGAAAATCAAATAAAACAAACAACAATAATGCTGTCCCGACCAGCTGCTTCTAGAAATGAATACTAAAAATGCTTCCCAGAGGACGTCTTGTGGGACAAACCAGAATGTACACACACACACACGCACGCAAAAAAAAAGAAAGAATAAACTATATTTTGTGCTGTGTCAGAATAAAAGTATGGCTTGGTGAGGAAACATTCAGCCACTAAAAGCCATTCCGGTCCTTTTGCAGAATAAATAAAAAAATAAAAACTAGTGAACGAAAACATGAACTAATGTGGAATTTCACAGAGCTCACCGGGTGCCAGGGGTTGAAAAAAAAAGAAAGGTGTAAGAGTCTGTTCCCTCAGTTAAGTAAATGATAAACGGTTTTGCAAAAACATCAGTGTCTATGTGCAGCAGTTGTGTTAAACAAAAAAAGTACACACCACAGCGGATGTGAAACAAAGATTTGGGGACATCTATATCTATAAATGACAACATACAGCTATAAAGTTCAATAACATCAACAGTATTTTTTCTGGGCTAAATCACATCGGACATTTATGTATCAAATATTGATGTCTTCTGTTCTGGAGTCTGGATAAATTCTTGTGTTGCTTTGTTGACGGTTACTAGGAGCTTCCAGCTCACACAACTTTTAAGTAAAATTAGGCTGTGGTGCAGGGGTCACCAACAAAATTCCCTTCAGGCTTCAGGGGCCACAATTTCATTTAGCAATCTTTGCAGGTGCCAATCTATAATAATAATGATAATAATAATTGATGCAGAATTTAGGTCTAATGAGACTGTATATGTATGTATTTATTTTATTCATTATAATGTTAAATATCTTTGTAAGTTGAGAGGCAAATTGCTAAGAAATTATTATCTGTAATCCTGAAATCATAGAACCTGTCTGCACTAGTTCAGAATAAAAAAAATTATCATCTTAACAATGCTGAAATACCCAATGCTGCGCCACTAGATGGCAAGAACATCTACATTAACATATCAAAAATACTTTGATACAACCTCCTCTCAGTTATTAACCTTTTCAGCACATGATCAAAATTTGACAGCGACAGGATTCATTAAAAAAAATGGCTCTGTTGTTTTGATTTCTTGGACACAAAGTAAAAGTGGGCATGTGCAAAATAGGCTGCTACATCATCTGTATCCCCTGTAAGCCTTTTTATAAATACTCGTTTTTCTCAGCAAAAACACAGTTTGTGTGTGAACGAATCGTGCACATGCAGCAAAAAAGGTTATCTGTTAATAAAGAATATTCAGAGTTGTGTGGATGGGGCCACAGTTGCATGACAGTAAAGAGAGTAAAAATAGGACTTTGGGTAAAAGTCAATGAAAAAAAAAATGTTTCCAAGAGTTTTAAATGGAGGGTTAACATATAAACCTTCCATTTAACACACACACACACACATATCCAGTGGGTTGTCAGTTGATGATCACTGCTGTAGTGGATTGTTTACTTTTTAGCCAACAAGAAGAGAAGTTTATGGTTTTACAATGATTTGGTTTATTTAGAAGTTACTGATCCCAAAAAATAAGAATCATTCCAACTTTTCAACCACACTTAACCCAAACGATGATCTGGTAGCAAAACCGTGGGCACAGATTAACTAAACCGAGGGAACAAATTCCTATAACCTGTGTTTCATTTCACCCTCAGGCATCCGGCGGGCTCGGCAGAATGGCTTATTGAGTCGTCAGTAGTGATGCTTGTCACTCCTCGGCTTATACAGTAACTCCATCAGCAGGCAGGTCAGAACTCGTGGAGAAATCTTCAGTACCTATAACGCCCACAGCCACACCCACCCCCACCACAGCCACATTTATGGTGAGAGTTCCTGCTGCAGTAGCATGACCACTAAAAGTAGGAATATTCTCAAGCGTCATATTAAAAAAAAAAACTAAAGATTTTATATTATATATAGCAGTTCTACAGTATGTATGAATACAAGAATGTGGCTGTTGGATGTCATGTGGATGTTACTATATTTTCTACAAGTATATATTATTAATAATATTATTGCACTCTGGCTACACATATTTAAAAAAGTTAGTTTGGTTGTCTTTAGATGTACAGAAACACAGAAGTCAGAGCTGATTCAGCTGGAAAACGGTAGGCTCAGTGGTGCCATGTCATGCTCATGTTTATTTTGAATTTCTTCTTATTTACGCACCCTCCCCCACCCCAAATTTACATCTGACAAATATGTACAAATTCATCAATGTATCCTCAAATTTAAAGATTAAACCCCAAAATTCCTGTTTTGTTTTGTTTTTTGGAGACAGGTCCAAAGTTTTGCGATGAGCCTTCATGACGATGTGTTCAAATGTCAGAGAGAACCTTCCTCTTCACATGGAAATCCATCGAAAATGAATTTGACTCGCAGCACTGAGCCCACTTCTCAAAGACTGTTCTTTAGACAAAGGGTACAAACGAGTCAAAACTACAGAAACACATCGCACGCCACTTCTCTTCTGATTCTTTTTCAAAATAGAAAAATAAAAACCCTCTCCGCGACCGACCTCAGTTTGCAGTTTGAGAGGATCTCCTTCATCACATTGACATACATTCACAAGAGGACAACGGAAGAAAAACAAGCAACTCGAAGTTTAAAACTGTGTGCAAAAACATTTTAGAACCTCTATAAAAATATGTGCATATGGATAGAGCTATTTTAAAATCTCACCAAATACATTATTTTTTTCTTTTATTTACATTTGACCAAAAAGAAAAAAAATACAGCTCTGTCCTGCTGCCCCTCTCATATGAAAACGCACGCACTCATTCGCACTCCTGCTCGGATCAATGTGATCGAGGAGCAGACAGAAGGGGCGGGGGGAGGGCGAGCAGAACCTCTGTGATAAAACCTGAAGTTGCATATCCCACAATCCCATCCCTCACGCTCGCATTTCACAAACCGCTTCCCGGGAAGGGTCAGCGGAGATCAGCCAGACGCTGCTTCCTGATTGGCTCGCGTGAGTGAGGACAGTGTGTAAAAAAAACTTTGGCTACAGAGTAAAGTGGCTTCGGTCCCGGTGTGTGAAGAGGATCAGCCGTTAACACACCGTGTACAGTTCATGGATCTCATGTCATGTTTTTCAAGCAAAGATTAAAAAAAAAAGAAAAAAGAAAAACAAACAAACAAAAACAGAAACAGATCCATTGTCTGTTATTCAAGGAAGAGTCTGTTCCAGGTATTCTCTGGAAAAAGTGATCAATTTTTTTTTAATCATTTATCAAAACCAAAACCAACAAAAAAATAACATTCTCACACACCCAGCTCCTATATATTATTCTTTCTTCAACCTCTGCTGAAGTCAAGTGAGACTCCAGCTTTCCAGCTTTAAAAACTCCAGGGCAAACAACCCTTCCTACCAGAATGTGACTCTCTGTGTTTACTGAGCGGTCCTCCGATTCTTCGCACTGAAACCTGCACTGCTTCCCAGTCTGCTGTCGAAAGGGGAAGAGCAGGTTGCCGGATCTGGGTCCGAAATGGCTGCTGACAGGCCGCTCACGTACCTGGACTGCGGTTGGTCAAAGGTGAATCGGGGGAGGGGGACGCAGTCTCCTGCAAGGGGGGCGTGCCTCGCAGCAGAAGACAGAGGGTGTGACTGTGAGAAGTGCATTACGGTGGGGAGAAGAGGTGCGTGCGGCTGGATGAACACGTTTGGGCTGATTGGGATGCTTGGGAGGCTCTGCGTGGACGCGACCAGTGGAGTGTGCGTCTGAGTGTGTGTTGGAGTAGGTGTCAGCGTATGAGTCGGTGATAGTGCTTGCAGAGGTACGTGGATCGGCGTCAGAGGTGTTTGCATCTGTGTGCGGATATCAGTTGACGTGTCTTTTGTGAATGTGTTTGATGGCGGCGTCAGGTCAATGGACGGCGTCCGGTGTCTCAGCATCATGCTGCAGTCAGCGAGCTTTGGGGGTGATGGGAGTCGGGGGTGTTCCTTCTCCGAGGGTGGGTGGATGGATATGCAGGGAGGGCTCGTTTTCTTCTTCCTGTGGCTGCTACGGACTGACTGCACCCTCACAGGCAAGGCCTGAGCACTTTTTCCTGACTGGTGGTTCTCCGTTGTTAAGTGTTGGCTGTCACTTGTTATCAGCGTCTGTGGTAGGCAAACCTCGATGGAGTGGCGACGCTGGTCCTCAGAGTAACCGGCAGATTCCGGTGACAGTTTGTCCAGGAAGTCGTGGTTGTCAACACTAAAGCCTTTCTTGGCATCCTTCAAACCTGCCTCAAGTAGACTCTGTGCACTCCTTGCGGAGGAAGGTGGCAACACTGAAGGAGGTGACAAGGAGCTGAAACTGAAGTCAAGGCGACACGGCAGCGTGTAAGGAGAGAGGGAGTGGCTACGGCTAGTTTTCCGTCTGCTCTCCTGCTCCCCTCCCTCCTCATCTTTCCACCTGGAGCGAGCCAAAGTGGTAATGTGATACACCTCTTCGTCGGCTGGGTCGACGAGGGAGACGGCGGATGGCGCCCTTGGTCGTCGAAGGCTCCCAGAACGTGAGGGAAGACGCGGGGAGGGAGGTGGAGGGAGGAGAAGCGATGGGGTAGACGGCAGCAGAGGGAGTGGAGATGGGGAGGATGGTGATGGTGAAAGGGGAGAGGAAGAGAGGGAGCGGGGTGGGAGGGAGAGGACTGAGGGAGAGGAAGATTGAGAGGTCACAGGTGAGAATGATGGGGTGTAAGTAGAGTGAGGAGAAGGGGATTGTGGGGGAAGATGAGCAGAGTTTGGCCTCTCTTGTTTCTCATTACTTTGGGACTCCACTGAATCGACTTTAATTGCCACCTGCAAGACAACGAGTGAATCACACAATCAAAGACTTTCATGGGTTCTGGTCCAAATGCAATGACAAATTAAAAGAAATGTGTATGTCATTGAACATGCACAACGAGTGGATCTTTTTAAACACAACACACATACACTCTCTGACAAAATTGTAAGCATAAAGGAGGAATGGTTTGTAAACACTTCAATATGCAAGAAGATCAAGAATGAACACCAGACATGGCAGTGACCCATTGTTGGAAGTAATGGGGACACCCACAAATGCCATGGAGTACCTGGCCATCCACCATAGACCACACCAAGAGAGTGTCATAATGTGAGAATGTGTAAAGACTTCAGGTAACCCTAATGGTACAGAATTAAGTCAGTGACATACTGCATCTTAAGCCTCCTAAGACGCCACTCTGGTAATCTAGTTCAACAAGACAATGCCTGTTTAAGACTAATGTGTGTCTCTATCAGCTGCTTGCATGTGGTTGAGGTACTCCCATCATGACCAGCCAGGGAACTGTAGGTCCCACAATTTTTCCCCAAATAAACACGTGTGGACTCAGTTTGGACATTTATTGATGAGCCAGTGCTGATCTGCTGGAACTCGAGGCCCAGCAACAATAGCTGTGGGCCGACTTCCTACTGGTGAGAATACAATGACTGCATGAACTGATTCAGTGCTTGTATTCATGCTTGAGGGGGTGCCACGTCCTACTGACATAGAACCAGTTGTGTGTCTGTACTGTTTGTTTATTCTTTGATCTAATGTTGTAATCATTGCGTTGCTGTTGCACCCCCTTTCAAAATGTGCAGTCTCATGTCATTTCCACTACTCCATCTGGCTGCTTCACTTCTTTGTAAGTGAGTATTTTTGTTTTGTTTTTCTCCATTATATGTAATGATATACATCCTTTTTTGTAGTGCTAGCCTTCAACTGATTTCAGAAGAACCTATCTTTGGGCACATAGTAACGTCACCATTCCCTCTCCAAACACCTAAAAATGTTAATGAGTTGAAGATGTATGTACATCCCTGCACTGAGGATACCAAACACTAAAGAGTTTCAGGCGCTGTGTTGTCCTATTCTTCCTGTAAATATGAGTTGAGGTATAAAACAGTACAGGGCAATTCATTTTTGTTCTGTTTTCTTCACAGCTCTGTAAAAAGGGAAAGATAAAAATTCCTTTCCTTCTCTTTTTGAGAAATCCTGTTTTAAACATTTTGATGATTATCTTAACCATTTGCTGGAGAAAAAAAACTACCTTTTGCCCTCATTGCTCCATGGTGGACAATGAATTGAAATTCTGACTACAATCACTTGTTGAAATAACGTTCCTAAATTTACATAATTATTATTTTTAATCCCACAAGTAGCCTTGAATTGCCCTGTCACAGTTTTGCAAACATGTAGCAGACCTGTTATGCAGGAGTAAATGCAGCTTAAGAAATAAATCCAACCTGACAGGACAGAACAAGAACTAACTTGTATTCCTATTGTCTGCAATTAAACACCAAAAGTCAAAATGTGACAGAATCTCTTTTGGGGTGTATTTTTGTTGACAACATCTTCTTTTTTTCTTTTTTTCAGATTTGTGTGTTTCTGTGTGTGAGGCTGGCTGGAATGGAGTCTCTCACCTGTCTGTGCATGGCCCGTGGTGAGGGGCAGGGCGTTGGTGGGGCGATGCGGGGAAGAGTGAGGGTGGGAGTCGACTGAGGGTGATGAGGAGAAACATTTGGAACCTGCAGCAGAGAGCGGCTCTCGCAGGGCTGGGAGTGGACCGACATCACTGAAACTGCAAGACAGTGACGGGTCAAAAGTTCATCAGACCAGCTCAAATCACATGTAGGTATTCAGACACACATGCAGTTTTGCTGAGACAAAAAAAATACATGCATAATTTGGCATACACAAAATACATTCTTTTCCCTGAAACTTTTAAAAAGCAAACACTTTATTATGACAGAACATTTAGATTTGAAAAACAAGAAACTTTCATTGCAAGTTGCAAGAGAAAGATTCAGTTATAATTCATGTACAAATGCATCAAATCTGCTACCAAAATAAAGTGTTTGCATAAATGAAACTTGTTAGCACATACAGTAAGTTGCTGATCAAAGCCAAAATGTTAAGTTGCAGCACAAAGCAAACTTACCAAGAAGTCAAAAGTCAGTTTTCTAGTATGTTATTATGTATTAGAGTCTGGTTACACTGAAGGTTCCATGTGAGAATATGGAGTAATTTTCAGAGACATTAAAGTGATTTTTTGAAGCGAGGCTCTGTAGAAAAATCAAGAATTATACTTTCCTACCTGTTGGGCTTTTATCTGTCATGTCAAGTGGATTAAATAAGGAAAAAGCAAGACCATCGGAAGCCAAATCTATATAAAATCATATTCATAAATTATGTAACCAGAGTCTTAGACATTCTGCCCACACAGGTCAAAGAAAGCCGTGTGTTCAGACATCAGAGTGGCTTCATTAACAAATTCATCCTAAGTTCATACAGTGAACTCAAGCTGTAAAGTCACTTTAATTGAGAAGCTAAATGCTCACATTTCCTGTAATTAGCACATTTTCTGCACATCCGGTTTTGTGACTTTGCAGCTTGGTCATAAAGTTAATCATAATTCTTCTTTAGTATTTGGCTTTATCACAGCTGAGCAGATGAGCCAGTGTGAAGGTTGCAGAGATTCACACATATCAACTCATCCGCTGCAGTCAGTACCTTGGGACAGAGCTGGGTCTGTCCACAGCCTGGCCACAACATGCCATTAGACTCTGACTACGGGTGAAACAGTTTTGGTTAGTGCCTTTGCGAATGTTCTACGCACATTTTTTTCTTCTTTTACTTTGATCAGAAGCACAAAATAATAGAAGATAAAAAAAAATCACAAATATTGTTATTTAACACTGGTTTTGTTTTGTCCACAAAAGTCTCTGGTCCCAGTCCCTTACACACCATCCAATTTCCATTAGTAATCATCACACATGTTTACACTAACCATCTACCCTCCTTGGGTATTCTTTGTTAATTGGTAAGGCTTTCTAATCTCTCTGCAAAACATGCTAATGTTTAACATCTTGCATAATGTTCAACATTTACATAAAAACAAGAAACTTGTCTGCTTAAAACTGTAGATTTTTATTTAACTTTTTATGTGTATGCGTTTATCATGTTTTTCTAACTGTTTATTTCTGACTCTTGCATTGTTTTTTTTTTAAAAAGGTCATTTTGAATCCCAGATATTAAAAACAACTTCATAAAGTTATTGAAATCACAAAAGAAAACACTGTAGTTATACAACAAGTTTAAATTTCTGGTTAAACTTAAGGCCTGTGTGTTATTAGGACTGATTTTGCCTTGGTGTTATGATGCATGCATCATGGAAAATGTGAAGTTAAGCTGTTTTGCCAGCACTGCTTTCTTAATAACGTGTTAACTCACAGGAGGAAAAAAACAACCACAACAACAACAAAAAAAAAACATTAACACCAAAAACTCAGAGGAGAGCTGCTGTTTTCAAGATACCTGAATGCTGGTGCTGGGAACTGACATCTACCTCCTTCATAGGGTAGGGGGCGCTGGCAGGCCGTACAGGCTGAAACATATAGCTGTCATTTGGCAGAGAGTGCATCCTGGATACAGACATCTTCTGTGTGGACAGCAGGTCTGGGTCATCGCACTGCTCCTCTTCCTCCTGCAGAGGGAGACAGACACCGCATAGTTCTAATACAGTGACTGACTCAGACAAATTACATGCTGCAACACAGAATTTAAAGGAATCGATTGATTTTAAATGTCAAGAAATGGGTATTACATGCTGTTGGTGATATTATTTGTTTTTTTGTCACAGTCAGTGCTATTATAATTGTAACCCCCTAATGAACTAGGTTGGTCTCCCACCTCTCCAGGTGAATTGGGACATGGCCCAATATAGGTCCCCCCAGCTGAGCTGTTGTTGGATGCAGTACTTTGTCTCCGTTGCCTCTCCTCTTCCATTTCTAATGCAATCTCTGCATCCATCTCTGCATCCTCTTTAGCCTCCTGTAAAATTAGAAAAAAAAGATAATTCTACTTTAGAAGACACAAGACTTTGCAAAGCACAAGGAAGCCATGTGGGAATACATGACTTGCAACAAAAATCTTCACACTACTGGCTAATTTTGCAACTGCATCTTGGTCCTCGTGACTGTACCTTGTTGCTCTCCTCCAGATGTTTCATCAAAACTGCCACCACAACATTGACCAGAACGAACTGGGCCATGAGAACAAAAGTTACAAAGTAGATTGGAGAGATCCAAGGCAGGTATGAGATACAGTGGCGGTCATCTGGTTGGCACTCCCGTAAGGTGTCCTTCACAAACATAGACCAGGTTCGAGAAAAAAAAAGGTGGTCAGGAGGGAGAGAAAAAGAATAATAAAATTTTCCTAATGCCAAAACTGCTTAGAAATTTCTCAAACATCTCTGCAGAGAGTTTGAAGCGTTCATCTGGCCTCTTAACAGAATACCAATTTGGTGTGGTGACATGGCATGTATGAGCAGGAACATTCCCACTCCAGGGTTTTAAAATTATGTTGCTAATGTCCCACAGCTAGACACCTCAAATGCCTTCAGATGTAATTTATCCAGGTTCTAGCTGGTCAGAGCTGATTTGATGGCAAAAGTGAATCCTACCAAAAAAAAAGTCAAATATGGAGATTTTATGGTTTTGGCTGGTTTGTGTACACATACATCTATATAGAACTTTCATACTACATCTACAAAAACATAATCATTCCAGCTAGTCATATTGTTTTCAGTTTGGTGCTGTATAAATGAGCTTTGTATGCCTTTCTTAGTTGGGATTTTAAATGGATGACCTGGACTGTACTTATGTGTCTGTCACAATGTGATTTACCATATGCAATAAATAAACAAATAAATAGGCAATAAATCCCCAAGTATTATAAAGTCATCAAAAATTAAAACATGCAAATGGTTTGGTTATGTTCTTGGTTTTCTCAACCATTGCTATTAAATGTCCTCAGTAGTCTCTGGTTCCAAAGCCTTACACACCAATTGGCTTCCATTAGTTATCAGCACACCTGTTTCCACTCACCGTCACCCCTCCCAATATATAAACTGCTCAGTTTTACCTCACCCAGTTGTCAGATCCATGTGCTAGTTCCGTCTTATATCATAGCAATTCATGTTTTTTCATTGACTTCTGCATTTAAATTTCAGAAAACTTGACCCTAAATCTGCCTCCTGCTCTTGTGAAGTTCGGATCATTTCACCACAATTTCAAGAGCATAAGAAGTTCAATTTTATTTTGTGGTAAACTATTCAGAAAAAGAAAAAAACTAAGCCACTGCCACCATTTAACCCTGATCCTGGGCCACAAGGCCCTCAATCCTTCAACCCTGAGGAGACCCTAACCCTAGCCCTGGGCCAAATGACCCTAACTCCTTCAACCCTGAGGAGACCCTAACCCTAGCCCTGAGCCAAAATGCCCTTACCAATTTGACCAGGCGAAAACCCTAACTCTAGCCCTAAGCCGAAATGCCCTTACCCTAGCCAGGGCCAAAAGACCCTATCCCCTTCAACACTGTGGAGACCCTAACTCTAGCCCAGGGCCAAAAGGCCCTAACCCCTTCAATCCTGAGGAGACCCTAACCATAGCCCAGGGCCAAAAGACCCTTTCCCCTTCAAAACTGAGGAGACCCTAACCCTAGCCCTGGGCCAAAAGGCCCTAACCCCGTCAACCCTGAGGAGACCCTAACCCTAGCCAGGGCCAACAGACCCTATCCCCTTCAACACTGTGGAGACCCTAACTCTAGCCCAGGGCCAAAAGGCCCTAACCCCTTCAACCCTGAGGAGACCCTAACTCTAGCCCTTGGCAAAAAGACCCTATCCCCTTAAACCCTAAGGAGACATTTATAAATTCCAAGCTAATTTTTTAACTGTAAAAAGAAATCCGGTTTGGTCTCAAGATGTCCGCTTCTAAAACGTGTTTGTCATGGAAATTGGTTTTAATTAGATTTAAACTACTGCTCTTGTCCAGAATGGAGAACTGTTTTTAATCAATTTAAATCAAGAATCTGAGGAAAAGAAAAATTGGAATTGAGTTCCATGGCATCCAAAGACTTAGTCTCAATGGTTTGTTTAACATTATGTTTAAACCAGCCAAAGTTATTCTGTATAATATTTCACTATATTATATACTACACTATATGTATCACATACAAACATTTCTATTATACACTATCACTTTCAATAAAACAACAATTAACATTTAGAGTTGACATTGCTTCGCTATAAGCTACTTTATTCCCTCGTAATTGGTTTTAGAGGTCATTGCTCCCTCTTTGGTTTCAGATAATCTAGACATCATTTATGAGAGTGTCTCTGAGTCTAGTTGTGTGTGGGGGGGGTTGTGTGTTCATACTTTCATAATCCCATTCCAGTTGTCTCCAGTGGATACTCGAAACAATGTGAGGAAGGCCATCCCAAAGTTCTCAAACGTTGCATGACGACTCAGACCTTCACAGGGATTGTTTTCGTTGCACTCTGCTCAACAGAAACATGCATGCAGACATTATTCACACGGCAGGATATGAAAAATAGAAACAACCACCTTTCTTCAAAACACTGAACCTGCCCAGAGAAGCAACACGGACTAGAATTTATGGCAGAGAGTGGCTGCTGTTTAAATGTTGTTGAAAAATTACATGCTGGGTGACAGTTTTATTAAATGGCAGACAAATAAATGGAAGCATTTCCGAGTGGAATAGATGTTTCATTCTTCTCCCAAATGGCGAGGGTTTGATTTCACAAACCGGTTCTACTTCATTGATTTGTTTGGGTAAGGCTGTGACGGAACTGAAATTTATGGATGATTCTTTCAATCACACTGCCCCGAAGAAACCATGAGATCCATCTGATCATTTAAAAAAAAGAAATAAATACATTTCTTAGGATGTAACTGGAAGTGTCACATTTAGAAACTCCTAATGGTTTAGTTATACAAAAAAAGAAAGAAAAAAAACAGAGCTGCTAAGTGTACATCCCTCTGGATATGTCAAAAGAAAGGAGGAAAGAATTGTTTCTAGCGGACATGGAACATCTTAAGGTCACTTTTGACAAAAAAAAAAAAAAGAAGCCCTCCGAAGGCAGCAACCTAAATCAAACCCAGAACATAGATTGAGCTGCTTGAAACCCTGGGGTCACACGAACAGGCAGCTGAAGAAAATTGAGACAGTCCTTTGAGTATAATAAACCTTGTATCACTCTGTATCAGCTACCAGGAGAAAAATGGAGAGGCTTTAACAATGCCACACTTCTGCTAAGAAGAATAAAGCAGCTTTACATAATAGGAAAATGGAATCCTGCTTCACTCAGATAGTTCTGGCATGTCTCAAAGGAAAGGCAAACACACAGAAAAAACATTTCTAACATAAACCTATAGATTTTTGTCTTCATCAGTAATTCCCCTGACAGGAAGAACATACCCTCCCCTCTGTGCCTGTCTCTGACTCACTGCAGAGTGACATGAGGATATTGGAGGGAATGATGATTCATTTGGGTGGAGATCAAAATAGATTATTAATTAGATTTAGATTTGGACTCAAAATGAAACAGCTTGGGTATCTGCTATGCTTCAATTTCCAATTTTAGGTATTTTTTTATGTAAGTCTATCCCCTGTGACTTCAGTCTTCTGCAGACGTAGCAGTCAAAGATGAGACTCCAACATGCATTTCTTCCCTAAGTGTCACCTTTGAAAACTGTCTCACCAATGTCTACTCATGATCTTCGCTTAAAACTCTGTCATGAAAAGCGGTGGGCAATATGCATTCCTTCAAGGAATGCTAGATCTTTACAGCAATGCTCAATGTTCCCCAACAAGTTGTACCAAATATCTTGACAAGCCCAAATATATTTCTGTTTTTCAGCTTTTCTCAGACATGAATCAGACTTGGAGACAAAAAGGCACTTCTAACTTTTCTCAACATCTTACCAAAGAATGGAAGATTTTTTTTCCCCTCACAAAAACAGACATTGCTTTTTGATGTTGTTGTGCAGAGCAAGAATTAAAGCAGCATTTCTCGGAAAGCAAGAGAGTTGTTTTTATTTTGCCTCCCAAGATGTCTCTGTTAATCCTCTTGGAGAAAATGAGTTACGGAGAAAGCAATGTGCTAATAAACACGATCAAGCAAATGTGATATTTCCTTGGTAAAGAAAAGGAAAAAAAGGGGGTCGCTGATGTGACTGAATTGTGGATAAACAGGAAGACAGATAGAGGTCACTGCGGTAAAAACGACAGAATTCAAAAACTCATTTTTGCTGATGCAAGTAAACCATTATAGATGTGTGTGTGTGTTTTATTTCTAATAAAAGTGTGACTGACCCAGTTTGCCAAAAAGCTCTACTCCCAGAGCAGCATAGATGAAGAAGAGCAGCATGAAGAGGAGGCCGAGATTTCCCACCTGGAAGCAAGAACATGTGTTAGATTCCGTTCTGTGCACAATACACTTGTTTGTTTTGCTTGTTCAAAGCTCTGGGGATCAAAAGAAAAAAAAATCATGTCACTGTTTTATTATATTCATTCTATTTGACACATATTCAACATTATTTTATAAATAAAGAGACTAAATGAAGTTTTACCTGCAAGTAATGTCTATGTTGTCTGAGGTAAAGACCAAACTAAGACCTGCTAAAAACAGAGTTATAACAAAGAACTTTGATGGTAACTACTAGTAGTTGTTTTCAAAGCTTTAACATGATTCCTTTGGTGAAAATAATGTGCATGTACATACACAATGTCACCTAAATTTAGATTTATTTCCAAAAGGCAAAATTGTTAAACTGTCTGTAGAATAATAACTGAAAACTGCAAAGACAAATAGACTTTAAACATCTTAGATTTAGCAAAGAAACTTTTATTTAACATGTTTCTTTCTATGAAAAATCACTTTAAGATTAAATACACTGAGATTGCTATGCCTGACTCACTTATAGCAATTTTGTTTTATCGTTGATGATGAAATCTTGAATCTCTAATGACTCTTTGGCCTTGACAAACCAGTGACAAATATTGCTGAATGCAAAAAGATTTTTTTTCTGTTTATAAAAAAACTCTGTCCAGATGAGAAGCAGGCATTTTAAGGAAACGCTGACGTACCTATGCTGCGTCAGCAGGTGGCGATAACATCCACATTAATGACATACAGTATCAAATTATGGAGACAGATTGTTCTGAGCATGATTAAAGATTCTCTCAGAACAGGTGTAGCTCCTTTACACTGACCATATTTAAAGGTTTCTCTCAGTTAGTAACTTTTTTCTTCAAACAATTAAAGTTAATGGCAATGGTATCAGTATAAAGAAGGACAGAAAACACAAAAAAGGCTCCTTTGTCGTCGTAGGAAGTTCTTTGACATTGTTCATAATAAGCTAGTGTGCTTATGTGTTTCAAGAGGTTTTTGTTTATTTTGCAACTAAGTTTTAAGTGGTGGTCCAGATGTTTCTTTTAAACTATGGCAGCACAAAATATCAACAATTTACTGTTGTCGCAGTAATATTGTCTCAATACCACAAAAGATTGCAAGAAATTGCAAAAACAAATTTGGTAATAATGTAGACCTAATGGGCTTAAATATCCACGGCTGATTTAAATGTGAAAGCAGAAGAGTGAGGAAAATGTGTGTTTATTGCAACCAACCAGCATCGCAATATTCAGCAATAATGTTGCATCTTTGCCTAATTTCATGGAGCCGTATTTAAAAACAAAAAACAAACAAACAAGAAAACTTAAGTTACTAAAGTGAGAAAACATGAGGTCAACTGTTACGCTTTCAAGAAAGTTGCAATTTTGTCTTTTTTCCTTCCCAATAAAGACAACAACCCAACCAAATTAACATGACATGCATAAGTTTGCCTTAAATCTATCTTAGTATTTATTATTCTATACACAACACTTTGAAAATGGCTTCAAATATGATTAAGATTCAACATCTGAATAAGTAATGACATGCTGAGGAGGTAATTTAATCATTTTAATCAGGTGTGTTGGAGCAGGGAAGAATCTAAAACATGCAGGATAGTCTGCCAGGATGGAGGAACACTGCTGTATATTACACTCACCACAGAAGAGTTCTGGGCAGATACTGTCCTATTTTTATGGTAGTATTTATATAAATATAGGATTCAGACTTCTTCCTCTTTATTTAGTTTTTTTTTTCTGTTGACACATATGTGTCTTAAAGAAACATCATTTTGTTGAAAATTGGTTTGAAAGACTGACTCTGTGAAATGTTTAAAGACAGTGAAACACACAGATTAAAAATGTGGGCATAAATGTAATTTATTTATCAGACATATATTCAATAAAAAGCTACCAGTTTCTTTGTAAACTCTGTTTATCGGGATGTGTAATTAGACAGATACTGGTATTGTGTTTGAGACCTCTCAGAGTCTGTGTTTACCTGCGGCAGCGCTTGCATGACGGTATCCAGCAGAGCTCTCATTCCTTTTGCCATCTTCAGAAGTTTCAGCACTGGGGAGGATACAGAAAAAGAATAAAGCTCTTGTCATATTTTCTGTGAGCTGACTTGCTGCAGAATTTATACTGATACTTGAGAGATGGTTAGACTTGAATTTATTTCAGGGAACAGATGCCAAAGTCACAATTTGATACAACCTGTAAAGGCTTAGTTAGTTTGCGTCTGTGTGTGTGTGTGGGTGTGAGTGTGTGTACCTCTTGCTATCCTGAGTACTCTCATGATTCTGATGATGGTAGGATTTATTGGCAATGCTGCTTTCATTTTCAGCTCCTCTAGAGTGATGCCCATTATGGACAATGCAACGATAGCTACATCTAGCTGATTCCACCTAAAAAGCAAAATAAGATGAGAGTTATTTGAGGTTCATAAAAGAACAAACAAATAGTGTTATGGGGAGCATATAATGGGGGAATTTTATTTTGTGCTTGGTAGGATTTATTTGGGTGTCTGAAGACACTATCATCTCAAAAAAAAAAAAAAAAAACAATAATTGTCTATTTCTCTTAAAGTTCACAGAAATTGAAACAATTTCTTTCATTAAACATTTAAATTTTGGAGGTCAACTGTATGTTGCTTCTTCAGCTCATGAGACTTGAAAATCCCCCTTTATATCTTTATCTCTATCTTTAAAATCTGCTTCGTTTACTGTGCCTAGGAGTACCAACATTTCTTTGCTTCTATTTTTGAATTGCTAGTCACTGCAAATGATTATTGGGATTTATATATTTCTTTTCCCCTACTGAATGAAAACAGTTTATGGCCTATCAGTACTTTGTCTGGTGTTTTGTATCCCAAATAGAAAGTTTGACTTTATCATTCTTTATCGTTTTTATTTCCCCAACTGGAGGAGGAAAAAAATTCTGTTTCCTGTCTCATTTACTGCACCATTACCACAAGCCATCACAATAAAATAAACACCTATTATTGTTTAAAAGTGGCCAGCATAAGCTACAGCTCTCAGCGTGAGCTGGTACAAAGTTAAAGTGAAAACCAAGAAAATGCAAATGTAATGTATCCCCGGGTTTATGAAGCCAATATGACATAAAGCAATTACGATATGATCGCTTCTGATGTATTAACTGGGTTACTGGCCTTTATATTACTTTGTGTAATGTAAAACATGTCAGACATTTTGCTGAGACTTCGAGAAATCATCTCAGCTTGTAAAAACACGTGCACAATATGTCTCCTTTAATGTTAATCTGAGGATCTGATCTCAACACCTCGCGTGTACACGTTTGTTCATTTTAATCCGTCGCTCACCCCGTTCAGCTAGGAGTATAACGGTCAGTTTAACAGATTAAATGAAATAATACCAACTATTTTCTTCACTATTTAGAGAGGATCAGGAGAAGAGGAGGAAAACCTAATAGCAGTTCTGCCTGATTGCTGTTGGTAAACGGTAAGCTGAGGATTTAAAATTAATGGGTTGGTGGAGAAAACGGAGTTTAGCCCTAATATGGCCCTGCTGGGGCACCATAAAACCAGATAAATACATCAAATACCTTGAGACTTGTCTACTGAAACAATTAGCTACAGATATATAAAGTCAGACGAATATGCTTGCTCCTGTGAAGGTGGTTAATGACTAGTTTTCACTTTTTATTTTGTGTTTAGGAGAAGAAGAAAGTGTATTATACCAGCAGTCCTCATGGGTTTTACCTGTCTTTGAAGAACCTTTGGAAGCCAAATGCAACAAGTTTGAGCAGGGCCTCGATGACGAAGATGAAGGTGAACACGTAGTTACAGTACTTCAGAACCTCCTCCAAATACTGAACAGAGACAAAAATACAAAAATGCAAAGAAAGTTGTAGGACTTATACCAACTACATAACAATATTTCATGATTTAAAAAAAAGTCTTCATAATAAAAAACTTGTGAACAGGCGCCAGCTCCCCCGCAATTCCGCACGGAAAAACCACTAAGGAAAATGGATGAATGGAATAAAAGCAAGTTCTAAAACTACTAAGTTTTTTTCTTGACAATTCATACCTTCTAACTTGCAAATATAACCAACATACTGTGAGAATTTTTTTTTTTTTGAACAATCATGCAGTTTCACAAGGTTTGCACAGCCTTTCAATTTAGATCTCTCTCTGAGAGCAATATTTTATATCCTCCTTATCTCTGTGGTGGTGATCAAACACATTACACTCACAAACAGACATTGTTTTTTGCAAATTAGCATGCTTCCATAACATTAGTTTATTTATTATTTATCATCAGTTTCTTTGTTTTTGCTACAATACGATACAATGTGTTGGGTTGAGTCCATTAGCCTTTAAAATGGCTTTAAATGGGATTTAAGGAGATTGCAAAATGGGCATTTTTAATTATATATATAAACCACCTAAGAGTTGTAAAGATGTTCAGTGCCCACGGAGATGAAGCTAACATGTGTGTACCTGCAAAGACTTCACAACAGGCTGCTGGGTTATTGACCAGGCAAATAGTAGTAGACATTAAAAGATTGAGAATTTTATTCGTTTTTTAACCATTAAAACCTTTGTGTTATGAGATGTAAAGGCAGCCCAGTTATAACTGTATGCTTCCTGTCATGATCATGAGCGCAAAACGATTATATATGTCAACAGAAATGAACAAAAGGTGTTTTCAGTGGTCACAATTAGGGAAACATGTCTCTTGTAGTCAAGTAAAATAGAAATTTCTTTAGGTATCAGGTAATGAATAGGTATTAGGTATTAAGTAATCTGAATGTAAACTTATCCTGTGTGTTTACAGTGTATATCATGAATTACCTGTGGCTGATTGTAGTGCTCAATGCTCATTGTGAAGACGTTGATGCAAATGATGAAGGTGATGAAGAGGTCCAGATAGTGGCTTGTGCACAGTGAGTGAATGGAAAGACGCACAGGAGAGTAGTCCGCATAGTATGGCCTCTGCTTGGCTTCTGAAACGCACAAACAAAGCAGAACGAAACATTAAAGAGCGACACATATCTGTGACTAAGTGTACTCCTTAAATGTGCCCAGTGGTGTGCACAGGGAGGTAGGAGTGAGGAAAAGTGATCTCCACAGTCTTTGCTTGGGTTGGAAAGCTCAATATTTTTTCTTGTATTGAACAAACATGCTCGTGTCTTAAATTGTGAACAAATAAGGTTTTTTTTGTTGTTTCTTTGTTTGGTTTGTTTTTTTTTAAATTACACAGTTAATCTGATTATCTGGCCAAACCGTCTGTGCACACGACTGATTGTGAGTTCAAACGTGAGAGGACATGAGCGTAACAGTCAGGCTTATAATGTATAGCCTTTGTGTCCCGGGCCTTAGTTTCAGGACTGGATGTGTTGGATTCACTGAAGTGCTGAATAAAAGCAAGCGGCTGAAGATAAGTGAAACGATTACTCTGTGTACTTGGCTTATCTTTGCTCTACACCATTTAACTTTTGTCTGAAGAAGAAAAATGGCAAGGAGTTATCGTCAATGTGCATTTGTATAATATACAGTCTCTCTAATAGATAAATTATTGGTATTGTGAAGATGTTTCTACTTTGTATTCCACTAAAATCAGGACTTCAGACAATACCACATTTTAACACACATAAGGAGAACTATGAAGTATGTATTACTGCTTCTACATAAAAAAATTTAAAAAAAATCCAAAGCCTCTAAGTGTTAAGTAAAATATGCTTGTAACCAAATGTTTCATACGTGTTTTACCAGACTGCACTCACATGGCCCTAACAGTGGGTTTTGAGTGTGCCAGTTTCTGTTACATCATGCCCTGTCTGTCGTTTGCATGCTCGTATTTGATGAAATGCTTGTGATGTCGAGAGGCTACCCAGGTTGTGTTCAACAACACGCTGGACTCAAGAGTGTTTTATATGCCCGAGCAAGTCTGTGTTGACTCAACACTGAGTCTTTAGGCTTTTACATTTAAACTGACGAGTCTCCAATTTATTTGCCTGCTTGTAAGCTAGGAAACGTGGCTGTGATGTTGAAAATGAAAACACTGGAGCCTCTCTCTTCTCCTGTAGCATTGCTACAGGATAAAATCTCAGTGGTTCAAAAACTGTTTTTCTTTGAAATGATGGATGAGTTTGGACTGATTGCATGGCCAAACCCTGGAGTTAGGGGAAACAGCTGAGTTTACTTCTTTTTTTGTTTGTTTCCTGAAGTTTTGGACCAGTGAGAAAACTAAAAAAAAGAAAAACAAAGACTTGCCTTCTGATTACACTATATATTGCCTTAAAATGTAACTCTGGAGCAATACATTATTTTACTTTTACCAATGTTAGTCTCTCTTATTGTTAAAGCATTACAGCATATCACTGGTACATATAGTAGCTGAACTGTATTCGTAGCATTATCAAGCAAATGTAAAAAAAACTTACTTACTTGGAAGGGGTAGTTCAGATCTTTTGAAACAGAGTTCTGTGGAATGGGTATGAACATTTAATGTCTTACCTGTTGTAGATAGCTCTATCAACGATCTCTGTTTGAAAAACAGAGTTTAATTCTGACAGGACTGACAAGCTAAGGACTAGTCTGAGGAGGCCAAGACTAAAGTGGATCACTTTAGATTGTTTGCTTTGGATTTTTTTTTTTTAAACCTTTACGTTGCTGACAATTTTGCATTACTTGGTTATTTAGACAGAGCTCTGTTATTTGCAAGCACAAATAGCAGCAACAGCATCTAGCTGTCTGAGGCACTTTGGTGTAGGCCTGACCAGCCATTAGCTCATCAATCTGATCAGAAATAAACTCTGTTTCTCCAAACTGAGGTCAAAGAGTTATCAACAGTATCATCTGTTCATAACTATTCCACTTGAACTACCCCTTTAATATCTACTAACATTTCTGCTACCCAAATGAATCCCAAAGATATTAGTAGGTATAGCAGCCAAAATGTCTGCTATGTTTCTGAGTCTGCCAGTCAAAGCATATTTCAAAGAAAGGTCCTCATTCTGCCAAAGTTGAGAGGTGTCTCCGGGTCTTGCACATGCATTCCGAGGGAGGGAAAGGATATTGGCATTTCACAGAGGAAAATTTTACGAATAAAATTTTCTCAAGACGTAATGAGAAAGGTTCCCTCTGAAACTTTACATGCAAAAGTGCCATATAAGTGTTCTTTAAGCAGAAGTAAAGTGGTTAAAAAATTTTGTTTTAAACAGGTGTTACACACGATTTATAGTACAAATTAAAAACGTCAAATATTGCTGTAGGTCTCATTTTTACAGTGAGCCGGTGGCAGTTTTGGGTCTTTATTCAGTTCTTTTCTTTGGTGCTTGTGACAATTTATCGTTTTCCATGCAGGGTTAGAGGAGGGTTGGGATAGGGCTGCATTCATGCAGTTACATACATGCGTCAGACTGGCATAGCCCACACCCTCTGCCGGTGATAAATCAGGTTTTTGTGTGAGCTAGCCAGTCTTTTAAACTCTCCCTCTTTTTATTTTTAGGTCTGTATTTATTTCCCTGTTTTCCCTCTTTTATCATTCCTCTTTGGTTTTCAAGCTCTGAAAGCAGGCAGTGCTCAGAAAAATAGACTACCGACCAGCCCCTCCATTCTCCTTACTCCTGCGCTTTTTATCTATCATTTTGAGCCTCTTCTCCTCCCGCAGGCGGGCCTCCTCCTCCTCCTGGTCCTGTCGGCACTTGTGGAAGTTCTCCACCACCACGCCGACAAACATATTGAGCACGAAGAAGCTGACGATGAGCAGGAAGGAGATGAAGTAGAGCAGCATCCAGGGATTGTGGTTCCTCACAGGCTGAGGAGGAAGGAGGAGAGGGTAAAAGATTTGTTTTTGCAATTTTCTTCTGGACAGTTTGTACATGTTTTTGTGTGTCAACAAAAAAAATAAAAACAATTACATTCAGCCACTGAACTGGCAAAACAAAAAGCCTGCATGAATGGGCACTGCAAAGTCTCACAATATGCTTTCAGATACAAGAAATAAAAAAAAAAATTTTTTTAATTCTTTGACTTTAATTTCACTGAACACGTAAAATGCATCAATAATCTTGCAAATATTAAGTATTTTTTTATAGTTGATTTTTCTGACACGTAACTCAGAAATTCCAACCGGAAGGCCCCACAACATCATTCCTGACGCTCCCTGACCTCAAAATCCAGTATGGCCACTTTGCGCATGAAAAGGTGGAATAGCTGCAATAATGAACTTTTTATTTTGACTTCTGTTGGTTTGTATTTCAGTAGTTCAGTCAGTAGTTCAGTCACACACACACGTCCAACATCTATTTGGTAACATGTTGCTACAGTGTTAAAATGCAAAGAACGCAGAGGAATCCATTATTAGCTTATGTAGTTAATTAGCTTGGTCACTGAGCTGAACATTTATCAAATCCTGCTGGTTTTTTTGACTCGGAACTGAAACAGGGTTTAGCCGAGTCTCACATCATTCCGAGATCTGAGTTCTGACTTTTAAGGAGAAATGTAGCATAACACCATCCAGACCGGATTAATAAGCTAACCACTAGTTGCAAGGCCAAAATAGACTGCTGCCATCTTCATTTATTTCCAGTTTCAAAAACCTCACAGTGGTTCATGCAAATGTTATTTTTTTTAACTTTTGCATGCTGTCACTTTTGCATTATATGTGTACTCCAACAGTACTGCACAAGGCTGCACTGGAAGTGTTATAGCTACCTATTTCTGCCACTATTTACAGGGGCAGGCAATTACTATTCCTTCAAGGAATGCCAGTTTTATCCATTACCTGTTTTTTAATAAATGGAACTTCTCACTTCTACTTTTTATCCTACTAGTCAGTACATTCAAATATTCTGCAATTGAGAGTCACAAACATGCAAGCCAAGATGAAATACATGACTTTTCTTTTTGATATCACATTTTTTCTTTGTCTCAGCTTTAATGTATTCTGTGTTTTGTTGTATTCAGTATTCAGTCAGAATAAATTTCCAGAACAGAGGAAAGTCAGCCTTAGGAGGGTCACAAGCGTTCACAAATATCCGTCCCTCACTGCACTCCCACAGCGAAACGTCAAACGTTTACCTGCTGATCCACTCCCACTGCATCCAGTCCATCATACATGATGTTGACCCAGCCGTCCTTACATGACAGCACGAACAGAGACATCAGAGCCTGGAGACAAAAACACAGAGATGTGAAGTAATGCTGCTTTGCCGACACAAGCTGAGCAAAATCTGTTAGAAAACGGGTCGTGGTGACCCATCATATCCTCCATCATGTTTCCCAAGCTTGTTTAATTGAATCCGTACCTGAATCAAGTTGTCAAAATTGTACTTTCTCCGTATCCAGCGGTAGTTGGCCATTAGGCAGTCAGACTTGTTTGTAATGTTTTTTGTGTCCAGACCTTCACAGTGGTAGAACTTCCCTTTGAACAGCTAAAAAAAATAAGCAAAAAAAAAAAAAAAAGAGTATAAAGATGGAGGCCGCTGGGGCTGTTAGGTTGTCATTTTCTCACTATCTCAGCTTCAGCGATGTTTGCCGCAACTTAGGCGTTCAGCAATTAAAGTCAGGGATAAAAGGATGTTTCATAGAGTTTATCCTTATTGGAAGATTTCTGAGTGCTTGACTAATAAATGTCCTGGGGGTTGTGTTGTTCCTTATCCCACTTAACCCAGCTGTCACTTTTTCCTCAAAACTCACACTCTTAAAGGACAAAAGCTTTGTGTTTGTTGTATATTCCGGTTACCTGAACTCCCTAAAGCCACAATCACATACAGTATTCAGGTGCTCAGCACTGCTGACATTTAAGCAGCAAAGGGTAAAATAGCTCAAGAGAGCAACAAAATGCTGCATAATCGGTGCAGCTTGTGCTAACATGGCTGTGTGGTGAAACAGTGATTACCTGGACCCCCAGGATTCCAAACACAATGAAGAAGGCGCAGCAGATCAAAACAATGTTCCCGATAGGTCGAAGAGACGTGATGAGCGTCTCCACAACCAGCTTTAATCCTGGGGCTCGGCTGATCACCCTGGAATTATATCATTAAAAACTATAGATAACAATAATAATAAAGTAAATGTAAGGTATTCTTGGATTCAGTTACACTCCCACAAAGTGAAAAGCCAACACACAACACACACCTGAGTGGGCGAAGTGTGCGTAGAAGGCGAAGGACTCGGAGAATCCCCAGGATCCTGTTTCCACTCGTGTAGGCCAGAGAGACCAGGATGTCCACCAGAGACACAAACACCAAAACTCCGTCCAAAATGTTCCAACTGGACTGGAGGTAGCTCTGCTTCCCAAAGCAGAAACCAAGAGCTACAACCTGATGAAGTAATGATGAAGTAATGGAATTATTAAAATGCCTATTAAGCTGCAGGTTCAAGCTCCAACTATTGATCTATGATAATGTTATTAATAATAAAAAAACTCATCAAGAATAGCCAGAAAGGTCAAATGGAAGAGTGCTTACCTTAATGGCCATCTCTGCTAGGAAGATCACAGTGAAAATGTAGTTGGATACACTCAGAAACACTCGCTCCTGAAGGGAAATGAAATCATATTTAGCCCAAGTTTACCTAAATGGACATAACTCAGTTAAACTAGAGCCTCAGACTGTAAAGACATTTGACCATAACACAAGCAGATGTTCCTTTTAAATGTTGATGAAATGATCAAAACTCTTACTTAATGAAATTTGGTGTGTGTTATCCTATTCTGTAAAGGATCTACCACAGTTAGAAAATTTTTCCTAAAATGCTAATGGAAAATGGATGGAATGTGTTTGTCTGACAAGCAACAAAAACAGAATAAATCCACTGACTACCTAAATTATAGACTAGTATTTATCATGTTATCTAATTCGCTGACACGCTCGTATCCTCAATGAGGACTAATTCTAACAAAATAAGATCATTCTAACCATCATCTGCTGCAGGTACCATACTAACTGCTGACAATGCCTCAGAAACCCGAACTATTTAGGTTTAGCATTTAGCTTTTGCCTTTTTTGCCATAAAACCAAGAACTTCACACACCAACCCTGACCGGTTCTGAAGCTATTCATTCAATGAACTACAATTTTCTGCTTTACTCAGTGGACTTTTTTTATTTTATTTTTGATTATAGCCTGTGCCTCACCTTGCTGTGAAGCTGAATATCGGGCCTCTCCAGAGCGATGGTGATGCAGTTGAGGAAGATGAAAACCAGAACCACATGGTCGAACAGTTTGTGAGAGATCACACTTTGGCACCACATACGGACTCTGAAAATGCACAAAATCTCCTTTAAAATATATATGGCGGTCACACAGCAGCGAGCAAAAGTAGCAAATAAAATAGGTAGACGAAAATAAATAGGACATGTAGAAAAAGTTGAAAATAGGGCAAATAGATATGTAGATTTGTTTTAAAGATGGATTTAAAGGTATAACACCTATTTTTTAATCTTTTTCTTGTAAATGAATCAGAAATGTCTGCTGCTAGAATTCAAAAAATTATTGTAAATATGTGTGTGTCTCACGAGTTCTCTGGAGAAAACAAGTAGAGCGTCCAGGTTTCATGTTCTTTACACCAGCGGGGCTTGATGTTGTGGATTTCTCTCCGGACCCAGTAGCAGAAAGGACTCTGCAGCGACGAGAGGTCACAAGTCCAAAAATAAACAGCAGCAACAAAATTACTTTCTTTGTCATTCATCACGACAAACCGCTATCAGCATCAAGGTGGTGCTTGCATCATGGTGGCAAATTGTAAAATCTTTATCACCACCATCATCGTGTTTATGACCCATCATATTTTTTTTTTATTCAGATACGAGCAAACAAACGCCTCACCACACACTGGGACCCCCATTACAGCACAATGATAGAAGCTTTAACAAAAGCTTGCATTGATTCATCTGCAGTTTAGTCTCTAGAATGACTGATGAATTGTTTTGTCAACATAATGTGATTCTAACAAATTCAGTTTACCATTATTCAAACAAGAGGCGCGCTGTGTCTCTGCATTTGATAAAGTCAATCCAGTTTTGTCATGAAAACGGCAATTATCAGTCAAACTAAAACTAATAACTCAGATAATTTGCCCGTTTACTGGGACTGGTCAAGACTACATGTGATTATTTTTAAAAGCCACTAGTCTTTTATACTTTATATTGATTAGGTTATTTGGTGGGATAAAAGCTATGGATTAGTAATAAACCTGCGAAAAAAAGATTAAATTCCAAGTTATGTGTGTAAATCTGGGTTTTTAAGGTAATATTTTAAAGTTATTTGAAGCAAAAGTTCAGATCTTTGAAAGTGAGATTTTGAGAAAAAGTTATGAAATAATTAATATCTTACCTGTTGTAGATAGCACCTTCAACAACTTTGGTCAGTCGGTTAGTCGGAGCAAATTTGTTATTAAAACAACTGCAATCTCAAAAATGTTCAACAGATGCTAGTTTTTGTAAACTGTAAAACAAGTATTTTCATAAAATGACAAGGCTATTTAAATGGTGGCAGAAGCAGCTAGCTGTGGCACTTCCACTTTTATGTATTTCTGCTGAAATATCCATGTAATGTAAAATAATGGTGTGTTTAAATGAAGTCAGAAGTAACCCACTTTGGTCCTGGTCTCACTCAAACTAGCCGTTAGCTCATCGAACTGCTAGATTGGCAACTTGATCAAAATTAAACAACATTTTGAGCATGAATTAAAGCTGGTGCTTTTAGGTTTTGTTTCTGCATTTTTGGTAGCTTTTACTTGTTCTTTAAATGTCTCATATCTTAGTGATTTTTTCTTTTGTGTTTGTTTTGTTTTGTTGTTTTGTTTGACTGAACTGTAAATCATTCTGGTTGACTTCTGTTGGTTTTAATGTACTATAAAAGTTAAATTGACATTGCCATCTATTTCTCCAAACTGAGGTAATTCAAAGCGCTATCTAAAATAGTTAAGATATTATTAGTTTGTATTCTTTCCACAGAGTCCAACTTCAAACGATCTGAACCTTCCCATTAATCATGAATCCTTACTTTGATACTTTGAAGAACTGCTTAGTGTTAAGCAAATGAAAGTTAAACCCAAGCTCATTTAAAAATGCTGCGTAAGTCGCTGGCAAAGAACATCATGTCTGATGAAGAGAAGCTGTATTACGAGGAATGAAGTGAACATTCGACAACACCAGTAGCACCACCAAACAAAGCAGGATTTAAACAGTTTCCTCAGTGTTGCTGACGTTAGCTACTCCTCATTTAAATCTATAAGGGTACAACAAACATGTGTTTCACTGCATAATCAGATGGAGTTAATTAGGACCAAACAGGTGGACTTCCAACTTAGCAAGTGGCCAAGCTCAGTGGAGTCTCGTGGAACTCATTAAAGTTTGTAATAAAACAAACAGAAGAGAGCTTAGGTCCACAGCTTTTGTACTTTAGGATTCTAATTAAAAACAGCCCAGAGTCAGGCCTCTCAGACTCTGCCTATTTGGCACACAGCTTCATACCCATGTGTGTGTGCCTCCTGTGTGTGTTTCAGTACAAAAAAACTTGCTGCTCAGATCTTCGAGGAGCTGAACTCCAAAATCCCTGATAAACACTCATCTCACTTAGCACATTGTACACACACACACACACACACACACAGGCAGCCCAGGACGACACCACAACCTCACGGCCGTACACCAGAACAGTGTTTGTAATGATCTGTATTCAGCAGAGAGGCCCTTTTGTTTCTGAGGATTTCATGGCATTATGAACTCAATTTAAAGCCAATAAAACCATGAGCATTGTCACAACAGAGGTCACCTAAAACCAACAGGGGACTGAACTGTTCTCTGAGTTTTCCACACACATGCAGACGTTTGCACTCACAAACACGCTGATAATTGTGCTTGTATGTACACAAGTTATTTTGGACCCACTGAGAAAACAATTACTACGCGAGCTAATGAATCAAAGCATGGCAATTAGTGTGCTCCCAGATCTTGCAATGTGAACACAAAACACCCTCCATGATGTTTCGAGGTTACGGAGAAACAAAAGACACAGAAGTCAAAGGATAAGAAACATACGGTATATACACACTCCTAATTTTACAGTTTTACCAACCGGGACTTAATAATCATCAGTTTTTCTTCAGGTCTTAAAATTTATGTAGATGAGCAACAACCCATGAGATTAGTGTGCTGTAACACATTTAACAAAGTTACGACCCTACTTCCAGCAGTACCTCAAAGCAACCACTTTCTATCTCGACACTACAACTTTTTCTTATTGCTTTAAAAGTTTCTGTCCTACTCTCCTTTCCGGTGTTGTTTCAGTTCTTTAGGAAGTGTTGGTATGCGCTGATGCAGGATTTTCTGAAGGTCTTAACACTACACTGTTAAGTAGTGCATTTCAGCACTCTTTTTACTCATTCTGTGGTAGACTTGTGTCTGGATTGACTGTCCTGTAGGTTGAATTTCAAACATAATTTAAACATCTGACAGATGGGCTCACATTTAACTCTTGAATACTTGAATGAGCCAAAATTATCAACCCTCCACCCCTGTGCTTGAGAGTTATTATGCAGTTTTGAGCTCTTTTTGTCCTTCCTGCAAACTTTACACTGTACATTTTGGTCAAATGTTTTGAGATTGAAGATGTTTTAAGATGACAGAAATTAATTTTGGTCTTGGCCTCGCATGGAATAAATGTTAGCTCCTCAAACTGAGGCCAGTCGAAGACAATCTACAACAGGTAATATTTTACTTGTTCATGATCTTTATATTAAATCTCACTTTAAAAGATCTGAATAATCATTTTAAAGAAGAAATGGGTAATACACAGAGGAACTGAATTTGTAAACAGAGCCAGTAAGAACAGTGATCAGCAATTTTTATATTAAAGTAAAACCACAGAGGATCTAATGAAATAGAAAGTTTTGGTCAAATGTAATTGTAAACAAAAAAAGAGGTTGATAATATACACTAAGACAGTGCTTCACCAGGGACCTTTAGGAGTCTCACTGCAGAGTTCTGAAATACTGTTTTGAAAACTATGAGTCATGATAACTTACGTCATCATCTAAGTCATCCTCTGCTGAGAAGTCATCTTTGAGGTCAGAGTTTACATTTGGGTCATATGTCAGAGTCCTCCCATTGCAGTCACCGTACTCTGCTATTATGGAGGGGCAAAGAGGAGACGGCAGCTGCAGCTCCATGGGCCCCGGCTTTAGTCTGTTGTTTCCCCCACCTTCCCCGTTTTCATCCTGGCCGTCCACCTCCTCCTCTCCACCTTCCCCTGATAAGAGGCTTTCCCTCTCTCCACTGGTGTCTCGCCTTTTCAGGCTAGGTGCTCTTCCCAGGCTGTTCCAGCTGGAGCGGCGGCTCCCCCACGAGCTGCCTGAGCCACGGAGGGGGAGAGGAGAACGCCGACCGGGACTCGAGAGACTCTGCAGACCAGAAATCAAATCTAAGTCAGACTTAATGCACCTAATGTAGACAGAAAAAATAGATGAGTTGAATCTGGACTTTTTGGGGCTGATTGTGTTGTGGGTCAGCTTCAACATGGAACTCAAAAATTGACAGCTGGAGAGAAGTTTATTTAGACAATCATAATTACAGTTACAAGTGGTTCAGACAGTTCAGTAATCTAGATTTCTCTCTGAGGCTAAAAAAACATAAAACTTATGTTTCTAGTTATCTCTATGGCCATAGTAGGATAAAATTACACTCTTAAACAAACATAATCCTAATAAATAAGCATGTTTTCATAACATTGGTAGACATTTGGTCTCCAAGCAAGGACATTTCAGTGATTTGTAATTTTCAGCCCCTTTATATCTACTGTGTTGTCTGTTGGCAACTGACCAGGTACTTTCTAAGTCTATCTTCTGTGCAGGACTAACATCGAGCATGATGAAGATGGACTTCATACTACTGGGTTTCAATGAAACATTCTCTGGATATTTCAAATGGGAGAACTAGACCCTTTGAGTATGAAAATTGAGTCCTTTTCAGTCACCTATGGTCAATTCAACCAATATATTAAAAAAAAGAAAGATTCCCAAAGCCAAATAACCAAATAAAAGCTTTACATTATAGATAATCGTTGCTAAAGATGATAATAATAGTAATTTCTTATTCCAGCATGTATTTTATACACTTAAATTCATTAAAAAATAACAAAAGTAGCATTTCTTCAAGGAATGCATATTGCCCATCACCTTGCAACTTAAAGTTTTAAGCAAAGCTCTTGCACATTTTAAAAGTGCTTAAGTTATGTGTTGTGGATGACTCTCAGCTACTTCCAGAACAAATCTTAGCTTAAAATATGAAAACTTGACTGATCTATAGCAATTTTTGGATTTGTCTAATGTCAGTTAGCTACAAAATCCATCCAATGGTACATGCAATATTTTGTTAACAGACATACAAACACACACACCTACACACAGACAAAAAAAATTACATAATTGTCCACCTTTCATGGCAACAGGGGGTATTGGACAGTTTCATTCATATATATTAACTTTTCAGTGAAGCTAATAACATAACTTACTAAAGAACGCTGGTCATAGGCTGAGGGGTCCATGGATGCTGAGCTTCCACGGCGAGACCCCACATGATCAACTCCAGCCTCGGAGAAACCCAGTCCAACCTCACCGTGTTGAGATATCCCCTCTCTGTACAACAGTTCCTCCTCTAAGATCGACTCGGGTCCTAGAGAGCTTTTAGGCGTGGGCATGGGTGTCGCTGCCGTGCGCATGATTATGGGAGGAGCCACGGTGCCACGGGGGTCAATGTGACCGTTAGCCGTCAGCATGAGAGAGTACATCTTTAGCTCTATGGAGCAGAGATAAAGGTATCTTTAGAAATGACAAAGCAGCAAGAAAACAGTGCAGGATTAACTGAATGTGCTCTTTATTTCACCGACCAGTGTCTCTGAACTGTTCGACCTTTTCATCCTCATCAAAATTGTTGGACTTCTTTTCATCATCTGACTCTGACCGATTCGCATCGCCCTACAACACACACATATATCCATGAAAATGAGCTCTTTTTCTGCGTTCGTTACGAGTTCTTTTTTTTTTAAGTTTACAATTATGAAAATATAACTTCTTTCAAAAGGACACAGAGTAAATTCAAAGAAGTATTTTGTTCTTTGTTAGGTTTATGTACATCCTCACCAATGTAACTGACAACATCCAGTACAGTGCCTCATTTCATAATCCGTTGCTTCAAAAGAGTCTAGATTTTCTTGTACTCTTTAAACGTGGTCCTGGCAGTTTTTACACATTTCCAGTTTTTAATGATTTTCAGAGGAATATTTTATTGTTTGTTCAGCTACTTAACTCTGCCCTATGAATGATTCAGGAATAAAAACAAGGCTCAAAAGGATGAACCTGTGTTGTGTTGACACAACAATTTAGCAAAGAACCAATTTTCTATTGCATCTTTTGGTACTTTACCAGCAGTCTGTCACAAAAACAGTTTGCTTTCATTCTTTAGTTCAATCCAAGCAAAATACCAAGGCTAAAGCATGATACATAAAATGTTTTTGTGCACCAACAAGGTGATTCCCAAAGAGCTATTAGCTGTAGACTTTGCATACAGAAGATGATTAACTGAAGGATAAAGAATCTCTCAGGTTCTGTGTCACATCTTTATTTGATTTTTCTTTTTTTTTGTTTCTTAATAACATGGCTTTCATATAGTGTTTTTTTGCTGTAGGTTTTTTTCTTGGCACTTCTTTTGCCCTTTATTTGTCCAGAATCATATTTTGAAGCACAGTGCATAATATGCTGTCATAGTCAGGAACTAGGATTGGAGCATAAATAAAAAGCAGCCAAAGTTCATAGAAGAAAGTGATTCTTTGGTGTATAATTTGGAGGTCAGTCTCAGCTACTACCACACTAAATCTTGGCTCAATATCTGTAAAACTGACTTAGTTAGAGTCATTTTTGTGCTTGCCAAAATCCCTTAGCTGTAACAGTCATCTTGACTCAAGTTACTCTAAAACAATAGGAAAATGGAGCTCTAAAAACAGAGTCCTGCATCTCCAACTAGAGTTTGCTTTTAAAACCCCAAACTAATAAAGAAGGAAGTCTCTGTGCAGAGGTTTCACCTAAAGCTGTCAAGCTGAATACTGGAAAATGATGCCAAGTGTAGCAGCAAATCAAATCCGTTCCGAAGGTGCATTTAAAAACCCAACGCGCTCATTCTCACCTCAGCCTGGAAGCCTTCAACCAAGATGGCAACTAATAAATTGAAGAGCACGTAATTGCCAAATGTCATGAGAGCAACAAAGTAGAGAGATGCCCATGGAGAGGTAGAAGCCATGCCGTTGTATAGCACCACGTTCCAGTCCTCCTGGGTCAGAATCTGGAGAATGAATAAAAACACAGAGTTAAGCATACACAGGAGACGAATGGAGGCAGAAATAGAAGAGGATGGAGGGAATGTAAGGTGTAGAGATGGATAATTAAAAGAAAAGAGGGGAGTCAACATCCACATTAGTGATGAGATAGAGGAAACAAACTAAAAGCCAATATGTTAGGCAAAAATCAATTATACACTTTAAATAACCAAATAATGAGCTACTTGTATTCCAGCAATACTTCAGTTTAAAATAACCTATTGGACTAGAAGCCGACAAGTGTGAATGTTTGTGTAGATAAGTGTGATTGATGGAAGAATCGAAAGCTACACCATCTTTCTGAAGGCTGCCCGCTCATTAAACACTTGCAAGTGAAGCAGTGCGCGCACACACCTGCTCGGATCTGTGGTCACTTGCCCTGAAAAAAGTCCAGTAAAAGTCCACAGCGAGTGGAACTTCTTCACATGACAGTCAGTTCTGGATAAAATGCTTCTTCAGCACCAAAGAGAGTCCTGCTTTCTACCCTCCTGCTGACGCATCCAGAAGGGAGAGAGAGAAAAAAAAATCTATCTGGAGCAATTGAACAATATCTCCACTGGGATGGGGGCAGCAAAAAATAGAAATCAAAGTGAAAGAGGGATGCTGGGTGCAATTAGGCACAATCTTGTATTTCTTAGCAGCAGAGGATTGGCTCAGGTACACACACAGCTAAACACCCGAACAGAAGGACACTTTGGGTTCGTTTTGACATTTGGTGTGCTCGAATAGATTACAAAGCTAACGGGATAAAAATTCAAATGCACACACATAAACACAGAAAATTGATTTTGTGCATGTGTACAGTGCAAGCAATGGGCTGCTCTATGTATCAACTTTACCGTTTTATAGGGCTTAAAAACACTTGCAGCTCGTTTGAGATTTTAACTTAAAAGAAAGGCAGACGCAAAATCTGTCTCACTGCATTGTTAAATCCATTAAAACCCACGGCAAAATTTAAAGTAATGATTCGGGCCTTTTGGAGTGAGGTTCTGTGGAAAGGTTATGAAAAATAAATATCTTACTTGTTATAGATGGCTTCTTGACTGACCTCAATTTGGAGAAATACAGTGGAGTTCATTTTGACTGAAATGACAAGCTAACAACTAGTCTGAGTGGGGCCCAAGACTGAAGTGGGTTGCTGCTGTTTTCAAAATAACTACATTCTTCAGAATTTCATAGCTGGCACTGTGAATGCAATTTCATAAATTGTTACAACACTGCCAGTTTCACTGTATTCAAAAAGAAATATGGTGATATTCCTTCTGGAAGATTGCCAGTTGGCATCAGTATTGCTATACCTAAAGTTGCTGCTGCTATTTGTGCTAGCAAATGATCATAGAATTCTAGGTAAATAACTGCACAATGCTAAAAATATTGAAAATTTTTCAGATTAGAGTTGTTTCAAGACAGCAGTAATCCACCTTGGTGGGTTTAGACTTGCTGTTACCTTGATAATCTGGTCTGAATTACACTATATTTCTCCAAATCAAGGTCATTCAAAGTACTATCTACAACAGGTAATGTATTAATTGTTCAAAACCTTCTATGGAACCCCACTCCAAAATCTAAACTATCCCTCTTAACCCAGAACTGCAGAGAAGTGACAGATAATGAAAAACAGCTTTAAATGCTAGTGTAAAACAATTTCATTAGGTCAAAAGGAAAATGTCATTTGTGCTCAAATGATCAGCTTGATTGTCACACGACTGATCAAAAGATGCAGAGGAGGTTATATCGTCTGTATTTTGGTGAAATGTCAGTGTGGTGTGGATATATAGATGAAGAGCCAAGTTTAGATTAAAAAGTAAAGCAAAACCTCTTCAGGAGTACAGGGACCCCCTCTTAGAAGGTCAAAAACTAACCTGGAATACAGTGACAATGGCCCAGAGTAGTGTATCAAAGTTTTTGCGGTCAGGGATGGTATCTCCATTCTCCGTTCGTAGACCGAATTTACATCCAAAAAGATGCATGCCCAGTATACTGAAAGGGAAACAAGAAATGCACAGTTGACAGCTTTAGCTGGATGAAACCTATCACAATAAAATCTCAAAAAACATTTTGTTTGATCTGAAGAAAGACAATTGACTAAAGAAGGTGTTTTTTTTCTATGTCTGCACCTAAAAGTAAAGATAAAAAGCATCAGCAGCATGCAGAAGGTGGCCACGTTGTCCATGGTCTTCATCAGCACCACCAGCTGTCTCCTCAGGGCAGGCAGGAAGCGCACAAGCTTCAGCACCCGCAACAGACGAAACGTCCGCAGGACTGACAGCCCACCATCCGCTTGACCAATTATCTCCCACACACTGAGAGATAGACACAAAAATGAAGCTTGTCTAAGAATAATATTATTGAAAAAATGTCTAGTTTCTAAAAGTTGGATTTTATGCTCAAAACTGACATAAACCTTTTAGAGACAACAATTAAGTCAAGTGGATGGTTATTACCTTATGATGACGATGATGCTGTCGAAGATGTTATATGGGTTTCTGATGTATCCAAAAAAGCCAAAAGCCAGCAGCATGAAGCCCATCTCCAGAACAAACATACTGGTGAAAACAATGTTACTAATCTCTAACACATCCGTCAGCTCCTCGGGCTTGAGGAAGAAGGGGGGAAAAAAGAGAGAATTCAAGACAAAAGAGAAGAGGAAGGGGGAAAAATGGGTAGGACAAAAAGGAAACCATTAAAATCCCCACTTTTTTATTGCTGAATGTTCTTTTTTTTTCTTTTTTTTGTGGTCTTTGTGCCGTGAGCTGATATTATCAATCAAGTTCAAGTTAATAGAGCTGCAGTCAGGCCCAATCAATCAAATGGGACCAACAGCACCGATATATCACTGCCGATCTACTTCGCTTACCTCACAGTACGCTCAACGATCCAGCAAAGATTTACGTGACCCCCACCCCCACCTCCCGTCCCCCCATAAAACATGCAGTCAATTCTTTTATGAAAAATGCAGCAATTCTGTACTCTGCTCAGCGTATTATGTGACCAAATCTGCAGCTCCGGCTGAAAGGCCGTGACACAAACTCCAGCAAACAGTGCAGGTGGTAGCATTAATACTAAGTCTTTAAGTAAATTATCACTGCCAACATGTAACAATACTTCATTATTGATAAAGTACCTGAATGAAAGCCCCTTCACAACCTAGAGTATCTGAGTGATTGCTAGAGATAAGATATTTGAGTCAGTTTATTTGAGACCTTTATTGTTTCTCAGGGGCAAATTTGATTTAAAATTCCAATAAAATATCCATTCATACATCCCTTTCCTTTAACCTTTTTTTTTCTTACTGGGTTGCAGGGGAGCTGGTGCCTTTCTCCAGCTGTCACTGTATGAGAGGCAGTGTACACCCTGAACGGGTCACAAGTCCATCACAGGGCCACTTAGAGACAAACAACCCTTCTTACTCTCACTCACACCTAGCAGCAATTTAGAGTTACCAGTTAACCTAACGCAGAAAGGTCGAGGGGAGAACCTGCAACCTTTTCACTGTGAGGTGGCAGCTCTAGCTACTGCTCCACCATGCTCCCCATTAAAATATTATAGAAATAAAATAAACAAAAATGACACAAAGCTGATTTTTATACCAGAGAGGATTTAGGTGATTAAGTGCACAGTTGTACAAATCCATCCATCCCTCCATCCATCCATCCATCCATCCATCCATCATCCATCCATCCATCCATCCATCCATCCATCCATCCATCCATTCATTCATTTTCTTTTGCTTATTCTAGGTTGGGACACAAAGGCAACAGGTCCTGGAGAAAAACTCTGGTATCCTACATCCCAGCAGCACTCTCCTGGTGGGTTTCCAAGTGTTCCCAGGCCAGAATCCCTCAGCTGAGATCTGAGTGTGCCCAGTCACCCTACAGAGGAAGTTCATTTTGGCTGCTTGTTCGTGGATCTTGTTGTTTTGTTTATGATTCATAACTCATGACCATGAGGACTGGAATGTTGATGAATCAGTTAATCAAAAGCTTTGCTTTTAAGCACAGCTCCTTCTTTGCTATGACAGCCTTATCCACGTTATAGTGTATGAGGTCAATCTCCTGCATCCTGTCATCGCTCGTGAACAAGACTCCCGGATGCTCGAACTTCTCTGTTTGAGGCAGAAATTCAGTCTTGACGCAGACGGATAATTCCACCTTATTCCAGTTAAGAACCATGGTCTGAGACTTAGAGGAGCTGACTTTCATCCCAACCACTTCACACTCAGCTGCAAACTGCTCCAGTGCACACTGGAGGTGATGACTTGAAGGCACAAACAGAATCACATCATCTGCAAAAAGCAGAGACGAGACTCTGAAGTTCCCAAAGGACCGGAGACAAGAGGAATCCCTGAAGAGTCTAACCCACTCTGCGAACTATGCAGATGGTTATTAAGGCAAGAAAAAGAAACATTTTGCAGACCTTTGGTGTTAAATGTGATACAAATTTTCAGGTAAAATACCTAATCTTGCACTTTGTAACCAAGCAACACAAAGGTTACTGATGGATGAGGACATACAAAAATGGAGGAATAGGTGTCAACTGACTGAAACCCACCAGTCAGAGTGATGTCTCTTTCCATTCTCTGTTTTCATATTTCACTTTTCTGTTGAGCAGTATCATGCTTCTTTGGTAACAGGCTTCACGCAATCCCAGAGATTTACATGGAAGGAATACGTCCCCCGATGACCAAATCCCTCTTAATCATAAATTCTTAAACATTCTGCCTTAAAGCCCTTAAGCCCAAGATCTTGAGTTTTATCTAATCTCACGCAAGACTGACTCATTAAAACATATTGCATTTGTGTGTGAGTGTTGGGGGGGTTCAACAAACCATAGTCCCACAGTCAATGAGTAGTCCTGACATGTGGTGTATAAAAGCAGACAGAAAACATCTACAACTAAAGCTGAAAATAATCATTTGTATAAGCCCATTTTCACAAATAACATTTAATAGACATCACATCTGTATACTTTATGGCACAAGTGCGCTAAATAAAGGACTACAAACTCGCTCTTACGAAGATAAATGATTCTTTTCAAGTGGGGTCATATGCAGTACTTCTGAGGAGAGGTAGGCTAACTGATTGGTCGACCAATTCATTAGGCTGAATATTACTATTATTATTATTTAAAATGGCTTGAGCATACGGAGTGAATCAACAGGCTAGAACATGTTTTGTTCCACTAAAGTCCTTTTCCCTTTCTTTGTGTTCTTTTTTTCATATTTTTTTAAAAACACTTGACATCTTTGTGTCACTCTACAGCCCACAAAGAAAAATAAAGTAACAACCATTGGTAATACAGCTAGATTTGGTTCAATTTAGGGTGAAATTTAATGCACTCTGACTAGACCTCTGTAGCCGACATTGGGAACAAGAAAAAAGTGACAATCTTTGCTGTTGGCCAAGTTTTGACGAACCAGCACATAAAATCCTTTTAAGCTCCTCAAACTGTTTTAAAGGATCCCTAAGCCAGCTTTCCTTTAGGCTCACATAATATAATGCCGCCACACATATATTCTGTTTTAACAATAGACTAGCTGGCATTTTCTTTACCTTGGAGGCATACTGTCTTTACAGCAGGGAAATGAGAAAGCACCCTGCAAATGGCACTTTTTATGCCATCTGACAGCATTATATATTCATCTTTATGTTCCACTTTAGAGACTCCATTGAGAGGGGGCACAGTGTGGCTGACATAGCAGGTCAAATCAATACAAATCAACGAAAGGGCACAAATCTGAAGGCTGGAGATAATGATGCATCAACGCTTGAGTAGTTACGCTGATTTTGTGTGATGCAGAACTACCTCAGCAAAACTAATTCACACTTCTTGAACCGGTAAATGGCAATTTCTAAACGCAAACGATAGAAGAAGCTGGGAGAGTTCATCATTAAATATGTGAATATTACATATGTGTACATATGTGGATGGTTGTCTGTGTTTTGTATTGTAGATGGATTGTTTTCTCCTTTTTGTCTTTCTAAATTAGGAACATTGAGTATAGCGAAATGCAGTATGTAAATATGGGGGGAGGTAGGGGTGTGTGTATGTGTGTATTTATGTAGAGAGAATAGTGGAAATCAAAGAAAATACACATTCCTACATGTATGCAGATATAGCTTTAGCAACGATTATCAAGTAAATGAGTTTAAAACAGGTAGAAGTTCTTACGCATTTGAGTTATTTCAAGTTATGAGATGTCCACGAAGCATCCTGATCAATTGTTTCTGAAATTGTTACTTTTAAGGATGGACAATATATATATAAAATTATCATACAGTTGCAATAATAGTGAGCACAATATCAATATTACTAAAGGACTGCTTGGACTGCAATAAATCAGAGGCTATGCAAATAACCTATTAGGTCAATCAGATGAACTATCCTTGATGCCTAAATCAAATTGATATTGTCCAAGATGAAAAAGTGAGGGATGGGCATTTCAAATAAATAAATAAATACATACATAAAACAACTTTGGGATTCTACATAGATGTAAGAGAACGCAATACTGATATAAATATTAATTAATCAGATTCATCTTAACCAGAACTCAAGGTAGTGTTAGCAGATGGTTAACTACCAGGTACAAATGAAAAAAGGCAGTTGCTTATCAAAACTACAATAAAATTAACTCTTAAAATTCATATAATTGTATCGACTCTGAATACTTCAAAGTTCAGTCTTTGTCCACACCGAAACATAAGTTTTCCAAAATGATCTTTTTATTTAACTTTTTTTTTATTATTATCAAAAATATAATGCAGTTTCTAGAAATGTTTTCATTCACACAGAAATACTGAAAATGACCCAAAATGCTGTAGTAACTATGCAAGGTCTGTATGTGGCGCTGTAACTCTGCCATGAAAGCACAACAAAAACAGACAACAAGGCGTGGGGCATGCACATGCAGCTTGCATCCTGGGTGCAGAATGTAAACAAAACAGAAGAAGAGGACGCTCTCAGGTCATAAGTTAGATGACAGCGTCATTTTTAAAAAGTTGCATTTTGGCTGGCTACATAAAAATGCAGAGGTGGTATTTCAAGATTTTTACATTCTGGAATTTGGTTTCAAAAAACAAAATTTTGGAGGGTCCTAAAATGCTGTTTTTATGTGAATGCAAGGCTGAAATGATAAAACCTTTCCACAAAACTGTCCCTGTGTGGACCGCCCTGGATTATCTTATGAATGTTATGATGACAGAACCAAAACAGAGGAGTGAAGAAAATGTGGGTTCATCTCAACTGATGTTGTTGTTGCAATATTCAACTATAGTGTTGCAAGATTTGCTACTATTGTGCAGCCCTAGTTTTTGAACTTCTTTTATTACGAATAAATTGGTTTATTTTATATAAGTCTAAATGAAAAAAATGTTACCGGTGCCCACAAAGAGGCATTCTGAGTGTTCAGATTTTTGAATAAAGCTCCAAATATGACCTTGCCCGAATACGAGGATGAAAATCACAACAGACATTCAGGCTTTCACACCCACACACATGCAGCTTCCCTTTGCAAAGCTGAGCAGAGGAACAACCTTGATCATGAATCAGCAACACTCTGTATAACAAATCTGAGAAGGGCTGAAGGTAATTTTGTCGCACAAGGCATAAAATAAAATATAATCTATGTAGATGATAGTGTGTTTTAGTTTTTATGAGCCAAAATCCTCAATATGCACATTAGGTAAAGGTTTTCAATATTTGGCTTTTGAAAAAAGCCAAACTGGGTTTTATTTATTTTATTTTACTTTTTTTTTCTTTTAAACCAAACCCAAACAACCACTCACATCCACTGTCAGCACGACGTCTACATCCTTGCATCTCTTCACACACTTTAACACCCTGGGTCTGAACAAACTTTGGCTAGGTGTCACACATGGAGGTGGATAAGCACTACAGGAAGAAGAAACTCATAAATAACACTTCAGTCTGTTTATGTGTGCTTGTATGTGTGTGGTACTGCCCTAAAAAGGCAACGGCTCACCCGGTTACTCCTAATGTTTACACCAAAAAGACAGAAACACACACACTTGTCATGGAGAAGGAATTAAAGGAGAGGGATGCAAGGACTTATACGGGAGAAGGAAAAAAGTGAACGGTCCATGTCTAAGAACCAAAACTTTCCAGATGTTGGCCAGAGAGACTTAAATCAGAAACACAAGCCAGGACTCTGCAACACTGTCTCAGCGGGTGAGTAAAGAGGAATAAATTGGGAAAGAATGGATGCTACACTCCTTTTACTTCATCCTGCAGATCCTCACTGCAGTCCATGCCTGACTTCCCAGTCTCATCTCCTTCCTAAGATTCTCAGATAACCAACTACCACTTTCACACACAATTGCCAACAGTTCTCATTAAACCTCCTGGGTCTTGTATAAGTCTCTCACTTCAGCTGAATGATTTTAAGGTTTTATGCCTCAGCAAGTTCTATTTACTAAAAAAAAAAAAACCTGATGCAAACCCACAGCTGCGTCCACGAATCTTACCTGTTCGTGGTACTCTATCCCCATGCTGAGTGTGTTGACAAGGATGGCAATCATAATCCCTCGGTTGAAGTATTTACTTTCAACTATCCGCCTCAGTTTTTCCCTAAAATGTGTCCAGGCCCGAAAGGCTCCGTTCCTGTACTCCACAACCCTTCGCCGTCGGAACCGGCTTCTGCATCCTCTTAGATCACCCCCCTGGAAGAAAAAAGAAAAACTTTTTGGTCACAAAAATCAAGCATTTACTCATGTTTTGCCAAGCGCGATTCGTTCAAAAGAAGTTGTTTTGTTTGACCTGGGGGAAGTCATGTAGTCCGTCAGCCTCGCCCTTTCCTCCCTCCAGGTCTCCTAGTTCCAGTTCCAAGGTCTCAAGGCTTCGGGCGCACAGAGGACAGCTGAGCAGCTCCAAAAGCAGAGGACTGGGCAGCACGCCTGCCAGCTGGAACAGGAGCCCCTGGCAACCTGAAGGGGTACATGGATGAGGATGGTCAGGAAGTGGCTGAAGGGATATTCCTGACTGTCTTTATGTTGCTGTGTCTTTGGCTGATTTCTGAGCCAAGAAGACATGTTTATTACAACGGACATATTACAGTAATTGCAAAAGACATGTATGTAGTTTATTTGTCACACAGAGAGATAGTGTATTTTAGGAATTGTAGCTAACATTCTTTGATAAATTCATTATAAACAGACATATGTTTGGCTCTAAATTATAAAAAATGCATCATCTAGTACTGCAATATCTTTAACTTATGTAAGATTTTATTAATCGTAAGTTTTCCTTTTACTGTGCTGATGTTAAAGTAATTTTCTTTCTGACCATCGTACATTTAAGTAAAGCCACAACAGAGACCTTGTTTTTAAATCACTTGAATTAGCATTAGATATTGTTGTGCTTTAAAAGAATAAATTTTTAGCCTAGCAGAAAAAAGAACTAATACATGTGAGCACAGAAAATAGAAAGGAAATATTTGTAAAACTGTCAAAAACAGAATACAAATTCTTTACAGGACATAATTTAATACGCTAATGTTAACAATGTTTTTAGAAGTCAAAGTAAACTGATGAATGAATGTGAACTAGCTCAGTTTGGGACTGCAAAGTTGGTTCTGTCTGTTTTTATTAGTGGTTATTAGTCTTATTAAACCCCCTGAAAGATGAAAATGGCTATAACTCAGTCAGTTTTCAAGATATTGATCTAAAAGTTCATGTGGTCACAGCCAAGTGTCATCCCCAACCCATATTTGAGCACTAACACATTACACAATCTTTATAATAATTTTTGGCATGCAAGGCAGCAGCAATGTGCATTTCTTGAAGAAATGTTGTTTAGCTGATGGCCTTCACTTGGTAGCAGAAAAAAAAGAGTTGGTACAATTAAATGGTCAGAATGGGGATTTGGGGATTATCTTGAGGTTTTTTTTATGTACTCTTTTCTACATTGAGCACCAAAAGTGGAGTTCATCAAGTCTGATCAGTTTGTCATAGTTTGGTGTTTTCAGTTTGTTGTTTTGATTATTGTCTTGTTTCGGTTTGAGTTCTTGTTTCAGTTTAGTTTTTCCTGTTCATGTTTGTTGTCATCATTCACCTGTCCTCTGCTCAGTAGTTTTCTGGTTTCCTGTCACACCCATCTCCAGCTGTCTTCACTTCTAATCACACACCTGTTCCCACTTCTCCTCATCACCCTCTGCTTTAAAACTTGGTCTTCCTCTCCACCTCCCTGCCGATTCATTGTTGTTTGCTCGTGTTGGTTCTAGTCTGGTCTCTGGTCTTTCTGTTTTTGCCTTGCCTTGTCCCGCCTCTGTTAACCACCTGGATTTTTGTTATTGTTAGTGTCAGCTTTTTGTTTGCAATTTTGTTATTTAAAAATAAATCTTTTTGTTTTTGCAATTATGAGTCTGCGAATTGGGTTCGCCACGCTCTCACCTCATCATGACACAGTTTGAGAAAATACAGCCATGTCTTGGAACTATTTATTCATAAATTCAGTGACTAACACCAAAACAGTCTAGACAGATAAACAGCACTACAGAGCTGATGAAAAATATTTATATTTCATTTGAGGTGGTTGATTTTTCCTCTGAGCTTACTGCCTTGGGTATGGGTTATTTGAAGGTGAGCGTATCAATATTTTTATTAGCTTGATGGGAACTTTAAGTCAGAACAGAAAAGGGAGAAGCAAATAGTGAGTCACTGCAACACCAGTAAAAAAAAAGTATAAGTGAACTTTTGCACACTGAGCTAAAAGGCTTTCCTTTTTCCATAAGGAGCACTAGCTGTCGCAGTAAATACTCCAGGATCATCATTCATCATCATCGTCATTCTGGTGATCCACTTTCCTTTCACCTTCTGTTCTCCAACTACAGACCTAAAATCAGGACAGCTGAAAGCTACCAGAAGCAAAGCTCAGCTGGTTGAAAAAAATAAGACATTTTATTCTTTTATAATTATTTGTTATCACGGATGAAAATTAATTTCTATGTCTTTTTATTCCAGTTCTTAACAGATTGCTCACATCCTTAGCAGATCACTTTAAGGAAAACAAAGCACGTATTGGGGATAAAACATCACCTTATATGGCATTAGGTTTGATCGGATTATGCTTTTTGCTTCAATTAGATTTAAGAATTACAGACTTTGAAAAGAAAAAAAAAACATTTTAAAGGACAAAGTGACTCATAAAGAGGCGACTCAGTCAAAACTAGGATTCATGCTTTAATCCTGTTACGCTAACTGAAGGCCTAGCATTCCTTGGAGGAATGCATATCACCCGCTTGCCTTTCATGACAGCGTTTTCATCAAAGATTAATTTCTGTGGAGAAATGACAGAGTTGTACCTGTTAAGGTCAACCCATAAGAATAACATTATATCTTGACATGTTGTGCTGAGAGAATGTGTTGTTAACAACTATTATGTCAAATTTTAGCTCAATGTCTGCTCAATAACTGAATTATAGACATTTTTGTTTTTTATGGTCAGTTGCCCAAAACTATTAAGTCACAAAACACTTAGACCAACTTCAGAAAAAAAACATCTAAATTACTTAAATCTGTGATTAGAATTCAAGATGACGAATTTCACTTGCAGTGCGTAGTGTGAGAATGCCGCATTTTAAACGCACTAAAATCATGAGAACCAATCAAATTTTCACCCCTCTTCTTCTTTTTCAGGCCTCTCCCTGTCACTGTCATTCCTCAGTGTATCACAGGCCACAAAGTAACACTTGGCTTTGGCCAGGAACTTATCTATGTCCACTTAATTATGTTTGGAGTGTCAGCTGGCAGGAGTGTGAGAGTGTGTGTGAAGTTTGCCAGTCATTGGCAGTCTCACCTCATTAGGACAGAACAGACACGTCAATCATCCCGCTGCTACTTTTTTTTCCATTTTGTCCATGTTGTCTCACCACTATCTGTTCTCCATCCATTTTTTTTCTCTGCATTATTCCACCTCCTGAGATTACTCCCCCTCTTCCTTCTATATTTTCTCCTTTTTTATTAATCTAATTTATTCTTCTCTCCCTGCCTCTCTATTTAATACTTTATGCTTCTCCTTTGAATATAATATTTTCCTTTTATCCCTCCTTTTGGGCAGAATACCATTACATACTTGTCTGCGCTGCTTTGCTTTGCATACTTTTCCTCCCTATATATATATATATATATATATATATATATATATATATGCTATTCCCTGCACAAGGATTTGACCCACTCGGTGTTAGCCCTTTATCCACCTCTCTGCACTGATGACTGTAACACTTGAGACATGGATTTCCTGTCAGGGCTTTAAGTGCTGCCTGAGACATAAACAGCACACGGGCTACTTCAGGTCAAGCTCGAGGAGAGGACACAGACGAGTTAAAAGATATAGCATAAAGAGAAGATGCAAGATTTGAGTATGGTAATGCCGAAGGGAAAATTTAAAACATCAGATTCTTAAGATTTAGGATGAAACCAGCAGTCCTTGAAGGAATGCATATTACCTGCTGCATGGCATGCCAAAGTTTTACACAAATATCTCCTCCAATCTGCTAGTTTGTTGTTATTTTCTTGACCGAACAACGTCTGGGTTATTACGCAACTGTATGTGTGCCGAGTATAAACCATAAAAATGTCCTGATGCTGCTCAGAATATCAGTCTACTCGGAGTTGAGTAAAGTTTTGGACTAAATCAATGTGCAGATCAGGGGGATAGATACACTTGCTCTATCTATGCTCAGCACACACGAACATTTGTGTACTGACAGATGAGAAACCCGTGACTAACTGAAACAAAAATGGTGTCATGCAAAAGTGTAGAGGTTTGATATTAGCTAATGGTGCGTTCTTTCACATTTCTCTGTTTTTGAGAAAGAGTTATTTTATAAGCCTGAAAAACAATTTTAAAAAATGGGCATTCTTTTTTTTTTTAGCCTGGACGAAGACTTCTGCCCTTCCTCCATACTCTGTCTTCTGTGACTGATGTACAAACTATTAATAATTATTTGACAGAACATCACTTAAAAAAATTGGTCCTGGTGAATAAAACACACACAAGCTGCTGGAAGATAGGAGAATGTGAGCTTTTGTTATGCCACAGCAAAGTTGACTTCTTATTGTGTTCAAACAGAGTTTTCTGTCTTGGATCAAGCAAAGTAAAAGTGAAATTAACTTTAGATCTTTAAACATGATGCACACAACATTTTCATTAGTTTTGCCTAATTGTGGTTTTCCCATTGATTTCCCTTTAGTTCTAAAGCTGGCCATGAGTGCAGTTTAGTTGTTCTTACTGTGCTGTCCCATGAGTTGGTAAAGCTTGGTCAGCGTCTCTGTGTGTTCAGACGGGGACTGATGCTGCTCTGGACTGCGCCCGCTCTGCTTTGAGTGTGACGGCGGCGTCTTACTGCTGTAGCTGCACACAAAGGACGGCAGAATAGTCGGATAGTTCATCCCCCCGTTCAGTCGCCCGAGCAATGTCCCCACTCCCTGAGTGACGACGGCCGGGTTGTCGCCGTCATTTTCGTTTGTACTTCCTCCCCGGACCTTCATCTCCAGCTCCTCCCCTGCGCCCTCTTTGTCCGTGTGCTCTGCGGATGCCACGCTGACCGTGTGCTGCCCACCATTGCTGAGGCGACAGTGTTGATGCTGATGATTCTGCAGGAGGTTGTGAATCGGCCTCAGCCACATTGCAGTGCCCGGACCGGAGCCCCTGCTGGAACCCTGGCCGTGACCATTACCGCTGCCGTTGCCGCCACACCCGCTGCCGTTTGGGTTCACCTTTTTACGCCGTTTGCTGTTCATATTATGAGAAACAGAAACAAAAAGTGAGCAAAGACAGGGAAAGTTAACCCTGCCGGTCTGTTAGCAAAATATTTTATGAACCACTGGACAGATCTTGATCAAACTCTTACAGGTAATCACTGCAGGTACAGCTAAAACCTATGTATGTTTGGAAGAAACCTGATTCAAGATGGCTGCCACAGGTAATCAGCTTTGGCAAAAACATGAATAGCTTTAACTTGGTCATTTTTAGAAAATATTGAGCAAAAATTTAAAGTAGTAGTAGCTGAAAGTCATCCACATAACATATTTTGAGCACTAACAGATTGCACAAGATCTTTATTTAAACCTTGGGGATTATTGGCGGTGTGCGTAATTTTTCTACATGGAATGTTAGTTTCATTTTTTTCTATATTTGCCTATGTTTTTGCGTGGTTGCATTGCCAAATTAAGCAAACAGCAATAATAAAAAGATAAAGAGATTCCAGCATCACACCTGTGCCACCCGTAGTACATCCTCTGCAGTCTGCGTCTAAATTTGCGGTAAAGGTGACTAATGTATCGCAGCATCTCCTCGTAGCACGAGCCGGGCTCACTGTAGCTGGCCAGGGTTGAGTCGTTGGACATGAAGCGGGCGCGCTGCTCCCTCATCAGGGCGTTCTCCCTTTGCTTTGTCTCCGAGAACTGGGTGGCGATGACCACGAGGCACAAGTTGATCATGAAGAAAGAGCCCACCTGGTTGGGGTAAGTAAAAAAAAACAAAAGAACAAAAAAACAGAAAAACTTCAGAATGTGATGCAACCTACTAAAAATACAATAATTCTGGACCATCTGTTTTCTTGTCACTTGAAGAAAAAAATAAACAATCAACACTAGGGCTACAAGCTCAAAAACTTAGTTAAGACTACCCCGAGGTGCTCTGTCAACATCCCTCTTTACAATGATTCTTTTGGTAGACACTTTTGTTTTCACTATGCAACTTCAGTACCTTTTGCTCATACTCCTTTTATCTCAACTTCAAGTGTTTTTCTGTTTCAATGCATAATAGGTACTTCTATATGAAACAGCGAGCAGGGAAGGAATTCAGTGTAAAAAAAAAACAGCCTAAGCTAAGTTTTGGTTTTTGAAACCACTCAAAAATGATCAGAGGAGTTCTGTTAACACAATAAAGAGTTTACAAGGTTCAAAAAAAGAGGGACATGATCCAAGGAGAGTTTGTTTACGGATGAACTTTGGGAAAGTCATCCTTTGGTTCTCAAAGCAGGAAAAAAGTGAGTTCACAAAAATGTCTTGTAAAAGCAATTTGTTGCAAACATGAATTCTGGTTAGGTAGGCAAATTATTCCGAACTATTGTGTATATTGCTTTTTGTGGAATTAAAGAGGTGCTGATTAAAAAAAAATATGTATTTCAAATTTAAGTTGAAAACTCTTATAGGTTTTATTTGTCTTTGATTTCTAAATCAGTTATAAGCTTATATGCAAAAAAGTTATGAAAGAGTCGTGAATTTAAGCACCATCTTATTTTAAGCTGGTTCCATAAGGTAGAGCGACAGATCTACAAAATGTCTGCATACACACCATCTCTGCTCGTCACAGTTTAAACTGACTCCAGACCTGCCCTGACATTTTGTTAACACCATGAGGTAGGGGTTTGTCACTCCGCTTTTTTCAGTGTTAGGGGAGGGTAAAGAGATATCTGGCACTCTTCAAATAAATCATGGTTTAACCTCACCCCCCACCCCCATTTAAAAATACTTTTACTGCCACAAAAACCTCTGTAATGTCTAGTTTGACATCTACACCTACACATTACAATCTAGGTGTAGAGGCAACACTACATCTCTCAATTTGTCTAAAACCAAGCCTTAATAAGCAGTCTTTCTGATGCACTCATTTAAACTTTTCTCTATTCTTCATAACCCAAAGAGTCCCACTCCACCCTGCCTGCCAGACCATTTTTTGCAACCCATTTTTTCTTCAGTTTATCCTCAAGTATGTAAACTCAAATGCTGCTGCCTGGTCAACTCCTTACTTTCTCACCAGTCATTATCCTTTCTCTCACTGGTGCACATCTGCTCCGTCTGTCTGCTGCTTTCGCACCGTTACTACAGATAGCTTACCTTCATCTGTCCAAGCTTTCCTACACCTACTTCTTTTAGGCCTAAAAAAAACTATCTGCAGCAGATGAACAGTATCTGAAAGTCAGTCTTTTAAGAAACATGACAAAACAAGACCTGACACAGGCCCTGGGAAGTTTATCATCCTTCAGTTCATCATCGACTGTGTGGCTAAAAATGTCCCAGTCGTGGGGTTTTGTAATAAAAGTGTGAATGTTGAGTCAGCATTCTCACTATTGTTTTCCTGGTTTTAGCTTCTTCAGTACATTTTTTGAAACCAAACTACTTCCATTTTTAAACACTTGATGAGTTTTGGTGTTTCAAACATTTATTCTTTTTGAATTATTTACTTTTATTTCCCCCCCCAAAAAAAATAAATAAATACCTCTATTCAAGACAGACAAACAAAAAACATTAAGATTTCTTCAGTTTCTTCAAAAACATTGCCCTATTTTTTGTCCTCCTATGCTCCTTGCTAATTTGATTATTTAGCTACAGTTTTGCTACATTAAGCTTTCAGGTATTGTTTTTCTGATTTCATAATTCTGTTGTTCTTGTTTTACCCATGTAGCAAAGTCATTTAGGATTTAGACTGCATTTTGCAGAAAATGCATTTTTTCTAGTTTTGATTTGTAGTCTTATTCTGTGTCAGATGATTAGTTTATCTGTAGTGTATTTCAAGTTCAAAACAAGGTTGTTATTAAAAAGAAACACAGACGGTATACTTACAATAATGAGCAGTATAAAATATATAAAATTGTAGAAGGAATGAGCATCCATGACATAGTACATAATGTCCACCCATCCTTCCAGAGTGATGACCTGGAGATGGCAACAAAAAGACAGAGACAGAAGAAACTTTTTAGATCAAGTATTTCCCAAACTTTGATATAGGAAACCTCAAGACAAAGTCCTTGGAATCTCTTTTAAGTGTGCACATGTGTGTTAGCGAGCGGGCGCCGGGGGACTCGCTGCAGCTCTTTCATGTAGCTGTTATGCTAATGAGTAATCGAGAAGCCGAAACTTGAAAGCAGTGACTCAGCTGAGGCCAACTAATAACACACTCGCACCTCAACTTTACACCCTCAGTCAGAATAACACATTACAGCATGAACTGCAAGAAGACGAACACAACAATGGAGCGAGTGCTGCACGCGTTCCAAAAGGCAGGTATGTGTCGATCTCTGCATCAATTAAATCTTTCTGCTTGAACAGATCATCTACAGAACAGCAATTAGTGTGTTTTTCTGCCAAAAAGAAAGAAAGTTGATTTTGTTTTTGGCAGAAATGCTGGGATTTTTACTGCTTCTGCGATTCCTTTTGTTTATCTTTAAAGATCTTTATGTTCACTGTTTGCTTGTCTGTTGAGGTAGAATTTTACTGAGCTGTGACTGTCAGAGACTAGTTGGCAACTTAAAATTGCAGGAAAACAGGCTAATTTTCAGCTGCACAGTCTCTGAATTATGAGAGTTTGCAACCAAGCAACCAGTGACCCATGTGGATGTTTTCAGAGGTCAGTTTTTGAAAATCACTGCCTATTTTTATGTGCACGGCTTGCAAAACTGTATTCTAGGGCATTCATTGAACAGGTTTGAGACGCCCGCAAAATTCGTTCCAAATTTTTTTAACATGTTCAAAATTCAAGGAACAAAACTGTGAGTGTCTGCAACTCCTGCAAGGAAACTGAGAAGCTCCACAAATGGCTCAAGACAAACTCCCTCATTAGTGTTTCTCACCAACTTGTCTCCATCACTCACAGTCCAGGGAGATCCTGGCTTTAGTTAGTTTAGTCATTTATCTTTAAGCAGTACTTCACTGGGTGACTGTGGGGACTAAATGAAAAGACAAAATTGCAGGGATTAAAGCAAAAAGTAAATCTTTTGACTGAAAGTTTTTTTTTATCTTAATTAAATGGTTAAACATGGTCTTAAATATTATAGAAACAATCACCTTTTACAAAAAGATAAAGTGTTTTGGTTTTAATTTAACAGTAAGTATAATGAACCAGATGTGACTGCCTGACCGGGAATCAAACCCTGACCACATGTGAAGCGAATACGCCAACAAATGTGCCAACAGACATGTTACACATGTTAGAGATTTTATATTTACATCTCGCCATGAACTGAGTGGTGCGATTCATTTAGGATATGGATGTGGTGAGGTGAATCTCTCCAAAGAGATGCTGTGGGTCGGAGGACGGTCCACTGCAGCACCCGGTTACAGGCTTGGTTGACATTGCTTACCAAGCAACATGTCAAAACCAAACCACACTCGAGTATCCCAAAGTATTCTCAAAAATATCCAGTTTGAAGCATTAGCCTGCAATCATTTCTTGTACAATACATATACAAATTAGATAAATTTATGAAGAAGAACGTGAGCCACAATCTTTATGTAGCATCCAGCAAACTGTAGCTCTTAAAACACTGAGATTTTCTCCTTGTCTTTGCTCTTTTCACATCCTGTCCCATCTTTTACTCTGAATCTCCTCAAATGTTTGGGGGAGAGATTTGTGGCCAAATACTGCAAGTAAACAGCTGCTGTGAGATACAAACACACAAATCAGCTAACTGGGGGAAGAAAAAAAAAACTAATCTCACCTAAGACTCCAAGTGTCATTTACAAAACCATCCCAAAAGAAGAAGAAATATATATATATATATATATATATATATATATATATATATATATATATATAAAATATGCAAACACCAAAATCTAATCTTTAAAGCTGTATGAGCTGAGACCACACGCGGGGAAGTTCTGAGTGCCTAAACAGGGATTAATACGCCTGTGTGTGGATATGAGTTCAGTGCCTGGTGTAATTTGAAGGTAAGACTTTCGTTTTAGAAAGTAATGTGCAAATCAAAGCATTTGAGAAACAGTCATATCTTTGAACCTGACTGACTGATAGCAGCACAGAAGGTGTTAGGTAAACATGACTTGGTCCCCTGGGGAAGTGGAACCAGTGGAAAGGGGAGAAAAAGAAGGGACTCATAAACAGAAGAGTCTGAAATTAAATCACACTTAAAGCAGTAGTTTAGACTTTATGAATTAAGGTTCTGTGGGAAGGTAATGAACAATAAATGTTTTAACTGTTACAGATAGCTCTCTGAATGATCTCAGTTTGGATAAATAGAGTTGAAATTTGACCGTAATGATGAGCTAATGGTTGAAAGAAGTGGATTGCTGCCATGTTTGAATAATTCCAATCTTAAAAAATTCACAGTTCTTCATACAAAGACTAATTTAAAAACTTTTACACTGCTGTCAGTTTCTGTTCCTGGCTTTTCTGGCAGAAATAATATTATATTCTTGCCAGAATGCACTATGGCTGCACAGGAAGTGCTACAGGTGCTGCTGCTACTAGCACTCATAAATATAATTTGATATAAATGTGTGCTGGAAAATTGACAGCAGGGTAAAGGTTTATAAAATAGCATTTAAATGAACGACTATAAAAGTTGTGAGACTAGAGTTGTTTTAAGATGGCAGCAATCCACTTTGGTCTTGGCTCCACTCAGACTAGTCATTAGGTCTTCGAACCGATCAGAATCAAACTCTGTTTCTTTAATCTCCAACAGGCAAGGGATTATAGCCACGACAGGCCATCACATTTGTCCAGTCTCACCTGGAATATGGCTATCCAAGCATAGCCAATGTTGTCAAAGTTGACGGCTCCCTTGTGGGGGTTGAGCTCCCCGGGGCGGCAGTCGTTGTAGTACTGGTTCCAGTTGATGCAGCCGTTAAAGCTGGCCCCTCCCACTCCAGGGGGCAATCCAATCAGAGCAGAACTTTGGAGGGAAGCAGCCAATGAGCACTCCACCCCGCCCTCAGAGTAGGGTGGCACACTGTGGCAGCGCAGCATCCCATTCTCACGGAGCGCCGAGCAGATAAACGGGCTGTCCTCGCCTTCCTCCGACATGTAGTAAGGGTTTATTGACAGGTTGTAAATTCTGGGCAGGAAAAAAATAAATAGGATTCTTAAGTTACAATATAGATTTCACATTCAAGATTTTTGATTTCTTTCAAAGAATCCTCCTTTAATGTTTTTATATGACTCCTATCTGCCCGTTCCAATAATTTATGCACTAAAAGCAAGAGAATCGAATACGTTTGTGTCAGGAAGAACATATTTGCTTCTCTGTGATATAATAACTAAACTAAAAAGCATCTAATGGGAGAGTGTGTGTTATTTCAGACAGACGGGATACATAATTTATTGGAAACAGAGACAACTCAAAGCAGACTTGTCTCTTAAATATTAAGCTTGTTTTTTGTTCTCTCTCACACACAGAAGAGATTCAAATGCATTAACTGTGGAACAATTTGTACCATTACATCAAAAGCAGAATAAATTCAAGCGTCTCAAAGTGACAATATTGGCTTCTTGAGGTTTTAGACACGAAGGTTGTTTTTTTGTTTTTTTTCTTGTTCTCTTATATAGTTTCACTCCCCGTGGCTAAATTGGTGACTGAGCTTTTCTCCGTCTGTCCTAATGCATTTGTGCCTGTTTGTCCATGTGTTTGCCTGATTTAAAAGGAGCGAGTGTTCCTCTGTTGCTAATGTAACTTATTCCATTACATCATAAAGATAAGAACAGGGTTTATTTACTTTTTATTACGACATGTGCAGTGTGGACAGACATGCAGCCTCGTATCCCTCCCTCTAGCACAGTGCGTCTGTTCTGAGCCGGAGCTGAACTGTTTGTATTTATGATTCTCGGATAAATGTTCTGCCATTAGACCCTGTTTTTCAAAGCTTTTAAATAACCAGTCGTGATATAATTCAGGTTTTTATTTTGTTACTTGTACATCACCATGTAACAAATGCATGCAACATCTTTGGATCAACTCAGACACATAATTTGCTGTCTTTCATTATGCTTTTTTAACCAAATGGATTTTTTCCCACTATTAAAGTAAGAGTTTGGTTATTTGAAGTGATATTCTGTCAAATAGTTGTCAGTAGTTAGTACTTTATGAGAAGAACACAGAGTATGTATAAAAAGGGCAGACATTTTCCTCCAGGCTAGGCTGAAGAACTGCTATAAAATTTGTTTTAAGATGTTAGCAGCTGGCTTTGCTCAAACTACCCATTAGCTCATCAGTCTGATCAGAATTAAACTTTATTTCTCCAAACTGAACCTGATCAAAGAGAGGTATTCATCAACATGTTATATGATTGGAAATGTACATTTCTGTGAAATCATTTTTGTATTTCTTTGAATGATTTTAATTTATTTTTACAGGCTTTTTTCTCCCAAGAAACAAGAAATGAGCAGATTTTTTTTTTTAGTAAATTTTCCTGCCCCTTCCTCATCACTTCTCCCTTTGCTCATCTCTGTATGTCCAAAGCATTACAGTGGATACACCCTGGAGATACTTGAGTGTCAATATTCTAAAGACAAAAAAAACATTTATAATATGCAGCGGTTTAGCACAAGTCTAAGTGTTAAGTGTCGCTCACGTTTTTATGTCCTCTCGCAGGAAGCAGCGGTTGCGCAGTAGTCCCGCCCACAGCTGGACCCCCACGATGCCAAAAATGAAAAAGACAAAGAAGCAAAGGAGGAGAACATTGCCCAGCATGGGTAACGTGTCGAGGAGCAGCGTCACCAGGATCCTCATACCTGCACAGTGGGACACAAACAGCAGAGGTGTCATGAGAAATTAATTACTCAGGCTGTTTAACAAGGTCAAATGCACAACAGCTGGTTTTGCATGTGGAACAACACTGACGCTATTGATCTTGTGAATGTGGAACGTTTGACTTCGTCCATGTGGCTAATAAGATCACAAGTGATGGCAGTAATGAAAGTGACAGTCATTGTTTTATCCTCGATGGTTTGAACTCACAGCTTCATTGTAGTCATTATTATTTAACCACATTTGTTCAGAATCCATTTCCAAATATCTTCAGCAGTAGCAGAGTCGGGGATCCAGTTCGTCAGGTCAACAACGTGTTCAGTTTTTCTTTACTTACATCACAGTCCTTTCTCATACAGATTAGATTAACAGTAATTTAACAAATATCTATATCTCTATCTATAGCTACTGTACGCTACAGTGTCACGACTAACTAATTTTTTCAGCTCCAGGAGAAAAATCTGCATAAATCTGCTAATATGTTAATACCTGGAAAGCAAAAACAAAGACCTTCTCAGAGTTTCTTAGTGATTAAGATGGGACTAAACTGCCCCAGGCTCATCAGTGTTCTCAATGCATTTCTTTCAGAAACTAATGATGAAATACTACTTAGGTACATTAGAGGAAAATCTCACTCAGCTGCTCATATAGTTGTTTTTCAGACCTTTTTGTTTATACAGAGGAGCTTTTATTTTTCTTATTATTAAGTTAAATCTAGAAATGATGAATAAAGTAATAATTATTTACATTTACCTTGATATTGTGATTACAAATATATGTTGTATCAATTCATTAAGTTGACAATATAGTGTCAATGTTTCACCATTGACAATAATATAGTGTATAACTATCATTCTTTGAAGGAATGCCTCTCACCTTGTATTTTAAACAAAGATCTAATTTAAAGTGCTTGAAGTATGTGTTGGGGGTGACTCTAAGGAACTAGCGTGGGAAATGTTAGCTCAACATCTGTCAAACTGACCAAGTTATAGCCATTTTGGTGTTGGCTAAGGTTGATTAGCTGAGGCAGCCATCTTGAATCCAGTTGACTGCAAACAGTAATCAGTTGTAGATGTCCACCTACAACTGATTACTTTTTGAGAGTTTCATTAAAATCTGTCCCCATGGTTCATGAGATATTTTTGCTAACAGGCAAAGGTAACTCCAGTCTTAAAGGGCAAAGTTTTAAAAACTGATCTTATTCAACCAGTTAGCACTCAGGGCATTTGTTGAAGATGACCCTTAGCTATTACCACACTAAATTTTAGCTCAATAACTGTAATATTCAAAATGCAATTGTTATGGAAAATATACTGTTTAATGATGTTTAATGCACTCATGTTACCTTTGATAATGTGTTTATCTGTTTTTTAGTGTTTGTGTGCGGACTTGGAAATTAAAATAAAATCGGTGCGTCTCTCCCACTCATTGACTGATTGTGCAGGTGCAGTATTGTGTCGAGTAGAGTTTCCCACATTTTTGAATAAACCAGCCGCTCAGATGCAAAGAGGGAGTCCCAGCATGCAATAAATAGACAGACAAACAGACAGAATCTGTTGAAGAATCTGTTTGCTCTCCCTTGTTGACAAGTTTAATAAACTTTTACTCTTAAGAAGATTCTCAATTTAAGCCTGGATTATTTTATTTTTTTCACAACAATTTGGCATTGCCGGCAGGATCCCTCAAGTGGCTGTCAGGGACACAGTGGTTAGGGACTAATCATCCTGGAATTACCTTCCAGCCTCCAATCCTCAGTGTAGATTTCAGAGAAGGGAGGACTGACCGCAAAAGTCCACAATCACTACTGCTGGGATCCAACAAACTTAAAATTCCATCTGTTGAGTAAAACAAGTTAAAATAAAAGGAATAGAAGGTAATTTGCAGGACTTATTGTGGTGCTGGAGGGAACTGGTTGACAGTGTTTGGCTAGAGACTAAGTCCAAGTCTTCAGACTGACAGGAAGGTAGATCTCTGGGTAGACCAAGTATGAGTCCTCAGAGTGATAGAAAGGTAGATTCTCCTCCTGGGCAGAGTAAAGAGGAGTTCAGATACTAACTTCTCCTCATCAGAGAGGTCTGCTTGAGGTAAGATGCATGTGTACCCATCAAGTACAGTGGATTCAGAGGGAACTGTTAAACACTACGGTTCAGACACCCATTAAGCACTATGAGATCAGAAAAGTCCAAGAAGTTGTCAGTTCCTAAAGGCCCATAGTGGACTGTGTGGAAAAAATAGAGAGGGCTCAAACAGACAGAGGTAAGCATCATAGTAGACGTTAACACAGATTGAGTATGGTGTTGAACTAAAAGGAATTACTGACATGTTCAGAGACAGGCTGATTTTGCACATCACAGTAAACTGTGTCTGTGTTTGCTGGAGACCAACTTTTGCGAACAGAAGTGATAATGAATGATAATGTTTTCCTTCCACAGGGATGTGATATTTGATTAACGTGCAGGCTTCGACGAAACTCTTTTGTGTGCTTTTTTTGTTTTGTTTCCATTACCTTCGCCAAGGAGGGCAGTGTTGGGTTGTTTGTTTGTTAGCAAGATTACTTAAAAACTAATGACCAGATTTTGATGAAATATTCAGGAAATTTTGACATTAACGCAATGAATATCTGGATTGCGATCCTTATTGTACTATATCTTATTATTATAGCCTTGGCAGAGGTTTGAGCTCTTCAAGTGCTTTTAGTTTTTTGTTTTTGTTTTGTTTTGTCAAGTAGAATACTTGTTCTGTGTTTTTGGTTGTTGTCCAAAAACACAGAATAAATAGTGTTTTGGAAAAAATAAAATAAAATGCATGATTTGACCTGAACCTGGGTCGTAAAATAATTCTTGAGTTGGTCCAATCGTTTTCAGTTACGTAGTTGAAGTGTTGTAGTGAAGCAGTTTAGGATTTGAGTTATTTTTTGTATTAGCTTTATCATTTTTATTCACATTTCTGTAGTTCTGTTTTATTTCTTGTTATCTGTGTGTTTTTGTTTGTTCCCTATTATGTGTAGTTTTGGTCCCTGTGCCCTCTGTGTTCCTTGTGCCATCACTCACTCTTCCTCAGTGGTTTTGTTCATGTCATCCTAACTTCACCACCTGCACCTGTTCCTGATTAGTAATCTGTCACCTGTGTCCTCTTGCTCATTAACCTCAGTATATATAACCTGTTCCTCAGCTTCCTGTCTGGTTTTCCCATTATATCTCCCTCCTCATGTTCCCTGTAAACTTTGTTATTCATAAGTGTGGGTTATTTAGTTTCTGCTGCCATGTCAGCCTTTTTGTTTTGCTTTGTTTAATAAATTAGTTTTACTTAAGAGCTCCTTATGTTTGTCTAGATTCTGGGTCCAAATCTTCCACCACCTCCATCCACAGAAACCTGATATTAGCCTATTTTGATTCTCTGTGGGTCCATAGCTGAAACGGACAAAAACGCAACTTTAAAAAAGGACAGGAGTTTTGATTGGTTCTTCCTGTCACCAAAATACTTGACAAAATATTCATGATGAGAATAAAATCTTATCTTGTTAAAATATAATATTCAGTGATTAGGATAAATTGATTTACTAGTAAGATCATATGGTGTGACACAGAGGGTCTGTGATCTGTGGTGAAGCAGCAGTTGGATTCTGGGAATTGTAGGCAGTACTGTAGATTCAGACTTCAATTGGACAGTTGTCTTAGGGTATTAGTCCATATTGTCCCGACACGAGAACAGATTTCTAATGATGGTCTATTAGCTGCATGAGGTGCTATTATATTCTAGGCAACACAATTTGTTATTTTTCTTAGAACTAGTCAAAACAAAATTGCAGCCCAAATACCTTATTAGAGCCTGAAGTATAAATCTAGGTGTCACAAACAGCACTAAAGTATTCTGATGACTGATTCAGGCAATCAGAAAATGTGTTTGTGTGTGCACGCTCACAATGTACAAACACAACTGCAAATTATCAGCAGTTGGCAGATAATTAGCAGAAGCCCCCCCTGCAAGCTGCAGCCCTGTTAAAATGAAATAAACAGAGCGCCGCTTGTTGTATCTAAGCTACAGAACAAAAACACACTCAACATCTGCACAACAACTCTGCTCTGCACTGAGGCACAAAGACAAACAAAGATATCGGGGAAAACTGAAGGAGAGACAAATTTTAGAGTTTCTTTGAGCCTTGGGTCCACAAACCCTCCCTCTCTGATCGTGATAGATAAAAACAAAGCCACATTTTGGAAAGAAAGCTGATGTTAAACATCCTCCAGGGGTCTCCCGTTCTGTTCACCTGGAAGTCTGTGAATGTGAGCTCCGGGGTCCGTTAGTTCCACATTTCTTTCACAATGACCTTGACTTTTCCAGCCCAGAGTTATAACAGTCACTGTCACCCATCGGTGCAGTTTCCCCCTCTTCCGGTCTCCAAGTTCACCTTCAGGTAGCAACTAGAAACTTATTGTGTCGCTTCACTTTTTGCATGGAAGTAAGGAGTGTTTCTGAGCTCAATTATTATATTTTTCTAAGCTATATATGCCTCAACCAAATGCCTGCAATAAACCAGAAATGTATTGAGCCAAATAGCTTCTGTGACTTGCAGCCCAGGAGAGAAAAACAACTTGCTAACTTGTTAATACTATTGTAAGTTTGTTATGACACCATTGTCTATGGAATCTCCTTAGCTGTAGATTTATTGCCACTTCTGTCAAAGAGCTTTTAGGGAAATGACAAACTATGTGTGAGTTCTAGTGAGCTAAAAAAACAAAACAAAAACAAATGCCAAACTCCCTTGCGTCATCTATCAGCTCACCGCTAAACAGTGAGAAGGCAGAAACCAAAATGAAGTTGTGCACTGTTCAAAGTAAAACAGGCTGAGAGAAACACACAGGACTGTATGAGAGGAATAAAAGGTGAATTAATCTAAAATATTGTAAACTATATTAAATAAAAGATGCTGACTGTCATAAAATGAAGTAAAGTGTATCAGCGGGGATAAATCAATGAGTTTTTGAGGTAGCAACACATAATACAGCCCCGTACTTACAGATTATGTTCTTTTTCCATAGAAGGGTCACAGAAAACCCACATGATCTTTACATGTGGAAATCTACATGCGTATGTGTTGTTTGTTCTTCCTTCTGCCGGGTTCACTACAGCAAGCAAACTTGAACAAAAGATTTGGCAAATGTTTTACACCAGATGCTCTTCCTGACACAACCTGGGCTTGAACCCTCAGCATCAGGATTATGAGACAGCTGCACTGACCACCGAGCTACCACAGCGCCACAGCTGAGCACATGTTTGCATGTTAAAATACCATGGGACACGAGAAACACATGGTATTATGGGGTTTTGAACATTTCCATGGTATAAAAAATGTGTGAAACCTGTATACATTTCCATGTAAATCCATGGAATTACAAGTTTTCCACTTGTTAAACATGTTTTTGAACTATTCCATGGGAACTTAGTGCACGTTATGCTTCTGTTTATCTCATGTAACAATGCAATTTTATTTAATCTCACAGCACTTGGATTAAAAATCACCCTTTAGATGGAAAGAAGAAGTCACCTGGTGATGAAACATGTCCAATGATGCCACATTTAGATCCATCACAACCCCTGAGATGAGGTGCAAAGAAATACAGGATTTCAGAAAGATATGCCCGATCTTATCACTAATCGGGGACTTACTTGGTACTCTGTTGATGGCCCGCAGCGGTCGAAGTACTCGAACGGTACGGATGGCTGACAGGCTGGCATTGTGGCCATCCAGAGAATACTCCATCACTCTGAAGAGACAGTTGCAAAAACAAAAAAAAAAACGACAAACTTTTACTTGACACCCTGCACTTCATGATAGCTAAAACAATACATTCACACACACACACACAAAGCAACAACATGAAGGAAAGAACACTAATCATGTGATAAGGCGGCCCACATAATTACAGTGCATTTGGCTTTAATCACAAAGCTCCAGAAGTACTTCTGATTCTGGACAATCTACATACACTGCAGCACAAAAACACAAGAAATATGAAAACTTATAAGCAGTTAGAAGGAATGGTTATAGTTTTATTGTGTTTTGTGCTCTGCTTTGTGATTGTGTGAGTTAAGGGAGAGTGGCTTTGGCCATATTGGTCAGGCCTCAGATTGAGGAAGTAGTTCCATAATGACCTACTCCTGATTGGTTCCTAATTGGTTCTTGGCCTTGCTCAAACCTGTATAGTTTCTCCAGTCGTAAGCCAGCAGGAACATTGCTCTTTTCACCAATCTCCTAACTGTTAGCCCTGATAACTGCTGAACTTTGAGGCTGAACAAATAAGCTTTTAAACTGCAGGCTTATGGAAGAAGTTATTTTTGAAAATAAGTTGCTTTTATCCTCTTCATAAAAAGGTAAAAATACTTATTTTTGTCCTACTGTCCATATTTTGTTTAGCTGTGGAAGAAACACCCATTCAATACAGGTAACTTTTAAGCTCAAATCGCTGATTGCAATCTGTTCCCACCTGCAGTTTATTTTGAAATTTTAATTTTGGCATCATTTTTATCAGTTTCTCTTTCAGGAAATACTTCATAAAGAGGAGAAAATAGAGTTAGTGCAAGCATAAAGTACTAAGATTGTCCTTGTCACAAAAATTGTATGATTTCCCACCCATACTCTGATTTTCCTGCTGACAGCGGAAAAAAAGAAAGAAATGCTACAGGCATGGAAAAAGGCAAATTAAATACTAACCCTGCCATGACAATGACAAAGTCAAGCTGGTTCCATTTATCACCGAGGTAACAATTGGAGCCAAAAATTCCAAGAGCCACCATCTTGATGACCATTTCCACGGCGAAGAAAGCAAAGATGCAGTCATCCAACACCTGGTGCCACAAGATAAAAGCAAACACACAAAATGAGTGTTCAGCACTGATAATACCAACTGAAGAATATTTGTCAGATTCTCCTTTAATTCCTTTATCAGTACAGAAAGACTGAGGAAGTTGTGTGAAATACAAATACTGTATATTGTTTGTTGTTTTGTTAAATTTCAGCAGAGAACACTTCCGGCTTACTGTGCTTATAGTTGTGCATCAATTAATTAAACTGTTTTCACAGCAAGAGGAACATCTGTACCTGAGTTTAATGAGCACACCTCCAGGTGTCACGAAGTAAATGTATGAGAAGGGATTGACTAACAAACAAAACAAACAGTCTGATACACTTTAAAACTGAAAGGAATCTTGTTTATTAGGATAATGGCACCAAAATAGGTGTTAAGTTTTGTGTTTGATGCAGAATAAAAGGCCATTTGTAAAAAAAATAAGATAAAGTCTGTACATACAAAGTAACTAACTCACATTTAGCCTCTCACATGAGTGTTAGTGGATGCAGGTGGAGCCTAATGAATGTCTGGTGGGGTATTTACTGATGTTTTTTTAACGCTAAAAGGGATCTCAAAGCCCACAAAAGACGACCTTTTTGGCTTTTCGTATATTCTGTATCTTCAACTTCGGCTGTCATCTGAACCAGCCATTCTTGCTTAGCTTTCTTGTAGATTGATTTAGAAAGTAGCTTCCTTTACTCCTTTTCCATTGTGGTGTGAGTGGTGACCTTCTTGTGATGAATTTATTTTATTTTATGTATTTTTTTTTCTACCAACACCCTGATGTATGTACCCCAACAGTTTGTACAGCTACAAAATAAATCTCAACATTTAACTTAACTAGTATGTTGAGTGTGACTCTGTAGTACTCGTGTCATCAAGGTAAACAGCACATTCCTCACTGCCATATGCCACCATATTGCCTGCTTCACAAACCGCTTGCTGCTTTTTGCCATTACTGTCAGTAAAGAATGTAAATGTGCAAGGTGAGTGACATGTGTTTTCATGAAGGGCAAGCAAACGCATTATGACGCGAAAAAAAACAGCACTTTGCCATGTGCAAGAATGTTGTTATGAATCCAGCTCACAGTGTGAAAGTCACACTCACCTGTAGGATGCGGCACCACTCTGACAGGCAGGTAACATCCTCGCAGGGCTGAAACATCCCCAAAGTCACACAGTTGAGCAGGATCACCAGCATGGACACGTGCTCGAACCACGTACGAGAGAAAGTTAAGGTCAAACAAGTTTGATGTCATTTGATATCAACACCAAAAGAGGGGAAAAAAATGGTGTGCTGCATAGCACAATTATTTTTAATGACATTTAATCTGTATTAGAAAACTAAAAACCACAACCATTCAACAGTAAGTGAATTTCAGCACACTCAAAACATTGATTTATGTATTTGATACAGCCTGATCTAGCAGAAGCTTATGAGGAAGCAGTTTCTTCATCAATACACTGGAAAAGGATGCCAACAACTAAAAAAATCTTGTCTTTAGTGATGACAAACTGCTGCTGATCTCACTCTGGGCTTTTAAGATTAAGAAAATAACATTTCCATGAGTTGACATCTACCGCAGATCTTGTTGCAGTGCTTGTTAATTCTGTTTTTGAAAGAAAGGCAGATTTTTTTTTGTTTGTTTCTGAAGGGTGGTGTTCTTTACCTTTTTTCAAGAAAGTAACAGTCACTTCATGGCACACCAAAACTTGTGAGAAAGACCAGATACAGTTTATAGTTTCACTTTCTTAAAGACCTCATAATCTGAACATATTAATCTATTTATATCATAGCCCACAATTATCTTAGATTTTAAATCTTTTTAAAACCAAATGCCACTAATTTTAATTCATTGCTTAGAGCATTGCATACTTTGACTTTCTGAACTGAACATCAATATTTCATTGTTTTAAAGGAAAATATGAATAATTTTATGCTTGGAACAGAATTCACAGTGAGCCTAATTTATCGGAACGGGTGGAAAAGGAGGCGAACCAAAGGCGCAGACTCATTTTCAAAAGAAAACTAATTTATTAAACTAAAATATATACAAAGCAAACGCTGACAAGGCAGCAAGGACAAAGCATAAACTAACTAGATAAACCACAGGTGGGAGCAGAAAACAACCAGGACTGCAGCAGGACTGAAACAGAGCGAGAAAGACAAACAATGAACAATGAACCAGTGGAGAAGTGGAGTAAATGACCGGGTTTTAAGCACAGAGGATAATATGTAAATGGGCACAGGTGAGTGATAATCAATGCTGACAGGTGGAGGTGGGCGTGGCAGAAAACCAAGTGTTGACTGAGTGTAACATAAGTGAAGCACCGAGACAAGACAAAACATGAAGACAAGAAAAGAAACATTCAGAATACAAAAACGCAAAGAAAACCCAAATCCTGATATAAATAGCATAAATTTGGGATGAAATATCACAGGCAGTTACTATTTTATTTTCAATTTTTAATTTCTATTTCATTACTATATATTAATAATGAACATTTATGAGCCATAATTCTTCAAACCAATGGGCTTCATGAACTGTATATCTGCAGCCCTAATTTCTAAAAATTGGCATCAGTAACTGGTGAACTTCATTCACTCAACAGCTATTTTTTATGTAGTTCGGGATTTTGTTTTGTGAAAACCTTTTGTATTAATGTCTCGGCCAAAAAGAAGAAGCTTAATTTAAAGGGTACAAATGTCAGATGTCTCCTGACTTGACTAGAGAAGCACGTAGGAGTAATCTCATGTGGATTACCTTCTACTTGTTTAATCCTTCTTTTATCCTTTTTGGGCGAGCAGTGAGATTATCTATTTAGGACAAGTTAGAAAGAATACAAGCAACTGTTTTGTTTTATTGTTGCTTCACTCTCGGTTAAAAAGGAACTCTGTGAGCAGTGGGGACTTAATGTTTCAGCCCGCATTGATGTCTTATCTCATTAATAACAAACCAGACACCAAACAAAACAATTTGATTTGCCTTTAATGCTGTTTGAGTGCATCGGCATAGACGGCAACTTAAATGGCTGTCTGTAAAAGAAAGCAAATCTGAAAAGGGCTGCCCAGTTTTGAAATCCTCCTGTTTCTGTTTTGGTTTTAATCAAAAGAGCCCAAACACCTAGGTGATGTGTTGTGTACTGCAATGTGGAATGAACATACTTATTAAGAGAACAAACATGAATAAAATCAGAGTGCATTAGTCACAGTCTCACTGATCACACTCATAATCCCTGTTAGTAGAACAGGCAGCATGTTGCAGCATGATCTAATATAACAAATCAGGCGGGGGGGGGCAACAACAACACAGCTCATAATGTATGCATTACAGAGAGAATATTATAGTTATTCCGAGGCAACTCTAATTTCAGAACGTCTCATCATTATACCACGAGGAAAAAAAATAAAAAATCCACAGCAAGTAAATCGAAGAGTAAAAAAAGAAGATGAGTGGGAGACGGAGAGTGAAAAGGAGGGTTTATTAGAATAGATGAGGGGAAAATGACGAGAGAAGAAAATGGCCTTAAATCATACGTCTAACAGAAGGGGGAATAAAAAGGCATTGAAACTGCTACTCTTTGACTTGTGAACTGAGCTGCATTGTTGATGTGCTCCTAGTATAGTGGTCTGATAAAAAAACAAAGTTAATTCAGAAAAACAATGATCACTATTTCACTCAATTATCAATAAATGCAGACCTATAAAACTAATACTATTGTATAATACTCAAAACTACATTATTTTTCACACACCTAAAGATACAGCTGCAGATTTCCTGTTATCAGAACATATTAGACAGAAATGTAATAGAAACAAGTTATTTTTTAATTTGTTCAACACCTGTTTAAAGTAGAAATAAGTACAACAGACATTTTAGACACAAATCAAAACAAAACTACTAATCTTTCGTCAAAGTGGTACCAAAAAGCTCTGACTTTCTAAAAGATGTTTTTACATATAGATACCATTTTTTAAAGAACCAAAGTTGCGAACTGAAATATACTGAACAATATGATTTTTGCAACATGTTAACCAAAATAATATTAATTTACAGACGTCTCCTTTCACAGTTATAAGTTTTATGCGGCTTGCAAAGATAGCATTGCACCAATATGTGATTAATATTAATGCAGACAAGCTTCCAAGCATGTGATGAACCAAAGAGAGGACTTTGATTGCAGAACTGGACTGAAGTTGGAGTGGATCTCAGGGTATGGGAATATTTAATGGAAAGAGGAAAAAAAATCAATTATTTATGTTTCTGCTAGTTTTCAAGCTATTCTGAATAAGAAAGAAAAAAGAAGAAGAAAAATATGCAAACTGACCATCACAAAACTCAACTAAATAGCCTTTGGCTGTGCCTTGTCCAACACACAATTAGGATTCAATTTGCACCTCGACACCTCGTATTCTGAGCCCTGGCTGACTCTGCTCACCTCTGATTAATTAGGCAAACCTGACAAATTTGCTTAGGCAAAATGCCACACTTATTTAGGAAGAGTTGCTTCTGTTTGCTGAGAGAGAATATGACAATGTGACTACAGAGAGTAATAGAGATCAATTAAAATGTAGCTGTTAAGATGTTGCTTATATTTTCTTTATATCAGGAATACAGGTATCTGCATCGTCCGTTAGTGCAAATAACTCTAGTTTCACATTATTCATGTGTACATGATGATTCATAAACATTTGATTTTGTCATGATTTTGTGATACATGGATTGTCATAGTGATACTGTGAAAGTGTGACACTGATTTTGTGTTGTTGTAACACCAGTATTGTGTTACTAAAAGTGTAATATTGTGGTAAAGATATTGTGATACTGCTATGGTAAGACTAATGTTGTAATACTGTAAAACCAGTATTGTTATGCTGATATTGTGATACTAATATTATTATATTTTGACACTGATATTGTTTTACCATTGTTGTGAAGCTGATACTGTGTTACTAATATGTTAATGTGAGATTCTAATACTGATGTTATAATCTTGTTGGATATTGTGATACTCGCTTGTTTTTTCTTAACATTCAAAGAACATAAACAAGTAAAAGGGAGTTATAAACCATGAGCTTTTTGTTTTGTTTTTAGTCTAGAAATATATCAGATGATTATCTAATCAGTGTAATACATACAGTATGTAATGATGCCTTTAAGGCAGTTGCAATAAAATATTGTAAATACAACTACTAAATTACAATATGAGGCTGCAAGTAATAAAACAAAGAAACCTTCAGTTACATGGAAACGGCTTCTGGTACATTTCGTCTGTGTGCAGACTTCAAGCACACACATGCAGGAACCAAATCAAGCTACGTAAGGTCGATCCCTCCTTCACAGATGAAAGATTCAGTAATCTGCGGCAGAATTAAACAGAGATTTGAATATTCAGAAAAGCTGTCTGTTTCTCTTCTGCCCCTCTGTGCCTTCTTGAGCTCCGCTCCCTCTAATTCCATTCTAATCTCCACAGTCAACACCTCACGAGTCCTCCTGTGTCTTCAGTTTTCCCCTAAAGATGCAAACGTGCACGTTGTGCATGCATACACATAAAGTGCAAGTCTTTAAAGCAGAGGCAAGCTGACACTGAAAAATGAGCTCAATGTACACACGGATTTGCGGTAAATGCAAAACAACAAACTACGTTTTTTTTTAGGGGGGTTGTGCAGCTTGTGCTTTAAACATGTAAACTGGTTTCAACACAGATGTGTAGTTATGTTTTCCTTATGTTGCAAGATTAGCATAGCCCAAGACTCAACTCAGCTGGTCTCATTTGTTGTGAAAACCTTTTGTACCACTTTGTGCTCTGAGCACAAATTGGCACAAACTAGGTCTGTGTCGCGTCACACTGAATGACACTGGATGACATGAATTGCTTCTGTTCATAAGTCGCTCACTTAGTGACTGCTCAGTTCTGACAGTTCAATAGGTCTGCTTAAAAACGTCTCAGCGTATAAGATGGCTCACCATGCCATCACTAACATAATAATTTAGCTGCTCCCAAACTGAACCATGAGTCATTTTCCACAGTTCAGCATTATAGTAGTTTAAAAGCATAAAATGTTCAAGTTTTATTTTGCTTGTCAAAGTTCTAAATGTGTTGGGGATGACTCTCAGCTTCAACCACACCAAGTTTTAGCCCAATATCTGTAAAGTTACAACCTTTTTTGTGCTTTCAAAAGTTAGTTAGCTGTGGAAGCCATCCTTAATCTTTTTTACTCCAAATGTTAGTCAGTTGTAGATGTACAAGCAATGATTTCTTTCTGAGAGTTTCATTCAAATCTGTTTTGCTGTTCATGAGTTATTTCACTAACAAACAGACAAACAAATAGATACAGGCAATTACATGTACTAGTGGAGGGCTTTATTTCTGAACATGGTGCACGAGTGTAGCGTTGAAACACTTTAAAAGTTGCCTTTAGAATGGGCAGACATTTTTATAGGTGGTTTGATGGAACAGCTTTCTATCAAAGTCATGAATAACTTCAGTCAGTTAAATTAGGAAGAATCTCATAAGAAACCAGTCAGAAATTAAAACGTGTGTCTTGCAGCCGGATGAGAACTGAACGGACCTCTGCTGAAATGTGACTGGCCCCTAAAGTACCCCTGTCCAGTCAATAAATAGTAAACTTTCTCTAATATGGCCCTTTAAAGTTTTTTACAACCACGTAAATGCTAATATGTAAACAAACACCCAAATTAGATGTGGATTTATTTAATAATGTTTTCTATTTGTCACAAAGAAACAAATATTAAAGGACTCAAACATACCGACATACAAAAACAAAAGCTACAGTTGCAGCTAAACTTAGCATTAGCTCGCTAGCTATTTGACATTTGTTCACTAAAACATTTTTAAGAGGCTTTTACTGTAAATGTGGTTTTATAAGTATATTATGATTTCGTACTTTTCCGATATTATTATTAACAATGACAATGTCGTGCTTACATACATACACATACATTAACCCAAAACTACGCAGAAAAAAGTGCTTTGTTTACATTGAGTGTGTACCTGCATTTCAGACTTGCCTATAAATATATCTGGAAAACTACTGAAGTACTGTAAACACTTTCAAACTGTACCATTTGATGTAGATCAAACTTTTTTGTTTGTTTTCATAGTTAGCTATAAGTGCCTTTAAAATATTTTATAGCTATCTGTGAAAGCAAGAAATCTACACATTTGAGGCTGAATCTTTTCCTAATTCCAACAGTGGAAAAATGTTAAACCTGAGTGATCATTGATTAAAGAAAGAAATAAAGGTCTAACACTGATTTCCCAGTCAAGAGAGTTGACAAAAGCCCCCTAGCTGCTACAAGCAAACCTTATTAGTGTCAACTCTTCAACCAAAAAAACACTGAGCTAATATTGTGTGGGACACATTGTACCTTGAGGTTAATTGAAATGCAAGTATTGTTAACAGATTTGTACAGTGTCAAGCAGTGTGTGTTTCCTTCCATTTTAAGACAATGTCTGAACAAAACAAAGTCACAAAGTTTTAAGCAGTTCCAGCATAAATTTGTGATGCGTAGAAAAGAATGTTTTAGTGTAGTAAAATAAAATTTGGACGCTCTTCTAGTTTGTCGAACACTGAGCTGTTTATTTGAGCAGTAAGATGGATAGGAACTTTGCCTGTTCCGGAGGATAACATTTTTTTTGACAGGGCTCCAAAAAACACAGTCAAAACAGTTAAAAATTGTGCGTGCTTGTCAAAAAAACACAAAAAGCACAGGTTTAAAAACACATAACCATCTATCAGCACGTTAGCGAAGCTTGAGAATAATTTATTGCTCTGGAATACATTGTAACATCCCTACAAACTAAAAATTGATGGTAAAGGAACAACCAGTTTGTAAAAACATGTTGGTAAACACACCAAACCAGGCTTTATATTATGACAAGTTGAGACAGGGAATCCATTGGCCCAGTAATACCCCCATACAAGGCGTACATGAAAGCACACAGGCATGAGATCTCAGAGCACGCAATGTCAAACCTATTCTACAGTGCACACAAAGTCAAGACTTCTCCAGTTCAGCTGTCAGATCGGTACACGAGCAGGCTGCAGAGGGGTGGAAGGAGGCTGCAGTAAACTGTGGAGAAGGAACTAAATACTACAGACAAAGAAATGTTCACTTGGCTCCCATCATAGCACCATTTCATGCCTACATACACTCACTACTTGTTTAATTAACAGTACACTTAATCAGATTTGCCTCTTTCTTGCTTATTGTTCTCTTTATCGTTTGCATCTTCACTGTTGTTTATCTTACTCAGTCTTTCTTTTATCCTCCCTGAGTTGTTTTTTTTTCTGGCCATATGAGCAAAATAAAAACTACAATGTTGTTTTGTAGCTCAGAAGCAGAACTCATCCCTTATCTGTTTCACGAGTTATTGCTTTTGTTCTGCAAAATGATACCAATTTAGAATGTCCAATCTGGTTACCATTCTTCAAATTCCCCTTTGTAACTATATAAAAGAATGTTTTTTCTTTCTCTGACCACATGTTCACACAAGAATCCTTTTATACAGAATTTCTTGCGCTTACCCATAGCCGGGTGGATGAGGTATCAGATTAGGTAAGGAAACCCACTCCTCAGTGATGCTCTTCAGTTCCTCCTGAAGCATCCTGAAGCTAGAGAGGGAATATAATCCCTTCATCAAGTTCTGGGTCTTCTTCAAGGTCTCCTCCCAGTGCGACCTGCCTGAAAAAAACCTTCCAAAACAAGTGTCCTAGAGGCACTCAAATCAGATGCATGAACCATGTCCTTTTGATGCAGAGGAGCAGTGACTCTACTTTGAGCTCCCCCCAAACAATGAATCTCCTAACACTATCTCTTTGCTGAGCCTAGCCATCCAACGAAGAAATCTAATGTCAGTCACTTATATCTGGAATCTTGTCCTTTCGATTATCATGTTTCATGACCATAGATGAGGGTTGAGATGTATACAGACCAATAAATCAAGAGCATTGCAGTTCAGCTCAGCTCTTTCCAAATCATGACAAACCATAGGAATCATTATTGCAGACAAAGCTCCGATCTATTAACCCATCTCTCTCCAACCAACCAACAAGACACCAAGATACATAAACTCCCCCGCTTGAGGCAAAAACTCATCCCTGACCATTCCACACAAGAACATTATTTAGATCGAACAAATGACACTCAAATAAATCACAGCAGAGAACAATAGGATGGGGTGAAACACAACCGCAGGCGTTCTATAATTGAGAACTCCTCTGTGTCGATGCAATTGGTCACAGCAAGTCGTCACAATTTATAGAGCCGCATAACTCTTGTGTTAAGCACACTTGCGTTCTTGTGTTAAATTGCATTTTTCATTTCCAAATGGATAAGCTCAAACCTGTTCCTTTACCTCGTTCCACTGTGTAAGGAGAGGATGGGAGGTATTTACTGTGTATGATGTGGATCAGTGACCAGTCACAGCACTTAGCTCTGCCATGAAGACAGATGGCACAGGGAAGGCAAACCTATGCATCCACACACGGAGATAAAAGGGACTGGAAACAGACACAAACTTTCCTGCAAAAATGAAGTGTGTTCTTTAAGTGGTTTAGGGGTTAATGAGCCTCTAAAGTCATCACTGAAATATTGGAAAGAGAAGGCAGCAAAGACAGGTAGGGAAAAAGAAACAAGACTCCATCCCCGTCTGACAAAGTAGAAAAAGGTGAAATGTAAATGACTCTCAGCTACTACCACTGCAAATTATACCTATTTTTGTACTTGATAAGGGTGATTAGATGTGGCAGCCATCTTAAATTCGGCTGACGCCAAAAGTTCATCAGTTACATGTGCTTCCAGTGATTACTTTGTGAGAGTTTTACTCAAATCCATCAAGTAGTTCATGTGATATTTTGCTAACACACAAATTTACACACAGACCCAGGCATGATCGCCTGCTGCCATGAAAGATGGATAATAACGATTGATCCTCAAATGGCCAAATCTTTGGTCTTTTCTCATTCATGAGTGCCAGTGGACCAGATTCTTTTTGACTTTATCCTTTTGTTGCAGTACTGACTACCTATCTACCGCAGCCCCCTTTGTTGTATACATGTAATTTCTCTAATGCATCATATAAATTTATTTAATTTTCTAACCTCGTATAAATTCTTGCTGAAGTCAAAGAAAATGTAATCTCATTACAGTGCAGGAATATTAACCTTATTGCACTCCTGGAAACAAGGTTAGCTCTCCTTTCTTTCCCCCACTTATCCTCCAACATCGTTTACGTGTTCATCCCCCATCCCAATATTCCTGACTGTCACCTTGACCCCCTCCTCCATTATCCACCCATCTGTCCTCTTAGCCTTTCACCTTTGTGTTTCCTATCTCTATCTCATTTTGTCTCTTCCATGTTTGTGTCCGCCCAGACTCATTTACAATCTATTTCTCTGCCTCCTCATCCCCATTTTTCATGCTCCATTCCATTCGTCTTTCATTAAAGGAAAACAAACTCAATACAATCAGCTGTAATAACCCAATCACACTCCTGACTCTGGTCATACAGCCAGTCAATAGTGTGTTACAACTTGAGTGTGTCTTTAAAGAAGTTTGAAAGGATATTTTGGTGGTCTGTTTTCAGAAGAACAACAATTTGTAGGATCCTTTCTGTGTATACTAACATTATATATAATATATGTGTAATTGTTTTCTGAAAAGAATATGTTGAAGAGACAGGTCAGGTCTTTTGAAGTATCTCTGTGGACAATCTCAGCCTGGAAAAATTCTGACAAGATTGACGAGCTAAAGGCTAGTTAAAGCAGACTGGTCCAAGTGGACTTTCTTCAAAACAACTCCAGTTTTGACTCATGCAAACACTGTTTTATAAGCCTTTGCATCGCCTTCACCTTCACATTACGTGGTTTTTTACATGGAATTTGTTGGTTGTAGCAGCAGCTAGTTGTGGCAATTCCAGCAGAAATAGATTTCTGCCACAGAAATCCTGTCATGAAAACTTTATAATAGTGGTGGAAAGATTTACAAAGTAATCAATTGCTTTCATTTTTTTTGTTTTAATTTTTTTTGTTTTGTTTTAGGATGGCATCAATTCATTTTGGTCTTGGCCCCACACTGGCCAGTTAAAAACTGAGGACAGAGCTATCCTCAAATAAGATATTATCTAAACTTCATAATTTAATGAAAGCAGGGAGAATATGTAGAAGTTGAAGTCGAAGAAAGTTGAAAATGAAACTGGTTGTGACTGTGAGTGTTTTGGTTTATCAGTGGAAAGGAATGACTCCCTTTTAACAGGAGGAAACCTTCAGCAGAACCAGGCTCAGGACAGGCGGAACAAGGTCTATGTGCAAGTTGTGTTAACTGTTCCCAATTACTGGTTTAGAGATAACTAAAAAATATATGTAATTTTCCAAAACTGTCTGAACTATGTCAAACTGCATTATCATTGTTCAAATGAATCTACCAGCTGGCAACCTTTAAGTCCTTTGTTTAATTATGAAGTAAAACACTCACAAGTATTCTTCTCTTTTACATCGTACAAACACATACAAGCATGGTTATATGTATTACTGTGCTCTATTTATTAGTTTCTCATCCATGCTTCCATAGAAAGTCATTTGCAATATCTTGATTTTAAACATTAACAAACTTATCTCAGTATTATAAAACTGTGTGTGTGTTTATAATTAAAGGACCTAGTCTCACTTCTAGATATAAATTGGGCAGATTTCACTGACTCAGTGGTGAGCAAATCTCAGGGGATCTTATTTCTACTCCAGCCAACCAGCAGCCTCAAAGAGCTCTACAGGATTCAAAGCTTCTCCAACTGCTGGCATCGCATGACTGACCATCACAAGCCGTTTGTCCTCTTCTTTCATAGCTTTGTTCCCTATTAATGAGCTGTTCGCCGTCTTCTTTCCTTTATTGCTTTTCATAATGTATTGTTCATCTCCAAGTTCTGTTGCTCTAAGTCCAAAAGCCAGCCGTCATCAAATTTTTCCCCAAACTTTTTCTTTACTTCACTCTGTGGCAATGGAGTGCTTCCAATCCAGATTCCAAACCCCGTTTGATGGAGATGATTGTTCATTTATTGCACCATCTGCCACAGACGACATACACCTCAAACCTAAAAAGATCCTCCTCCCTGCCGTGATTGCTACTTTAAGGATTCAGCCAACAGGATGACTACTTGCAGAGCTGCACAGTGTCTCGTGTGTCTGCTGTGTGAGCATGTTTGTGTGTGTGTATGTGTGTGACTGAGTATGTGTGAACTCCAGATTGGCTCATCTCAGTTGAGTCCCTAAAGAGAGCCCAATTCAGAAACAGAAACTCATAAATCAGCCTGTCCCTGAACTCTCTCCACTGTTCCTCGCCTCCCTGCTCTGTCTTTCATCTCTCCATCCCTGAATTCCTCCATCCCTCCTCCACCAGCACCCTCGAGAGGACGCTGAGGCAGCAGTGACGCAGTAACGCCAGGATTCCCTCCGTCTTACTGTTATGTTCCGTCTGCTGCATGTGCTTTCATCTCCCACTAATTTCAAACTTTCCACCTACTTTCTACGTGATTTTGCATCAACCAGCAGCACCGGTTACAACACTGGGAAGAAGCAGCAAGGAGAGGCCATGGCAGTCTTTGTAGTCCTTTACGGCAAAAGAGAAGCAGATAAAATCAAGTTAATGTTCCTGAGCTGTAATGAACATATGGTCAACTGTTCTGAAACCATTTTGATGTATAACCTTCCTGAACAGAAGGCACCCCAAGGTGAGATTTCCATCACTGTCATTTATTACATCATGTACAAAAACACTGTGTCTGGTTCCTTGTGTCACAGTGTACCAAAGAGGAAAAAGTGGGACTGAAAAGTTAAAAAAAAAAAAAAAAGGGAGACAGTGCCCTAAATAGAGCAGCTGCATCTGGTGGGGCCTGGCCTGAAACACACACACACACACACCATGGGGCAACAAATTAAACAAGCCTGAAAAAGTAAAAACCTTTTGGTTCCACCTTGAGGTACTGTATGTCCTGCATGCAAACCTCAAACAAAATTTTGAAAAATGTCTTCCTTACTATAAAAATGTGTGTCCATTCATCCATCCATCACAGGATCAACATCTTAAGCAGAGAGATCCTTAGACCTCCTTCTCCCCAGCTCTCTCCTCCACCTTATCTAAAGGGTACCCTGAAGTGTCCTTGGTCCAACAGTGAAAGACAATTTCTTTAGCAAAGACCTAGGTCTTCCGTGTGGTCAACTCCTGGTGGGGCATGTCTGAAACATGACCCTGAAAGGCGTTGAGTTTTATAAATGACAATACTCTGCTATATTTATCCATGAAACCTAATGAATCAAGTCAGTTATTCATATTACAAGCATGTCTTTGAGACAAAAAATCCTGAATGACCTAATTTTCTGCTTTTAAACTCAGATCATACACAGGTTGTGGTTTTAGGACCTGCACATCTTAAGGACAAACTTTGTAGCCTTTCATTTCCTCTGGATGACATTAATTTGGCCTCCAGTTCTAATGTAAATAATATCAGTATTAGTTTTTCATCATTACATGTCATTTAACCCCAACATTAAAAATATGTTGGGGACTGCTTTTTTCAAGCTATGTACCGTAGTATCACTAAAATTAGAAACATCTTGTCCAAAAATGATGCAGAAAAACTGATCTATGCATTTATCCCCTTCCTGGCTGAACTACTATAATTATTTATCTGTGTGTCCAAAATACTCTTTAAAAGGTTTTCAGTTGATTCAAAATGCTGCTGCCAGAGTTCTGATGAGAGTTAAGAAGAGAGATCATATTTCTCTAGTTTTAGCTTCTCTCCATTGGCTCCCTGACAAATTCAGAATATAATTAAAAGTCTTACATGCAAAGCCTCAACAACCCAGCTCCATTTATATTAAAGATCATTTTCTTTCATATTTCATACTTTCTAACAGAGCACTTTGCTCTAAGACGGCAGGTTTACTTGTGGTTCCTAGAGTTTCTAAAAGTAGAATGGGAGGAAGAGTTTTCAGTTCTCAAGCTCCTCTGTTGTGGAACCAACTTCCACGAGACTGACACCCTGTCTACTTTTAAGACGACCCTGAATATTTTTCTTTTTGATAAGTCTTACATTTATTGTTGGCTTGGGTTTCCTAAGATATCCCTTAGTTCTGCTGACCACATTTCCTCACTCTGCTGCTGGCTTTACTATCTACTCTCCATGTTTAAATTTGTAATTATTTCTATCATTAACATGTGTTTTTCTTTGTTTATCTAAACTACACCTAAACCAGTCATTCTGTGTTTGTCTAAGTCTCTTTCCTTTCCTCGCAAACCCCAGTTGGTCGAGGCAGATGGCTGCCCATCCTGAGCCTGGTTCTGCTGGGAGTTTTTCCTTTCCACTGTCACCAATGTGCTGCTCAGGGTGAGAAATCAATCAGCTGGCTCCTTTGGGTTTGAAGGAGTGTTGCCTCTAGCTTATCCCGATTAGCCAAACACCTCACCCTGTCCTTAAGGGTGAGTCCAACCACTAGACAACTTTGCCTTTTGGCTTAGCACTCTCTTCACCATGACAGATTAGGGCATCAACCTCATCCTCACCATTTTCAAACCCAAACCAAGTAGTTTTATCACATAAACCCATTCAGCAACCAATGCAGAATTTAACCTAGATAAAAGAAAACGGTTGAGGTGTGTTGCTGTCAAACTTCCATCCCACTGTTTACACTTCTTATTTTCCATGGTTAAAAGTTCAAACAGTCTATATCTTAATCATTTTCATGAGCCAACTCAGTGCAGCCCTTACCACGCCCTTCTCTGTCTGTTCCCGGAGCTATCAGTTTATGTGACAAAACTTTGTAGCACAAGCTTTGTGTTAAGAATTCAAGTCTCATCCTGTACGTAATAAAAGTCTGATGGTAACACTGATATTATCGGGCGTATATTCGGAGACTTGAAACAGTATCTCTGGAGCAGCAGAGGAGATTGTATTTACACAAGGTGATTAGAGCTCGTTGTGATATCACTTCATCTTCATGAGTAAAACCTAGCATGTATCTTTTAAACCACTGGTCGTGGAGATTTGTGCCACAGACAAGCTTGGGAATTCCGAAAGCACTGAGACACAAATTTAAATCGGTATAGATCGGCGACTGATTTATAGCATTTCTACTATTACATCTGTAGTGTTTGCACGGTGTATAACTGGATTCCAGTAAGCTGTGTAAATCACGTCGGTATATCTTCATGATCAAAACATGCAGGCCGTGGATGACTGTCAGACACAAACACTCTGACTGATCGGTGAGATTACGAGGGCCACTTTTATCCTACACGGTGCTCTCTTTCCCGTTTCTCTGACACAGTTTTGACAGGATTCTGGTTGCTTAGTAACCAACAGCAGTCCGAGGATTCCAGAGAACCGTCCGCAGAGAGAAAAACGAAGGAGCGTTGAGGACAGGAAGGTGGAGCGTTGTGTGTCTTTTGTCTGCATTTTAGCCACTGTGTTTACATTCTTTTTAGATTGTTTTCTCAGTAATCGTTCCTCCTTCTCCTCTCCCCCTCCCCTTCTCCTTCTCCCTCTCCTCCTTTTTTTAAACCAGTCTCACGCTCTAAATTGTCATGGGAGAGATTTAAGAAGAAAAAAAAAAGATCACCTCCCTCTCATTTCCCTTCTCCTTTATGCCTTTTTCTGCCTTTCCTCTCTCATCCTCAGCATGGCAGCTACATCACCAATACACGCAACTTAATGCCAACGTAATCCACTGTATGAGTTCTAAATGTTGATAAATGCTTAAATGTTCTATTAATCTCATTGTAAACTTTCAGATGAGAATCATATCCAACGCAGTTTAAGCTGAACCTTGCCAATAGAAAACTACACAGACCTAAATCCCACGATAATAAAAGAAACTTATAGTGTAATGTATAGAACTGTTTTACTGATTTGCTCAACTGTTTGTTGTGGAACCTCATGGCTCTCTAGAGGCCCATATAGTGCTGACTTCACTGTACTGTTTTACTGCTTTAGTATATTTTATAGTTCAGTCCTGCAGACCACTTCAGTGACTGTCGGACTGCGTGGCAAACAGTATCTTGTAGCAAGGAGTTCATATACTGTATGCATGCAAAAACGATTAGATAATGAACTCAGAAGCAGTCAGTTATTCGTTAGAAATATTCATTTTAGTGGTTTTGTTTTGACATCAGACATTTGTTGGTTGTTTTAGTCTTAGTTCTGTGGATATATTAGTCATCCAGGGCATGGTAACTGAATCAAAGGTCTCCTGTGTCACTATGTTGGCCTTAGATGGACTGACAAGCACCCTGGCTCTTCACTTAGTATTACTTGTAAGGAAGCTGAAATAGTTGTCTCCTATTGGTGATTTATCCAAGAAGAAGAAGAAATAGAAGAAGTACTGTAAAGAGTCATTTAGGGGCCAAAAGAGTAGTCTCTTTTTTGACAAGCTGAAATTAAATCAGCTGTATTTCCAAAAGAGCCATAATTCCTATTAACATCAGTAAGGAGAAAGAAGGCCTCATGAACTTTGGTTGAAGGATCCAAACACAGGTGCCCAGGAGGCAGGTAGATAACTCACAAGCCTTTATCAACTAAAACTAAGATAAACGCAGGAAGTTCCAGTGGCAAGAACAGAGACACAGTGTAGACTAAACTGGACACGATGACAATGATCTGGTAATGGGTGAACTGTAAACCAGCAACTATAAGGGGAAAATGATGTGACTCGTTGAAGGTGTGATAGTTAGTAATTAGAGCCAGGTATGGAGACAACAAGCTTAACAGAAATAAACCAGAGCACAGAAGGAGGAATTATGAGAAAAAATTAAACCAAAATGACAGCAGAACCTTCGAACACAACACACACACATAAATCAATAAATCCTAACAACAGAAGGCAAAAAAGAAATCTCCACTGATATGAAGCCATGTGCATCAACTGACTAACACATACAGACCTACTCAGAGGAACCAAAGCAAAGGGTCAAAGCGTATTACTTGTATTTCTCTCTACCAGCAGATGGCCATCTGCCCTGCCCTGCCTCAAAGCATATGGGCATCTGGACATGAACCAAGTCATGAGCAATGAGTACACACATGCATACATATTTACACACTAGATACCTGCAGATAGTTGTACCGCTGCTTGAAATACAAGAGTAGTATCAGTCAAACACACCAAGCGTCCAAGCCACACCAGACACACACCTCAGCCGTATAAATGCTTCAGATCTTTGTGAATATGTGTATGCATTCAGCTATCTTGTGTTGCATCCTTGCATGAACTCTTCCTTTTGGTGTGTTCATGGGTGTGCGTCATGTAGTCGAGTGTGTGGCCACACGTGAGCAGCAGTTAATCTTGGCAGCTTTCTCAGTGAGCTCACCGGATTCACAAGCACATTATAGCGTCTAATGACCGGGCACATTCTCAAGTTACTCTTCTAAAAACCTGCCCTAAGGTTTTATCTCACTTCAAGTGGTGAACAGTATGTGTTAAAACTAAAATTGATATTGGTTGCATGCTTCCTGTCTACCAAATAAACCCTCTTGTTGTGTTGCCAGTCAACATGACCTTCTCTGTATATCTGATTATATATTCATGATAATACATTTATTGTCACATCATTCTATGCTAGATGTTTTTGTCAACTTTTTGTAGATATTCTGTTTCTCACGCCTGAGGCTGTTCAAATAGCTATCTACCACAGGTAAAATATTACCTATTTATAACCTTTACATAAAAACCTTATGACATGTTGTGACATAGGCGGCTCATAATATGGAAACTACAATGGGGATCTATATAAAATATCTATTTACACTTCTTTTTCTTTCTTGGTGTGCTACAGCTGAGTCACACCTGAAAATATCCCACATTCTGATGTAACTGTGCGACAGACCCAAAAATAATGTGCAACCGCTGATCACATCTGTGTGTGTTCAGTCCCTCGCCTCGTCTCCTACGTCATGCCGAAGACACGGCTCCCCGGGCTTACCGGAGTTCTTTAATCACACACACACCAAAAAAAGATTGCTCCAGCTGAGAAAACACTCTGAGCAGCTAAGTGATGACTTCCCTACATTCAAGTTTTTATTAGATTTCTTGGTTTTTTTTTAATTTTGGGAACAGAAAGCTTCTTCAGCGGAGGTGGAAAGCTTATGAGGGGGCGAGATTAAACAAAAAGATGGAAGAATAGAAAGACTGACAGGGAAACAACAAGGGCTGTTAAAAGATAAACATATATAAAGAGTAAACCTAGAAAAGAGAATCAAAGATAGGAAGGAAAGCACTTTCAACTCTTTTCTGTGTTAAGAAAACAAAATTGCATTCATGCATACCAAAATTTTGGAGATTTTGCCTCAAAGCTGTAAAATACCTCCCTGACTAAACTCCTCCCTGGCAGATCTGAACGTACCCAAACATAAACAAATAAACACACACGCCCACACATGCACACAGCCCGCCAAAATTTAACAGATTGGTGAATGCGATGTTTCTCTGCTCCCTTTCATTTAAATCCTAAATCGGCGGAACTGAGACTCAACAACTTCCTTCCTGAGAGGCGGCTCCAAATCACTCCTGTTACCCAGAGTCAAGCTGAGAGCAGCAGGATGAAAGAAAATGACAACAACAAAAAAAGAAATCAGAGATGGCAAATGGTAAAATTCAGAAAAGCTGAAAAAGTTTACATAATTTTATACTTTCAGGAGTAACAATCTATAGATGATACTCGTCTTATCCATAAAATCCAAGGCTTTGGTTTCAGTTTATGGGGAGTGAAGCCCTAAAGAAGGCAGGAGCATGTGTCTGGTCCTTTAATTGTTATTTATTAGGTACAATCAATGCAATTAAACAGTTAATTTCAATTTTCCCCAGAGCTCCACTACTCTCCAAATCTAATCTACGATGATCTGTCCACTGAGAGAAGCTGCTCTAAACGCTGGAGTGGAGGAAGTATTACAACTTTTGCTGACAAACATGTATTATATTCTGGTAAATACCTTCATTAAATCAATTCAAAAAGTGTACCAAATGGCAAACTATCACCAAGTCAAGAACTTTTGATTTGAAATTAAACATAATCATAATCTTTTTGCTTTTCTTTACCAAGACAGAAGATGAAGTCAAGGCAAATTAAATGTAACCTAAAAGCATGTGTAGCGGGGCTGGGGTGGTATTTAAAGACCCCACATGTGTGATTTAGTTTTTACTACTTAGTGTAAGCACTGCCATATTGTTTTAACTTCTTTTTTATACCACTGATTACATCCCCACCATCTGCACCAAACCTAAAGTCATATCATAATGCCAAGATATTATTACAAACTGGAAAAACAACATACAGATAAGGGATTTGTCCTTTTAATGATCATTTATAAACCACTTTCTCGTTTAATCCTACGATGCAAATAGTTTAGGGAAACTTGTTCCTGGTAAATATCAGTCGTTCGTTGCAAATATTGCAGAAGGACAAAAACTAAGATTTCTTCTACTCTTTAAGTTTTTCAAAGAAAAATCAAATAGCAAATATTACTTGTTTAAAGCAGATTCATTGTGGAAACATAAAACCTCAGATAGTTTCATCCAGGAATTCTTGCAAATATTTAAAAGTGGTCACAATTATCTCCAATAACTGCTCTTATATGAGTAATTATCACTCACTGCCATGAAAGGCGGGTGACCCTGTAATTGCTTGTGCCTGTGTTCATTTGTGTGTTAGCAAAATATCTAATGAAACAATGGATGAATTTCAATGAAACACTCAAAATATTCACTTAAATCTTTGTTTAAATCTCTGGTATGCAAGGCGGCAGGAGATATGCGTTCTTACTGTCTTGGTAGGGATCAACGGCCGCTGAGTTGTGACATCATTTGCTTACAATCAATAAATTGAAATCAAGCAACCCGCTGAATAAAAACAGTACTGTGGTTATTGTGTCTTTCATGTTTCCAGCAAATTAATTTAACAAAGACCTTTTTTTGTTGTTACTGTGACTACTTGTGTTGTTTTCTAAGTAGCCAAGCTAAGGTTCATCAACTGCAGGTGCTTACAGGTCACAGATCAGTCCCTTCTTGGCATCTGTTAGAAAGGCTAATATCTATACTAAAAGTGACATTTATAACACCATGACACCATGACACTTGAGGCTTATGTAGTAAGAATACTGTTTAACATCTCCAGTACTGGATTTTTAATTTCTAGCATTTGAATTTGATGAAGACTGAACCTCAGATTGCTTTAAATGGCAGGTCTGCTGCCCTGGGCTAATCATTCACACAGTTAACAGTGCTTCAATTTACCTTGTCAAAAGTAAAGTAACTTATGTAGGCACTGACCATTTGCTATCAAATATTAGTTATCTCATTCAAATGAAATGCCTCAAATGAGATTAAGAAGATTAAGCAAAAAATCTGTTAACTTTATAGGAATTCTGGCGTATTTAGTTTTTCAAATTTTATCAGTGATTGAGAGTAAATCTGTCCCACTGCCCTCCTCCAACGTGTCTGGGTAACTTCTAACTTTTGTATTTGACAGAAAGGGAGATGGCTATACACTGGGCCAGAGGTGAATAATCTTTTTATGACACAGACACAGAAGGGTGAGATATTTCAACAAGTTATATTATTTGCTGACAATGGGAAACATAGCAGAGAGCTTTGGTGTTGGTACACTCAAACCCTCTATACAGACCACAAACAACAATAAACATAAACAGAGAAAGAATATTAATGTCTATGTCGTCATTATAAACTGAAAAAAGCAGAGTGGACTTTTACAATGTCATCCTTCATTGATTTAAAAATAAAAATTGACTGCTAAGTCCCTGTAAAATCTCATATTCATCACAGTGACCTTTATTATCTCAGCAAAAAATTCCATATCGTGACTCAACTTTACACATGGCTCACTGGTACACAGTGATCAGTAAACAATAGTAAAACCATATTTGCTGTAACCATGGAAACAGCTGACAACACCGGGACGCACCTTGCGCAGGTGCTACAAACTGCCATGGTAACCCTTTCACATCAGCAGGAAATGGAGGCTGGCTCTCACAGGAAGTTCATGGTTTAATATTAACTTAGAAAACACTAAAAGATGGAGGGTTTTTTTGTTTGTCTGTTTGTTTTTTTCACTCAGCTAAATTATTTGTAAATTAGAATGCACATGTTGTATGCATTAAAAACACACAAGACACTATGATGAGATGCTGGTATACTGTATTGCATATTAACAACCAGACTGTCAGCCTACTGAAAATTACCATGGAAACAGAGCTTGCATGAACCACAATGGACCAAAAAAAAATAAGAACATCAGAAGCTAAAGTTCCTTCTTTTCTTTTCTTTTCTTTTTCTAAATTATCATGTACAGTCCATTCATCCTTAAAACAGGCAGTGGATGTACATATAAAATCAGCACCTAACGAACTGAATAATACAGATAATACAGCCTGGTATCTATGAATCACGATTTTCTTCCTGTTTTGTGACATGGTACAATTACCGTAACAGTCCTTAAAGGGTTATTACTGAATTTTACTTTACTGCAATTTAGTTAATTAGAGCCATTCATGTAAGAGCTACTGAGTACTCTCATTAGTCGAGCAGAAAAATGCTGCGCTTTAGTTTTGTGTCTTTTCCCTTTGTCTTTACACCATTAACACTCTAAACAACAAACCTACACACAAGTGTTCGGTGCTTTAGCTGTGAAACAGATTACAAATGTTGTAACGGCTGCAGACTCTTTATTTGTCAAACTCTTCTGTAAATCTCTTCCACCATTTCTATTTATTCTTTAAACCATTTCGCCATGATCCTAGGCCTTACTTTTCGCTTTTGTCGCTCATTCACTTCAAACTCTGAGCTAAATGGGGTATGTGGTGTTTCCTCCCATGGGAAAAGAACGCAGTGAAGCTTTGGTATGGCAAATAGAAAGTGACAATACATTCATTACTGATTCCCACAGTATTTCTTCCTCTCAGCCCTAAACACAGCCTCACACAAATGTTTCCATCAGTTCAGAGGACGTTATGTTGAATTACCATAAATTGGTTCGCGATTATCAGTTTACTAAGGCATATTGAACAGACTTAACCTAACTCTAAACTCGTTGCTAAGAAAACATATTGTAATGTTTTTATACCACTTTACAAAAGGGTCACAAAATCTGGTTAGTTACATAGGAAGTAGGAAGAGTCCTCCCTCTCCCCAGCAACACTCTCCAGCTCCTCCTGGGGGATCCCAAGGCGTTCTTTCAGTCATGATCCAAACTTCATGATCACAGGTGAGGGTTGGAACATAAATGGACCAGTAAATTAAGAGTTTTGCCTTTCAACTCAACTCTTTCTTTTCCAGGACTGACGGAAGCAACACCCTTACTGAGGATGAGGCCCTGATCCATCAGTCTATCTCCCTTTAACTGTTACCTAACCATCAGGTTAGTTAACAGGTAACAGGTTTGGTGTTCCCAATTGGATTCCTTTCCAATACCTCCTTTTCCCTTCCCCCCTATTTTGAACAAAAGATGAGGTGGAGGGTGGTCCAAATCCTTTTTGGAAGGCAAAAAAACATGGCTGTCTGGCCCTATAAATGGAGTGTTCATCAGGACCCTTCAAACGAAGGACTATGAGGTTCTAGAAAAGAAACACTAATCTAACTTTTTTCTCCTTTGAAACTATTTTGTCAGAACCATTCCTATGTTCATTTACAGTAAATTGCTTACTTTCTGAATAAGCTGTTCATATTCAACAAGTATAAAAAATGGATGCAGTCTGGTTGCAGGCTAGATATCTAGCGTGCATGCCATATATGGGCGTATTGACAGTTTATGCAAGAGAAATTCATGATAACTGATGGCGCCCTGACTTCCCATCCCATCCCTTCTCATCCCATTTAGCAGTGGAATAATTTTATTACAGCTTCTGATTTCACCTAAAGATCCAAAAGACAGGTATGGGTGTACTACGAAATGAGCCTTAACCTTAGTCTCTGTTTAATTTCTAATTTGTTCCTTTGTAACCAAACAAATACTGTGAAAACAAATACATAAACACACAAACTATTGTGTGCTCTCCCTATTAAGGACAACAGAGAAGTGGGAACCATTGTACCTACTTTTCAACCCACTTTAAAGCAATCCTCAAAAACACGAGTGGCCCATGAAACTCTCCAAAAAACACAGATGCTATGCAACAAATGGCCATTCTGCACCTCTCCACATTAAGTCATAGTGATGACAGAACTGTAGCAAATCAATAACAACTACAGTAGTTTCACAGCCTCTGCACTTTGCATTCAGATTCAAAACTGACAGTTTTTTACAACACATTAAAAAATGATAGATTTTATTAAACTACAGATGGAAGAAATGTTTGGTTTGATTGTTTCCCTAAGGCTTAACTTAACAACACTTAGAGTATGTTTCATGCTCCAAAAGATCCAGGGATGGTTTAAATCTTTTGAAATTGGGTTCTGTTAAAAGGCTATGAACAATAAATATCTTATCTGTTGCAGATAGCTGTTTGAATGGCATATTTTGTGGAGAAGTAGTTTAATTCTGATTGGATTGAGGAGTTACTCCAAGCAGGGCCAAGATTAAGCAAATTCCTAATGTCTCAAAACAACTCGAATCACAAAATTGATGCAGATACTGTTTTAAAAGGCTTCAGTTTTAGATGACAAAGTTAATCTGGAAGAAATGTCCTGCTGGAAGTGTCACAGGCTTCACAGGATGCTTCTACTATATGCCCTTGCAAAAAATCCCAGAATTATAAGTATACATATAAAGCTAAACTGACAAACATGTAAGTTTAGACAAAAACATTTGCTATAAAAATTTCAGAGAATGCTGTTGATTGAAGATGGTGGAGATCCACTTAGTCTTGGCTTTGATCTGCCTGGCCGTTAGCTCATCAGGCTGGTTCCTACTTCTTCACACTGAGGCTGTTCAAAGAGATATCGAAACAGTTTAAATAATAATTGTTAATAATTTTTTCACAGAACCCAACTTTAAAAGAATCTATTTGGTTGTTTCAAGGCTCACCCAAGTGGACTTAAACACCTTGAACACCTTGACTCATATTGCAACCTTTATTTCCCCATATTGGCTTTAGTCTGCAGCTACTCACTCCTAAAGGTTCTCTATTTTTTGCATCATGCAGATTTTTTTTTTTCTCTGGTCGAGTGCTTTTGAGTGATTGAGTTAATTCCAACATAAAATATATGCAAATGAATTCCAAAATGGAAATCAAATGTAGAATAAATGGGTATTTCTTCGGATTAGCTGCCTCTAAGAAATTATCACATGATCACCTAAAAGAAATACCTTTTTTTATTATTATTTTGTTTTAATAATGCAAAACTACACTTTTTCAATTGACAGTCAGACTGTGGGAGCACTTTCTCTGCTCATTTGATGACAAAATCTGCACTGTTACACTAAATCTGCCTTTTCCTATTAAAATAAATGAAAAAAAAATACAGTTTATATTGAGTTTATCTCTTTTTGGTTAGGAGCCAGTGCACTGAGGTAAGTATCTGACGGAAACCAAGTGCAAACATACATACTGTTTTATCTTGACTAAGAGCCAGGTAAATGTCAGTGATTTCGTAGCTAACTGCGTCTCAAGTTGCGGTTTCCATAGAAACAGATAAAGTATATACAATAGTCTCTCTATCTGTGTGAATGAGCCATACCATAATGCTCAAAGTGGTGTGGGTGGGTGGGAACCAAATGCAGGAGTCTTTTCACAGTGTAGCACAGAGCACTGTCTGCATATTGCTGTTTTTCAGACGACAAGAACACCTTCTTTTTCAGGGTAATAGTTAGTATTTGGTCCAAGAGAAAAGGAAGAAATAAAAACTGTAGGATAAATATATATTTTATAAAAGACGAGAATGTGGACACCTTAAAAAAAAACATTATTCGCAATCTCATGTGATACTGCAAGGTGTCACACTTAGAGTTCTGTATTGCGAATGACTGAGCCACTACCACACCAAGTTTTAGTTCAGTATCTGTAAAACTGACGGGATTTTAGACATTTCTATGTTGTCTATGGTCGATTAGGTGTTGATGCCATCTTGATTTGGACAGAGTCCAAATGTTAATCATGTAGATATGCATCCATTGATTATTTTCTGAAAATCAGTCCAGTGGTTCAAGAAATATTTTGCCTAAAGGCAAAGTTGACTCCAAAAGATAACACAATAACTGGCACTTTGAGTATGTATTGTGAATGATTCTCAGCAACAGCTACACCAGAATTTAGCTAAATATTGACTGAATTTTAGCCATTTTTGTATTTTCTAAGTTGAGTTGGCTATGGCAGCCAACTTAAATTGAGTTGGCTCCAAAAAGTTGATTGGAGCTGTAAATGCAATGATTATTTCCCGAAAGTTTCATTAAAATCTGTGCAGTGGTTCATGAGATACTGGGATGGATGGCATTTGAAACATAATGCTCTATGATTTATTACAGTTCAAGGAGTCCTTCGTGATACTGATATTACACTCACTGATATTGAGGCAATGATAAATTTGGGATGTACAGTGCAGCCCTAATATATTGTATTTTAAAAAAATAAACTAAGAAAAAGAAAAAATGGAATATTGTAATTCTTTAAAGCTGTAGGTTTCCAGTTCAGTAACAGCATGACTCTCTAATAAGGTCCAAGCATCATCAGGAGCAACAAATTCCAAAACTATTAGCCTGTTGCTTGATGTAATTTCCAAGCAAAGTCAAATGATGAGTCTGGTAGACACTTTTAACTTCTCAATTAAATGATCTGAGAGGTACAAATGGAAATTATTAAAAATTAATCAACGAAGAGCACTCAATGGCTAAGAAACAATGAAACCACTGCAGCTGGCAACTAGCCTAAATCGTTTTCTTAAAGAGGTTTTAAATTATTTAGGCATATGTGTTTCTTGCGCAAATGGAATCTAATGGTAAAATTAAACAAAAGAGATATTTCCTGCTTCTAGGCAATCCTTAAAAAAGACAAAAGAATGCATAAAAAAGAAACTCTTTCACAATATTTCAAAAATAGTTTTTTGTTTGTTTTTAAAACAGTTGCAGATATTTGAGATAGAAAGCAGAATTCCTGAATTTTCCTGAAGAGAGTTTGATTGGTGTAAAATTGGATTTCTGCAAAGTCCAGCAGTTTCTAAGAATTTGGAGAAAGAAATGTTTGATACCGTGGCATAAACTTAGAAAGCAATACCATCAGAATTAAACCCCATTTCTCCAAACTGCAGCCGTTCAAAGAGTAATCTACAACAGGTAAAGCATTATTTGTTCTACAGAGCCTCACTTAAAAAAAAAAAAGTAGAACTACCGCTTTAATAACCAATGATCGTGCAAACTTTCTTTTTCTTTAAACGCATTTCTGTCCTGCAGCTTTCCTGGTTTCAGTTTAGTTTTTAACCCTCCTGCTGCCTGTCAGTGCACTTCTTCTATCACTCAGCTCCTTGGCAGCACTTTTCTCTGTCTCTCTACCGTCTCCCTCTTGTTACCCAGCCTTATCTCTCCCCTCACGTCCCTGCAGCCTGTCACATGCTTCAAGAAACTGAACAGCCCACTACGGCTCTGCTCGGCAGCCTCCTGCAGTACACTTGTGCACGTGCATAAATATGTGTGTCCGATGGGTTTATGAAGAGATTATTGGCAGTGTGTACAGTAGAGCATGACGGTACACAAGCGTCTCACTTCCTCCTGTGTGTGTAAACACAACTGTTTATCATGTTTCCAGATGCAAAGTGTGTGTGGAGACATCAGACTATTCTATGGATCACACTTTTTACAAGCGGAGCTTAAAGGGCCACTTTGATCCAGTTGAATGCAACTGGATTAGCCTAAAGCCTCCTTACATGTAGATACTCACTATGCACCTCAGATACTCTCACACACACACAGAGGAAAAACAGAAGCACTCATCAGCCATGTAATTAGTCGTTTTCCTTTTCCTTGCATTTGTTGAGGCAGGAAACAAGGTTAGAAGGAGCCAAAGCACAGGAGGCAGGTAGATGAGGATTTCCAGGACCTGTATTTAACAACAGAGGGGGCTGCCACAGCTGGGATAACTCCAAAGACTGACAATACAACTGGAATGTGGCGTAAACCGAGAAGAATACAGGCAAGCATTTGGCTGTAAGTAGAAGTGATTAATGAATAAAAACAGGTGGTTTGTACGCACAAGCCAGCTTGTGTTGAGAAACTAAAAACAAGGGCATGACAAAAATTTCAAAATGTAACTCGATGAAACACCCATAATATTATATTTTGCAATAATGCACCGTAGTTAAATGCTAACTTTAGCATATCTTTTTAAGTTTTTTCAGAGAAAAAAGACTCAAAGTTAAATATTTGTACTGTTTGTCAGGAGTTAAAATCAAACTCAGATGAAGCACAAGAGCTATTGATCAAAAGCTACTAATGCATCCAATCATTATTTTCTAAGAGTTTCAGTAAAAGAAAAAAGACCAGTACTCTAAGACATTTTGCAAGCATCCAGACACAAGCATTACATGATCATCTCAAAGGTTCTTTAGTCAGTGTTACACTGAATCTGTGTTTTAAAAAGATATTTTTCAGTTTACGATCAGCCAGTGATTGTAACCCAACTCAACTTGCTTCAACGCAGTCTTCTGCTGTATCCTCACATTCACGTGGAGCGTACTTTAAGACTAGCCACACATCTAAATATTTTAAACGGCACTCCCCTGCAGTGCTTGATACAACATAAAAATTTGAGAACCTTTGAGGTTAGGCAACATTGGGTCAGAACTCTTAGTGGCAAAGAAAAAACAAGTCTTGTTTGCTTGTTTTTGTGCAACACAGGAAGTTGCTATGGTTTAATTTGCCCCTTTACCAGTTTTCAAGGCTTTTTTTTGTTTCAGCTAATTAATCTTCATTTACAATCAATTCAAACTGCTCATGTGATAGTCACCAATTTTAGTTTTGAGCATTTTCAAATTGTAATTAAGAATATAGAAACTCAAAGTTTTTGAAGCTTCTTAGCTTATTGATACTGGTTGTGCCTTCATTTATAAAATTCACAGCTATCTTATCAACTTTAAACTTACAAGCAAAAATAAATAAAACTAATAAATGTCAAATGTTTATAATACAATATTATGACCTTGTCAAATTCTTCAGTTTTTTGTTTTAGACTTATATTAAAATGAATTCAGTTTTTTCTTTATCTTTATTTCACACATAGTTAAAAACAATACCAAAGTAAAAAAAAATAAGTTCTTGGAACTTTTGTTTGATTATTTTAAATAAAATCCTAAATTTCTTTACTTGAAACTACCTAACAGCATTCATTGGAGCACTGGCAGTCACAAGTTGTCCCAGCAACAATCCGTAAAACTTTGGAAGTTGTCTCAACAGGAAAAAATTAAGCAAATTACAAAATTCATTAGAACTTTTCTTTCAGAGGATTTGTATCTACATTCAGGGCTTGTATGGGCTTGTATGTTGGACCAACAATAGAACATCCTATGTCAAAGATACTAACACAGCCAATCCCACACTGTATGAAAACTACTAAAACACAGAAATTTCTGTGGCAATGGATGTACTTGCAATCACATTAGAAGTATCCAGCATATACTTGTAGTAAAATATTGTGTTTATTTTAGATAGGAGAAATTCTATTTCTTAGGATTTAGTTTGAAGTGTGTTTATGGATGAGTTGAGATGCATCTACTTGAAATTATGTTGTAGCCCTTTAAATCATTTTTATTTTTTTCTCATCACTGGTCTATATATTTTTGAAACTGAAGGAATTAGATCTAAAAAAAATAGCAAAATATATTGCATAATCTGGTGTAACATGTCAGCCCATTTTTCCAACTTCATGCTGTTCTTTCCACACTGCCATGCATCATCAACCCGATGTATTAAAGTGCGGGCCTTCTTAAATTAATCCTTGGATTGCAGACTCAAGGAGCTAGAAGCAGGATGTACCAGAGCACAGCTGTTTGTGTCATGGCAAATCAGTCTTTTATTTTTAATAATTTAAGGGTTCACAGAGCTCAGGATCCGAAGCTGAGGTAAAGGGTCGGAGTTTGACAAGGCGCCCTGAAGCATTACCAAGTAAACACAAGAATGGATTCAAGAAAACTCTTTCAAAGTCCTGCAGTAGCTAAGATCATTTTGTTAACAGTACAAACTCAGGAATCTCTAGAGAAATTATAGATGAGCAGTGATTTTTAATTACTCAGTCTAATAAAATGAGTAAATTTGAAGAATTAATGTGATTAATAGAATGATGATTTATATCAGCTCTGGTAGTAACTTGCTAAGTTGTTTCCCAGAGGATAAAATAGAAAAGAAAAACAACGCAGTCCCAGCGTTTGTTTCTGTCACTGTAGTTAATTTGGAAAGGATTTTAAAGTGAAAACTATGGTCACAGGTGAACTCAGCTTTACTGTCATAATATGTGCTTCCCCCTCCATGTTGACCCGCTGGGCGGGTGAAAATGAAGCAATGGAAAGATCCTCGACTAGCAGAATTAGCAGCAATGCAGGGTCTTCGTACCCAAAGCCTCTGTTTCATTAGGGGGATTTTCAGCTGCAGAACCTGGGATAAGTAAATCTTAATTCACTGCAAGTCCAAACTATGTGGGCATGGTCCTTTTTAAGCAGAACACATAAAACAGGCAATGATCTAAAATCATTAAGTGGCAGCTGAGATTATCACTCATTAAGACTGGTTTCTCAGCATTTAAACAGCTTGTAGTGCAAAATGAATAAGCCCTGCATGAGTAAAGGATGAAATAAGCATGTGTTGTGAGAAACATGAATTGCTGCATGTTTGGAGTGATGGCTGGAAGGTGGAAGAGGGGAACATGACGAAATGGGGAGGTGGAGGTTGAATTATCAAAGAAAAATTTAACAACTACCAACAAAATCGAAGAGTGCTTTGGCTTAAAATGCCCATACCCAGGTGAGATGATACTCCTCATCCAACTAGACAGAGCTTTAATGATAATTCCAGTAAGACTGGGAGACAGTCACAAAGAAACAGAAAGCCTAAAACTATGCAGGATCAATTTCAAGGAAAAAAAAAAACTCCTCTCTTTTCTCCCTCTAGGATTTGCCTTCTCTTTCTTCCTTCCCTGTAAACGTAAAGGTCAAACCTGTCTCCGCCTTGGAGATAAATCAGCTCCCATTACATCAGAGTGTGCACATCTTTGGGCTAAACCAGAACAAACACAAAAACAAGTTTGCACACTTGGACATAGAGCCCCCCACCCCTTCTAAAAAAAAACAAAAAAACATGAGTGGCATTCAGTGCAGAGTTGCACAAAAACAAGAAACAGCAGGGAACATGATTAAGGGAGTTGCTTTCCTTAGAGCCTCCCTTGGCTCACATGGAAGGAAGTCATCACAAACACATATATATCCACAGGACCAGTCAGTAGATGTTGTAGCTGTACAAAAAAGTTCTAACGTCCCATTTATCTTCTCCGTCACAGGCACTTATTGCTGAATAAACTGAATTGCTTTTGTGCTTTCTGGCCTCTCTCTCTCTCTCCTTTCTAAGTGGATCACTCTCCCTTTGCACACTGAACAAAGGACACACCATGCTTTATGGTGATGCTGTTACCACATGGGGAGGGGTTTTAATGTAACACACTTCATTCTTGACTGGCACCGCCTCTCTGATTAGGAGTAGATCCATAAAAAGCCGTTACAGGGACAGAACATGGGTTAGCATAAAGTAGGCTGGGAGATATTTATTGTGCTTTTAATTGAGTAAATAAAGGCAGCCCGTTCTCCTCAAGTTACTGAGAAGAACCAAATATGGCCCAATGCGTCCACACTACATTAACAGTAGTGTGTGTGAGAGTGTGTGTTCAGCCATCATGGCCCTAGGCGTGTATTTTATGGTCAGAAAGAGATGCGGCTGATCCTCTCTCATGATGGCGCTTATTCAACCTTCAAAACCCATTCCTCCTCCACTCCCTCTCACCCTTATTTGTCTCTCTCTCTGCTTCGTCCACCAACGTCTCTTCCTCTTCTTCCTCGCCTTTTTCATAATGTAATTAACCTGACTTCACTTCTACACCGTCGACTGACTGAGCTGCTCTTCTGCCTTCCCTCCCTTTCTGCTCTTTACTTCCAAATGTTAAGTTTCCTCTATCAAAAACAAGCTACCTATTTATTTGAAAATGTCTTTTTTTTGCTCTTCGATCCATTGGTATAAAGGTAGATATACAAAATCATTTTCAAACAAACTGTTTACGAATATGCCCTTTTCATTTTTAACAGAACAAATACTTTAAGGAATTCCTGGGATATTTGCAAATCTATTAGTGAGCATGAAACCAATCGAACCAAATCTTTCAAGAAATTTCTTTGTGAATTGAGCTACTTGTTTGGTTTGACAGTGGCCCATCAAAAACATATTTAAATTGCTGAACAGGAGAATGAAAAAGTGTTCATAACCTCTGGATAATATAAAGAGATAAAAATAATGATTATTTTCCTGTAGGCTACAAAGGGAAAGGGATATGTCCAAATTAATAAGATTTCTTGTCACTTCTGTTAGTATGTATGAGTTAGTTAGTCAAACTGAAAACCAAGCACTTCTTAAGTTTAGAACTGCTAAGAAAGAAAAAGAAATTCAAACAAAAGCTTTCTTCAAGAATGCTAAGCCTTTTATTTCTCATCACATCTCTCGCCTCCATTTTTTTTTTTTTTCAGAAGTTCCCCTTGTGCTTACTTCCTGTTTCTCTTACTTCCTATTTCTGTGATGGTGCAAATTAAGGCATTAAAATAAAATATACAACACCAAAAACTGTTTTGAACAAACTCAACACACGAATGTTTTGGCTAACAACTCACGCTAACACTGATGTTAACTAAAGTAATATTTTATTATTTTCATTGTTCATTCATTCATTATTCCTTTCAATTTGTTTTTTTTTGTTTTTTTTTTTTTCGAAAAGTACAGTTAAATGTAACTTATGTCAGTTTTGCAATATTTTCTTAATCTTTTCCTAATCTGGAAGGACTCTAATAATATCATGACAATACAACTGGTTCTACAGAAATATTGTACGGAGAACAGATGTAAATTTGATCGGCACAGGAAAAATACAAACATTATGTTTGAGGTGGGTGGCGCTGCCTGGACTGGATTTATTTTTTCCATTAAAAGGCCTGTTATCAGCCAAGATAATATACAAGTAGGTGTACAGACATGCCGGCACAACCAAAACGGATGGTATTTCAGTTCCAAACGACAGATTTAAAGGCCAGCCAAGGCACTCTTGAATTAGCACAAATATTGGTTTATTCCAAAGTCTTGCCTTTACTATGTCTTTTACAATCTTTCTCAAATTTTTATTTTTCATTTCTTTTAAATTTCTACCTATACAACTACCTCCTGTAAATGTCACCATATTCACCTTTTAGCCTTGCTATTTTCTACTCTCATACAATGTTTGTGTGTGTGTGTGTGTGTGTGTGTGTGTGTGAGAGAGAGAGAAAGAGAGAGTCTAAATCCATTTACAGAGACCCTCCATTACTCCTAATTTAGAGAGCATGCAAAAGGACTGTCATTCCATTAACCTCATCAGTGTCTTCTCTCACTGTAGTACAGGCGAGAGCGACACACACACACACACACACACCCAAGCTTGGTTTTATTGAAATAGGTATCGATAAAGCAATAATTTGTGACTGACGATGCTGAACTCTGACGTTAGTCAAGTCCGTTTTCTTACCACCACACATTCAGCACACAACAAACGTCAGCCAACATGTGATTAAAAATATAAAATAAATCAATAAAAATGGAAAAGACTGAATCGTTGTACACACCAACTTAGAGCAAAAAATAGAGCTTGAAGTTAAATTTGGTGCGAAATACTTTAAAATACAATAGTACAAATTTCAACAAAAAAAGAGGAGAAAGAACTGTTTCGAGGTATGACAGCCTTAAAAATAAATAAATTAATTCCCTCACTCTTTTTTTACAGTTTGAAGCCTATTTTTTAATTACAATGTCAGAACTTGTGCAGAGCTAAAAGTATTTACATCCTCAACAAGGGAAAAATCTATTTTAGCCATTTAGGTCTGTTTGAAAATTTTTCCAGTAATGAAAAACTTTTTTTTCTTAAGTAGAGCTTCTTCAAAACAAACTTTTACAACAAAGTACAAGAGTGTGTGTGTGTGTGTATTAGTAAAATTTTACACATCCAGTCCAGGCTTCAGCAGTTCACTAGCAACAAATAAACCGACTAAACTAGCGAACATTAGCCTCTCCATAATTTTTCCTAAAGAGAGGAACAAAAAAGTCTAATGTTCTATTTAATTGCAACTTTTACTTTAAGAACTAAATTTAGGTGGTGTTATTCTATATTTTTCTTTAGGTTTTACACTATAGAATACATCTGTTAAGAAAATATTTATTGCAACCCACTGGCTCTCTGGTGTTTGAGCTGAAATCATTGATTTTTAAAGAGAATAACATTCACCTGTTTTCATTCTTCTTTTATGTATCTTTGCATTAAAATAAAATATTTATAAATATTATTACAGCTAAAATGACTAAATATTTAATATTACAATGACATGGAACATTTTAGTGGCTGTATAAATAGTAGTAGCATTTTTATTTTTTAAATAAAATCATTTATTCATGTGATGCATTTTAAAATCTTTGTTTTATTACAGTAATATAGTCAAGCCGTCATATTTATGTTCAAGGTTATCATACTGTCAGAATCAATAAAAGGCCTGCCTACTGCTTAGCAGGTTATATTATTTAATTTTGATTTGAAAAGTTCATTCTTGCTGGCTTATATACTTGTAGTATGTGTTCTATTAGATTATGTTGAGTGAATTATTACCAGCCCAAGTCATCATGTGTTGTATGGCTCATCTCGTCAAAAAGGATAAAGTGGTGCAACACAATAATTTTGTGGGTTTGAACGGCGTTTGCATGCACAGCGTGAGACTGTCACGTCTGAGCCACCTGTGGCTCAAGGGGTGTTGTGGCGTTAGGACGCGTCAATAGTTTTTGACGGCGCTCGATGATTCAACGTTCAGAAATCTGCTGCAAAATAGGCCGATGAGAACTGACAGCAGCCTTAAGAGAGCAAAATGCGAAGCAATCGGAGGACGTTTTATGTTTGGAGTGATTCGCATGACTCACCCCTCTTCTGTCTGACTGTACAGCGCACAGCTGCATGCAACAAATGATGCTGAAATCCTACTGCATAAATTCAATTGGATGAAATCAATAGCATAAAACTACTTCAATTAGCGGTGAAATTAAACACAAACCATGTAATAACACTACACAAAAGAGGCCTTTGTTTTGAGGCTGATTCTCACCTTTGCTTGTTTACACTGACCATATAAAGGCGGAAGCACCTAATTATTGTGTGCTTTTAAATTAAGGGGGTTTTGTAGCTCAAGGTAAAGTGGTTGTTGAGCACTTACAGGGCCACTGGTTCAATCCCCAGCTTCCATGTAAGGGTGAGACACTTAGCAATGTCTCCAATAAGTTCCTTGTTTGTCAGTCAGTTTGGGTAGACCACATCTTGCCAATGTCAATACTGATTGTTAGATATCCTGACAGCTGATTTTTGAAGCATATATGAAGCCGATTTCTTTGTTGTTGTTATTTTTGATCCACATTTTAAACAGTTTATAATGTCACAATCTACTAGATTTAGAAAAGAAACAGGAAATAAGGTAATTGAAGAAATCTGGACAACAGTAGGTCGTGATGGTCATTAGTAGGGATATCATGGGGCTCAAAACCATTAAAGCAATCTCCCATTTTTTTCTAAATTAAGGCATTGTTTTTTTTTAGTATACTATTTTTGCAACTTCTTTTGGAGTGTCGTGCCAAAAAAGCTCCCCTGCCACAAAAGGCTACCTCAATGCAAGAAGTGCTGTTTGATAGACATCGGGGCGTACTATCACGTGTAGCAGCACCAAGGTGCTGAAAGATGTGCTCGCTCATTAATCAGCTCAGTATGTTTGGATATGACCAGCGCCAGTTATTTGAAAATGGCAGTAACTGGTCTAATAAATCAGCCGACAGACACAGTGTGGGAGCGTTGGACTGGAAACAAACAGAAATGCGAATGAAGCGAGTGCATCATAATGCATGCAGCATACATTTAAACACAAAGCTCTCACATGATCACTGATGTCAGTGTAAGTACAACTATCCTTCACTGCTGAGAATCTCTTCCTTCACACATCGTACCTTTGTCAGCAACGACTCAGCAACCCGTGAATAGGTGTAAACATGCAAACTTCTGTGTCATCATAACAAGTGTCTCTAGTCCTGCTTCACTGGCAAAACGGAAAAAAAACCCAAAGAGATCAAATGAAACACCAGATTTTTATTACTGTTTCTCATGCCATCATATATTTTTATTCTAACTTCCACCTTATGGGGCGCCGTTTGTAAAGGAGCTTGTGCTCAAAATTCATGCCTAAATTTTGTCACATTTAGCTTCAAACACTGTTTTAAAATGTAGTGTTGATTTTCTGATGTCACTTTTTACAACATTTAGCTAATTACATGTAATTGTTACAGCTACATGCTAAATATAAA